>NC_090335.1:61376907-61694907 GCF_035084215.1 Heptranchias perlo
TTTTGTAGTATGGAGACCAGAACTGCACACAGTGCTCTACATGTGGTCTAACCAAGGTTCTGTATAAATTTAACATTACCTCCCTATTTTTGTACGCTTCATTATTTGGTTTCATTATTCCTCCTACCAAAATGAACCACCTCACATATCATTATATTGAATTTTATTTGCTATATATCCGACCACTCTGCAAGCCTGTTTATGTCTTTCCCTATTTTGGAGCAGTCCTCCACATTATCAGCATTTCCCCCCAATTTGGTATCATCTGCAAATTTCAATGCCATATCTCCAATTTCTGACTCCAAATCATTTATGTATATGGTAAACAATGGTGATCCTAGCAAGAATCCCTGCAGGACACCACTTCTCACTGTCCGCCAGTCCAAGAAACTTTCTTTAACTCCTACCCTCTTTTCTGTTTTGCAGCCATCTTTCAATCCATTCTGCTACCTGGGCCCTGACCACACACCCTAACCTTTTTCATGAGTCTCTTATCAATCCATCTTTCAATCTGTTCTGCTACCTGGCCCCTGACTCCACACATCCTGACCTTTTTCATGAGTCTCTTCTGTAGCACTTTATCGAAGGCCTTCCGCATCAGCAGCCCGTTTTACATTACCTCCGATTTTCTTTTCCATTGACATGCAAGTTGACACAACTTAATTTATAATTTAGGTTCCATTACAACTATAACAGATGGGTGCATTTCAGAAGGTCAGTGCTGTGTGTTGGTGGGTGCTTGTCACTCAAACATTTTCAGAAGTCATAAATTAGAAGATTATATGGATCATACAAAAAAAATATTGCCTGCCGGCCGAACAGGGAGCAAGGCTCAATCCCTGCGCCTGAATGGGTAGGCATGAGGTGCGTTCGATATTGGGTCTTAGGCCTTATTTAAATTAGCACAGTGAGCTGCAGACGCCTGCTGGCCATCCCAAGGCAGCTCTCCAGTGAAGAGGCTACAAATCTTGGGCCACTGCGGCCCTCAGATAGGTCGTTAAAGGGGAAGCAATCGGGAGGAGTTTGACTGGAAAAAGGAGGGCGATCGGGACGGGGGGTGATCGGGATATCAGGACAGAGGGTCGAGGTGGCGGTCAGGCGGGAGGGTAGCGGCAGCAATCAGTGGGGGAGGGTGATGGCAGCGATCAAGGAGGGTCGAACTTGCGATTGGAGGAGGTGCGAGCAGTGGCCGGCAACGGCCTGCAGTTTTAATGTGGGGTTGGGAGGAGCACTCCTGCTCCTCTCAACTCCACATTCAGGTAAGTATTTTTAACAAACTTACCTTTTTGGTGGCAACCTAGAGCGGTCCCTTTAAGGATCACCTGTTATGATTTCAGCAGAAAATGGGCTGAGGCAGAGGCAGAAACGGGCAATATTATGGAGGTGGTAGTAGACGGTCTTTTGATGGAGAAGATTTGGGATCAGAAGCTCAGCTCAGGGTCAAATAGGATGCCAAGCTTGCAAACAGTCTGGTTCAGCCTCAGACAGCAACCATTTCTTTTTCAGAAGCTTCCCCTATTGTCTGAAGACACAGTGCGCCTCCCCTTTAAGATATGATGGCTGCCTTTAAGTGACGTCAGAGACGCCCGATTTTCAGCCCCCCAAAAATTGGCGTGCAGCCAATGAATAGCCAATGGTAACGCTGGCTGCATGCCTGAACCATTTTAATGAAGCCCCGGCATGAATTTAACATGCTGCCTGGGACCACGTGAACAGGCACATGCAGCACGCGTCCCACCCACTGCGATTGAATTTCTAGGCCACAAGATCTACTTAAAAACACTGACTGGTTGAATACCAATTTTTAAAATTATATAATACAAATACACAGTTTCATCAGTTTTATGACACAGAATACATTAGCATTCCAAGTATTTAAAGAGGCAAAGGCTGCGTAAATTATCAACTAATTAGTTCTACCAGTATAAGGGATCAAATTCTCAGTGACAGCTGGGAACTGGAAGCAAGCAGTCAAAAGCAGACCTACTGGATGCTTTTGGAATGGGAGCTTGCAAAGTGGTTTTTGAATAAATAATGATTGTTCACTACAACTTTATCATAGAATTAATGAATCTTCTGTATTTTGATTTATCTTAAATTGACAATCATTCTGTTTAATCAACAAGGTCCCTTCCTTGTAAAAAAAATAAATAGGTTTGCAAAGCTACAAGTATTCAATGAAATGACTTGCTGTATAATGTGCAGTTAGATTTGTAGGTTGTATAAGTTGTTCTATATAGCTATTTATGAACAAAACCATCAATAAAACATCCATTGAACTCAGATGGGCTGCACATGAAAGCAGCTGAGCCGCTGAGAGCTAAGGCAGTGTCAGGATGCTCTGATTCACTGTGTGTCCTGTCAATGAATGGGAATTAAACTGTGGTACGCCTTTATGTTTTCATTTTCCACAGTCAAAAATAACAGAGGATGAAAGCTTTCCGCTTGTGTATTCAGAACTGTAATTTTTTTCTCGGCAGTATTGTACTACTGATAGAGTGTGAAATTAATCAAGGCTGTCTCCAGGCTCCTTTTCAGATGGCTGCCCTCTCTATAAAGGAAGCATGTGGTAACGCAGAGAGAATGTGTTTGTGTCACCACGGTGATAACCTGAACAGCAACATGCCAAAAAAAGTGGGACACTCTGTAAACCACAGCACTCTGTGTAGCAGTGCTTGGGTATTACAACTAAGCAGCACAGAGCATGAAAGTGAGATGCCTAGTGTATAATACAGCTCTCGTTGTAAGTGAATGTAACTGCCTCAGACATCGAGCTTAGCAACGCAGAACTGTAAGGCAATATACCTGTGACTGTTCACTGAGTGGGCCTAATTATAAGACGAGTGCTAACATTAGGCCTGACCAATGGTCAGGTATGTGTCTGCAATGAAGTAACAGCCATAGGACATAGGAACATAGGAACAGGAGTAGGCCATTCAGCCCCTCGTGCCTGCTCCACCATTTGATAAGATCATGGCTGATCTGTGATCTAACTCCATATACCTGCCTTTGGCCCATATCCCTTAATACCTTTGGTTGCCAAAAAGCTATCTATCTCACATTTAAATTTAGCAATTGAGCTAGTATCAATTGCCGTTTGCGGAAGAGAGTTCCAAACTTCTACCACCCTTTGTGTGTAGAAATGTTTTCTAATCTCGCTCCTGAAAGGTCTGGCTCTAATTTTTAGACTGTGCCCCCTACTCCCAAAATCCCCAACCAGTGGAAATAGTTTCTCTCTATCCACTCTATCCGTTCCCCTTAATATCTTATAAACTTCGATCAGATCACCCCTTAACCTTCTAAACTCTAGAGAATACAACCCCAATTTGTGTAATCTCTCCTCGTAACTTAACCCTTGAAGTCCGGGTATCATTCTAGTAAACCTACGCTGCACTCCCTCCAAGGCCAATATGTCCTTCCGAAGGTGCGGTGCCCAGAACTGCTCACAGTACTCCAGGTGCGGTCTAACCAGGGTTTTGTATAGCTGCAGCATAACTTCTGCCCCCTTGTACTCCAGTCCTCTAGATATAAAGGCCAGCATTCCATTAGCCTTCTTGATTATTTTCTGCACCTGTTCATGACACTTCAATGATCTATGCACCTGAACCCCTAAGTCCCTTTGGACATTCACTGTTTTTAACTTTTTACCATTTAGAAAGTACCCTGTTCTATCCTTTTTTGATCCAAAGTGGATGACTTCACATTTGTCTACATTGAATTCCATTTGCCACAATTTTGCCCATTCACCTAATCTATCAATATCCCTTTGTAATTTTATGTTTTCATCTCCACTGCTTACAATGCCACCAATCTTTGTGTCATCGGCAAACTTAGATATGAGACTTTCTATGCCTTCATCTAAGTTGTTAATAAATATTGTGAATAATTGAGGCCCCAAGACAGATCCCTGCGGGACTCCACTAGTCACATCCTGCCAATGTGAATACTTACCCATTATCCCTACTCTCTGTCACCTTTCGCTCAGCCAATTTCCTAACCAAGTCCGTACTTTTCCCTCGATTCCGTGGGCTTCTAACTTAGCTAACAGTCTCTTATGTAGGACCTTATCAAATGCCTTCTGGAAGTCCATATAAATAACATCCATTGACATTCCCCTGTCCACTACTTTAGTCACCTCTTCAAAAAATTCAATCAGGTTTGTCAGGCACGACCTACCTTTCACAAATCCATGCTGGCTCTCCCTGAATAACTAAAAATTCTTGAGGTGTTCAAGAATAACTTTAAAAGAGAGCAATTCAAATATCAAGCTATACCCATTAGTAAGCTAATTATAGGGCAGAGTGATGCACCTAAAGAAACATTCAGTGTTTTCAAGAATTTCTTATTACAAGTATTCTTGTTGATGAACATTGTAATGTCCTGGCTGCTTATAGAGCAACGGTAGTAATGGAGCCGTTGGCAGAATTGTAAGTGGTTTCAGTACTAATACAACATAACTATGGCCAAGAGGGTGGGCAGAGGAACTGCTCCAAGGCTACTCTCAAGCAATCTGCCTGAAGTTGTGCAAGAGTGCCCTGAGATACCCTACTACAATTTTTCCTACACTCCCTGTATGAAAGTACTCGCAACCTGTGTCACAGTAAGATGATGCAGTTGAGATCAGGACTTTGTTGTGTGAAGAACTGTAAAGACCTCATCCTCCCTTCAGGGAAGACATTAAACCAAGCTCAAATCAACCCATTCAGATGAACATTAAAGATCCCATAGCACGATTTGAAGAGGAGCAGCAGGCTCTGTTGGTGCCCCGGCAAACATTCCTTACTCAACCAATAGCAAAAATTAAAATTAACCTCTTGTTAATCTTATTGCCCATTGTGGGACATTACTCAAGGCAAAATGGTTGATGCCGCTGCCTCCATAACAATAGTAGGTGGCAAAGCAAACAGCCCGACATTCGTCATCTTAAATGCGCAAGCTGCCTGTGGAAGTGTGACAGGTGCCGGCAGCTCATACATAGACAGAGCATAGCGATTCCACAACCAACGGATCAGATCAAAGCTCTGCAGTCCTGCCACATCCAGTCGTGAATGGTGGTGGACAATTAAACAACTAACGGGAGGAGGAGGCTCTGCAAACATCCCCATTCTCAATGATGGCGGAGTCCAGCACGTGAGTGCAAAAGATAAGGCTGAAGCGTTTGCAACCATCTTCAGCCAGAAGTGCCGAGTGGATGATCCATCTCAGCCTCCTCCCAATATCCCCACCATCACGGAAGCCAGTCTTCGGCCAATTCGATTCACTCCACGTGATATCAAGAAACGGCTGAATGCACTGGATACAGCAAAGGCTATGGGCCCCGACAACATCCCAGCTGTAGTGCTGAAGACTTGTGCTCCAGAACTAGCTGCGCCTCTAGCCAAGCTGTTCCAGTACAGCTACAACACTGGCATCTACCCGACAATGTGGAAAATTGCCCAGGTATGTCCTGTCCACAAAAAGCAGGACAAATCCAATCCGGCCAATTACCGCCCCATCAGTCTACTCTCAATCATCAGCAAAGTGATGGAAGGTGTCATCGACAGTGCTATCAAGCGGCACTTACTCACCAATAACCTGCTCACCGATGCTCAGTTTGGGTTCCGCCAGGACCACTCGGCTCCAGACCTCATTACAGCCTTGGTCCAAACATGGACAAAAGAGCTGAATTCCAGAGGTGAGGTGAGAGTGACTGCCCTTGACATCAAGGCAGCATTTGACCGAGTGTGGCACCAAGGAGCCCTAGTAAAATTGAAGTCCATGGGAATCAGGGGGAAGACTCTCCAGTGGCTGGAGTCATACCTAGCACAAAGGAAGATGGTAGTGGTTGTTGGAGGCCAATCATCTCAGCCCCAGGGCATTGCTGCAGGAGTTCCTCAGGGCAGTGTCCTCGGCCCAACCATCTTCAGCTGCTTCATCAATGACCTTCCCTCCATCATAAGGTCAGAAATGGGGATGTTCGCTGATGACTGCACAGTGTTCAGTTCCATTCGCAACCCCTCAGATAATGAAGCAGTCCGAGCCCGCATGCAGCAAGACCTGGACAACATCCAGGCTTGGGCTCATAAGTGGCAAGTAACATTCGCGCCAGATAAGTGCCAGGCAATGACCATCTCCAACAAGAGAGAGTCTAACCACCTCCCCTTGACATTCAACGGCATTACCATCGCCGAATCCCCCACCATCAACATCCTGGGGGTCACCATTGACCAGAAACTGAACTGGACCAGCCATATAAATACTGTGGCTACGAGAGCAGGTCGGAGGCTGGGTATTCTGCGGCGAGTGACTCACCTCCTGACTCCCCAAAGCCTTTCCACCATCTACAAGGCACAAGTCAGGAGTGTGATGGAATACTCTCCACTTGCCTGGATGAGTGCAGCTCCAACAACACTCAAGAAGCTCGACACCATCCAAGATAAAGCAGCCCGCTTGATTGGCACCCCATCCACCACCCTAAACATTCACTCCCTTCACCACCGGCGCACTGTGGCTGCAGTGTGTACCATCCACAGGATGCACTGCAGCAACTCGCCAAGGCTTCTTCGACAGCACCTCCCAAACCCGCGACCTCTACCACCTAGAAGGACAAGAGTAGCAGGCGCATGGGAACAACACCACCTGCACGTTCCCCTCCAAGTCACACATCATCCCGACTTGGAAATATATCGCCGTTCCTTCATTGTCGCTGGGTCAAAATCCTGGAACTCCCTTCCTAACAGCACTGTGGGAGAACCGTCACCACACGGACTGCAGCGGTTCAAGAAGGCGGCTCACCACCACCTTCTCGAGGGCAATTAGGGATGGGCAATAAATGCTGGCCTCACCAGCGATGCCCACATCCCGTGAATGAATGAATAAATAAATAAATAAATAAAATGTTAACGAGGCCCAATTTCGGGCCGACCTCAGGCCTCCCGGTTGGGACATGTGCTGCTTGTGCAGCGCTGAGTCTGGGCCTAACAGCGGGCCTGGATGAATTTCCACCCCATTGTGTTAATTGCTTTGAGATGTTTTGATGATGCAAATATTTCATGTTTACCTCCTGATAGGCTGCCATATTTGACAGCAGTGTTTATTTCAAAATCATGTTGGATTCATTTGTCTTTTGTTATCATTATTAATTGTAATTTTCACTTAAAGGGGGCATGTAAACAAGGTATTGTAATATTCTATACTGTAGACTACATTTTAGACAAATTTAGAACCGTTCCAGTTTACAACATACACAGGAACATAGGAACAGGAGTAGGCCATTCAGCCCCTTGAGCCTGTTCCACCATTCAATGAGATCATCGTTGATCTGTATCCTAACTCCAACCACCCGCCTTGGCTCCATATCCGTTAATACCCTTGGCTAGCAAATATCTGTCGGTCTCAGATTTAAAATTATTAATTGAGCTAGCATCTACTGCTTTTTGTGGGAGAGGGTTCCACACTTCTACCAGCCATTGCGTGAAGAAGTGTTTCCTAACTTCTCTCCTGAATGGCCTGGCTCTGATTTTAAGGCCTAGACTCCTCCACCAGCAGAAAAAGTTTCTCTCTATCTACCCTATCAATTCCTTTCAAAATCCTAAAAACTTCAATCAAATCACCCCGTAACCTTCTATACTCCAGGGAATTCAAGCCTAGTTTATGTAATCTCTCCTCATAATCTAACCCTTGGAGCCCTGGTAACATTTTGGTGAATCTGCACTGCACTCCTTCCAAGGCCAATATATCCTTTCTAAGGTGCGGTGCCCAGAACTATACGCAGTACTCCAGATGTGGTCTCACCAGGGCTTTGTATAGTTATAGCATAACATCCTCCCCTTTATATTCTAGCCCTCTAGGTATAAAGGCTAACAGTCCATCAGCCTTTTTGATTATTTTTTGTATCTGACCACTACAATTTACTGATCTATGTACATGGACCCCCTAAATCTCTTTGGACCTCCATTGTTCCTAGCTTTTCACCATTTCAAAAATACTCAGATCCTTTTTTGGTCCAAAGTGGATGACCTCACACTTACCCGTGTTGAAATCCACCTGCTACAGTTTTGCCCACTCACTTAATCTATCAATGTCTCTTTCTAATTTTACGCTTCAGTCTACACTTACTATGCCACCAATCTTTACCAGTCATTGGCAAACTTGGATATGTGGCTATCTATTGTGTTATCTAAGTCATTAATAAACTTAGTGAATAGGTGAGGCCCCAGCACAGATCCTTATGGGACACCACGAGTCACTTCCTTCCAATTCGAGTATATAACCATTATCCCTACTCTCTGTCTTCCCCCGCCTAACCAATTTCCTAAACAGGTCAATATTTTGCCTTCAATTCCATGAGCTTTAATTTTAGCTAACAGTCTCTTATGTGGAACCTTATCGAATGCCTTCTGGAAGTCTATATAAACTACATCCATAGACATTCCCCTGTCTACTACTTTACTTACTTCCTCAAAAAATACAATTAGGTTCGTTAGACATGACCTACCCTTTACAAATCCATGTTGGCTCTCTCTAGTTATACAGTATAGCTTGGGGTGTCATAAATTCATCCCCCATGCCTTCTGAAAGATAAATTGTTGGTCTACAGGGACAGTTTTATTCTGATTGTACTTGCAGTTTTGTACTGGTCTTTCTTTTTTATTTTGTGAGGCTGCCTTTTTTAAGTTGTTTTTTCCTCTACACTGGTACTGCATATCTGCGACCAAGAGGATAGGTAGGCAATCTGTTCCTTAGCCTTCACCTAAGCCACTCAGAACTCACCAGTAGGAGTTTTTCAGAGCTGCTTAGGAATGACTCTCTCTATGATTTTCTTTCCCTCCTCCCCCTGCAAAAGCTCATGACCTACACTCAGCTCTTCCTCGCAACAACATCATAGAGACCAGCAACTCAGTCCTGTGAGGACAGTGGTCAGGCATGAACCCACAAACCACCATTCTGTAGCACTGAATGTTAGTGCTCAACTAGCATTGTAGCATAATGAAGTGGCATTTGCCCCATACTGGTAAATCCTTCAGAAAATGATATGAAGCTGTTTCCAAATGCACCAATCTTGACTTCAATTATTAGCGCTATGATATCCGAGTTATAGTGTACATTCCAGCTGGAAACCTTCTGAATTTGGCTGAAATGTAGTCTTCACTGTGGAATATAACAATCCCCAATGCATTCCAATATGGGGCCAACCTAAAGAAAGGAACCACATTTTTGCTGGTTTCATTCTAGCTCCCTCGCCCCCCCCCCCCCACCCCAGGTTAGCTACAGTACAGTTGGAAATGTATTTGTGTTCCAGATTGCAAAATTATGAGATGATATCATTGAATTGTTGTGTGATGCATTATGGTACAATCTGTGCCTGCACTCTAATTTTTTTATGTTTTAGCAGAGCCAGTTTGTCCAAAGTGTTCTGTATTTGGCGCAACTGGAACAGAACTGGAACCATTCCAAGTTTTCGTTATCAGCAACACAAATCAATATAATAGAATCATAGAATCATAGAAGTTACAACATGGAAACAGGCCCATCGGCCCAACATGTCCATGTCGCCCAGTTTATACCACAAAGCTAGTCCCAATTGCCTGCACTTGGCCCATATCCCTCTATACCCATCTTACCCATGTAACTGTCCAAATGCTTTTTAAAAGACAAAATTGTACCCGCCTCTACTACTGCCTCTGGCAGCTCGTTCCAGACACTCACCACCCTTTGAGTGAAAAAATTGCCCCTCTGGACCCTTTTGTATCTCTCCCCTCTCACCTTAAATCTATGCCCCCTCGTTATAGACTCCCCTACCTTTGGGAAAAGATTTTGACTATCTACCTTATCTATGCCCCTCATTATTTTATAGACTTCTATAAGATCACCCCTTAGCCTCCTACTCTCCAGGGAAAAAAGTCCCAGTCTATCTAACCTCTCCCTATAAGTCAAACCATCAAGTCCCGGTAGCATCCTAGTAAATCTTTTCTGCACTCTTTCTAGTTTAATAATATCCTTTCTATAATAGGGTGACCAGAACTGTACACAGTATTCCAAGTGTGGCCTTACTAATGTATTGTACAACTTCAACAAGACATCCCAACTCCTGTATTCAATGTTCTGACCAATGAAACCAAGCATGCCGAATGCCTTCTTCACCACCCTATCCACCTGTGACTCCACTTTCAAGGAGCTATGAACCTGTACTCCTAGATCTCTTTGTTCTATAACTCTCCCCAACGCCCTACCATTAACGGAGTAGGTCCTGGCCCGATTCGATCTACCAAAATGCATCACCTCACATTTATCTAAATTAAACTCCATCTGCCATTCATCGGCCCACTGGCCCAATTTATCAAGATCCCGTTGCAATCCTAGATAACCTTCTTCACTGTCCACAATGCCACCAATCTTGGTGTCATCTGCAAACTTACTAACCATGCCTCCTAAATTCTCATCCAAATCATTAATATAAATAACAAATAACAGCGGACCCAGCACCGATCCCTGAGGCACACCGCTGGACACAGGCCTCCAGTTTGAAAAACAACCCTCTACAACCACCCTCTGTCTTCTGTCGTCAAGCCAATTTTGTATCCAATTGGCTACCTCACCTTGGATCCCGTGAGATTTAACCTTATGTAACAACCTACCATGCGGTACCTTGTCAAAGGCTTTGCTAAAGTCCATGTAGACCACGTCTACTGCACAGCCCTCATCTATCTTCTTGGTTACCCCTTCAAAAAACTCAATCAAATTCGTGAGACATGATTTTCCTCTCACAAAACCATGCTGACTGTTCCTAATCAGTCCCTGTCTCTACAAATGCCTGTAGATCCTGTCTCTCAGAAAACCCTCTAACAACTTACCCACTACAGATGTCAGGCTCACCGGTCTGTAGTTCCCAGGCTTTTCCCTGCCGCCCTTCTTAAACAAAGGCACAACATTTGCTACCCTCCAATCTTCAGGCACCTCACCTGTAGCTGTCGATGATTCAAATATCTCTGCTAGGGGACCCGCAATTTCCTCCCTAACCTCCCATAACGTCCTGGGATACATTTCATCAGGTCCCGGAGATTTATCTACCTTGATGCGCGTTAAGACTTCCAGCACCTCCCTCTCTGTAATATGTACACTCCTCAAGACATCACTATTTATTTCCCCAAGTTCCCTAACATCCATGCCTCTCTCAACCGTAAATACCGATGTGAAATATTCATTCAGGATCTCACCCATCTCTTGTGGTTCCGCACATAGATGACCTTGTTGATCCTTAAGAGGCCCTGCTCTCTCCCTAGTTACTCTTTTGCCCTTTATGTATTTGTAGAAGCTCTTTGGATTCTCCTTTGCCTTATCTGCCAAAGCAATCTCATGTCCCCTTTTTGCCCTCCTGATTTCTCTCTTAACTCTACTCCGGCAATCTCTATACTCTTCAAGGGATCCACTTGATCCCAGCTGCCTATGCATGTCATATGCCTCCTTCTTCTTTTTGACTAGGGCCTCAATCTCCTGAGTCATCCAAGGTTCCCTACTTCTACCAGCCTTGCCCTTCACTTTATAAGGAATGTGCTTACCCTGAACCCTGGTTAACACACTTTTGAAAGCCTCCCACTTACCAGACGTCCCTTTGCCTGCCAACAGACTCTCCCAATCAACTTCTGAAAGTTCCTGTCTAATACCATCAAAATTGGCCTTTCCCCAATTTAGAATTTTAACTTTTGGGCCAGACCTATCATTCTCCATAGCTATCTTAAAACTAATGGAATTATGATCACTGGTCCCAAAGTGATCCCTCACTAACACTTCTGTCACCTGCCCTTCCTTATTTCCCAAGAGGAGGTCAAGTTTTGCCCCCTCTCTAGTGGGGCCATCCACAGACTGAATGAGAAATTCCTCCTGAATACACTCAACAAATTTCTCTCCATCCAAGCCCCTAATGCTATGGCTGTCCCAGTCAATGTTGGGAAAGTTAAAGTCCCCTACTATTACCACCCTATTTTTCTTGCAGCTGTCTGTAATCTCCTTACATATTTGCTCCTCAATTTCCCGTTGACTATTTGGGGGTCTGTAGTACAATCCTATCAAAGTGATCTCTCCCTTCTTATTTTTCAGTTCTACCCATATAGACTCAGTGGGCGAACCCTCGGATATATCCCCACTCACTACTGCCGTGATGTTCTCCCTAATCAAGAACGCAACTCATCCTCCTCTCTTATCTCCTGCTCTATCTTTCCTATAGCATCTGTACCCTGGAACATTGAGCTGCCAGTCTTGCCCCTCCCTTAGCCATGTTTCAGTAATAGCTATAACATCCCAGTCCCATGTACCCATCCATGCCCTGAGTTCATCTGCCTTGCCCATCAGACTTCTTGCATTGAAATAAATGCAGTTTAATCTAGCCTTCCCTTGGTCTTTGCCCTGCTTTCTCAGACCATCTGTCCGGTCATGTTCTGTACACTCTCCCTTACCGCCTTTTGTTTCTGTCACCACTTTACTTCCCACTGACTTCCTGCATCGGTTCCCATCCCCCTGCCACATTAGTTTAAACCCTCCCCAACAGCACTAGCAAACACTCCCCCTAGGACATTGGTTCCAGTCCTGCCCAGATGCAGACCATCCAATTTGTACTGGTCCCACCTCCCCCAGAACCGGTTCCAATGGCCCAGGAATTTGAATCCCTCCTTCTTGCACCATCTCTGAAGCCACGTATTCATCCTAGCTATCCTGTCATTCCTACTCTGACTAGCCCGTGGCACTGGTAGCAATCCTGAGATTACTACCTTTGAGGTCCTACTTTTTAGTTTAACTCCTAACTCCCTAAATTCAGCTTGTAGGACCTCATCCTGTTTTTTACCTATATCGTTGGTGCCTATATGCACCACGACAACTGGCTGTTCACCCTCCCCCTCCAGAATGTGACCATAGTTTCCCTTGGCTTCAGGTGCAGTAGGCATGAAATTGGAATCTGAACATGAAAATGCTTTACAATTCACAAAAGCTATGCAATGGTGTAAGCAAATCTGATGTCATCTTCCCTCTGACTAACAAGTGAGTTTCCCATTTTACGATTTAATCCACACGTACTAATGTGATGTGAATGGTCCTGCGGTGAAATGTAAATGAGACCACAGACAAATCATATTCAAACTGAAGTGGTTTCATGAGCACGGAGTAAGACTGGCTAGATGGTGTGAGTGCCACAATTAGATTCAGATTGCTGTTTTAAAGGCATAAAGTGAAGCACTGAGTGCAATAATTAATAAGTACTTTAGTCAAATGAAGTATAAATGCTATTTGACACTGGGCCAATAGAGAGCCATTAAACAAGAGCCAATGCTACTGAAACCAATACAATGAAACATCATGGACCTATGGACAGTGGATTTCTTCATGCCCAGGAGCACACCTGTTAGGAGTTGTTCCGGTCTGCTCTCCCCTTTGCGCACCAGGTGCCCAAAGATAAAGAGTGCAGGTGAAAAATGTGGCCTGAAGTTGAGGAGGGGCTCCTACAGGTGATGGGAGAGGGACTGCAATTTCTGGCACTGTGGAACACTGATTTGCCTTGGCTGAAAAATAGCCATGTGTCGGAGAAGCCGCTCAAATATGCATTTGACATCACTGCGTCATGCATGACTCACCGCTGCGGGTCCCCAGCAGCACCAAAGAGGATCCCCAAATAAAGGGCTTTCTGCTGGGGATGTTTGCCTGTACCAGTCAGCAGGATGTTCCATCAAGTTGTGTCAGGATGGAAGGCAAAGGCGAAGAAGTGGAGAGTGTCATGCTAAGGAATAGAGGAAATACTTCCACACAGGATGGAATGGCATGGAAGGAATTTCTGAAGGCTTAAGCTATGAGGCAGGGGTTCCTGAGTGGGCTTTAGGGCCTCACAGTGAGCAGCTCCATCCAAATAGGGGCGTGATTGGATGGAACAGCTCCATGATCTTGGGCCTCCTCAATGTGCTTAACAAAGTCAGGGCCAAGTGAAGATTTTAGTTCTTGGATGTTATTGCCGGTAGGACGGACGTAACTCCAGAACATTTGGGCAGTTAACATCTCCGGTAACATTTATCCTACTCCGTTATGTTCCTGACTCTGGTTACCTTCATAGTAAGGGCTTGTCTCTCACTCTAGAACACATGCTGCCGAATCTGAGCACATGCAGCTGGGAGTTTTGTAGGAGTAGCTCAGCAAGAATCTTTGCCACCTCAGTCAGGAGAAAGTCCCTGCTGGAAGCAACCAAATTCCAGACTTTTAGTAGCTCCCAGATAGGCAGCTTGAGCAAAGACATCCTCACAGGCGCATGTTAAAAAGCTACCTGTCATCGTCAGGTCATGCAGATGGTGAAAGAAAACCATTGCCAATACATACCATTTCTGTGGGTTCTGAATGCACAGGCACCTCTGCAAGGTCTGCTCCTTCATTATTAGCATACAATAATGAAGCTCCCACCTGGTTGAGACAGAAACCCATGGATCCGCCGGAAATTCATGTCATGCTTAAAAGGAGCCTGACCTTACAGGTCTCAGCCCCTTTTTCTGGTCCTTAACGCCCCACAAACTAGTGAACATAGGAAGTTATGGACAGGAAAATCACCCCCAGTTCGTCAAAAGCTTTGCTAAAATCTAAATCTATGTTATTTACTGAGTTCCCATTATCGACTAGGTCTACCTCCTCAAGGAAGTCCAATATGTTTGTTAACCATATCTTCCCTTCCATAAAACCATGCCTACTCCATCTTATTAGTCTATATTTATCGAGGTACTTCATTATTCCATCCTTCAGAGTGCTCTTTGATATTTTACTTAGTACAGATGTTAGGCTCACTGGCCTACAGTTCCCAGTTTTATCTTTATGCCCCTTTTTATGAATTGAAATTACATTTGCCTTTTCAAATTTTTTGGCGCTGTTCCTCTTTCCAGCCAATCCCTAAAAATGCCTGTTTGGATGCGATTGATTTCTTTTGATACTTCAGTGAGTACACAAGTGTGCAGTTCATCTGGTCTGGGTGCCCTGCCTTTTTTAGTGCTCTCAACCTGTCCATTACCTCCTTATTTGTAATTTCTAACATCCTTAATATTTCCTCAATCCTTCTTGGAAATGTCACCTTTGTATTGGGAAGGTAGTCCATGGTTTACTCAATGATGAATGACACAAAGGGGTTTCTTTGGATCATCCGCCCTAACTTCAGTGGAAGGTTGGCGGAAATCCCAAAGAAATGGCGTAAACAGTCGTTAAGAATAACGTTGCCAATTCATACCATTTCATTGGGTTCTGAATGCACAGGCACCTCTGCAAGGTCTGTTGCTTCATTATTAGCATACAATAAGGAAAACCTCCACGGAAAATACTGGTGCAAGAATTTGTTTAGGATATCTCCTATCACTTGGTCACTTGGCATTATGTTATCTTTGGGATCTCTCAGGAGTCCTATTGCTTTCTTGATCATCTGTTTGCACTGGGAAATGCATGAGAGTAGCCTGCATAGTCAGTGTTGATTTCCCTTCTCTCACCATAGTGAAGATCTAAGCTCTGCTTTATCATTTTATTTTATGGCTCAGTGCAAGATCAAGAAATCAGCATGCAGAGTACACATTCCTTGGTGCAACAGTCCATTGTACTGTTGAGGTATCACCAAGAGCTTGCTGGAAAGCTGTCTTCTTCCTTGAAGGAATTAATTGTATCACTTAATAATGTGCAAAAATGTGTTGGAGGAATTATTTACCTGACAACAGATAGTACATAATGATCACTGACTAAAGGACTTTCAAAAAACATAAGATGAAGGGCAAGACTACTAAGATCTGAGTTATTTAAAGACATTGAAGGTTCCTGAGTCTTTCTCATATCTAAACAAAACAAATTCACTGGCTTGTTATACACTTGCTGGTTGGAGTGAGATGTTAGAGCAGAATTTGATTCTACTGTTTCATACTTCAATAGATTTTCATTCTTCTCATGTACTGTCTCTGAATTTTACAATCCCTGGCTTATATGCTATATCCACCCCCTTTGTTCACTCATGCATTAATCCAGCAGTTTTCTTTCACTTCATATCTGGGAGAGCTGATGCATTGACTGTTACTACCTGCACTCTGATGAATCATTGTAGGTACAGCACAAGTGGATGGCCATTCAGCCTATCGTGCCTGTGCAGGCTCTTTGAAAGAGCTATCCAATTAGTCCCACTAACCTGCTCTTTCCCCATGGCCACGTACATTTTTCCCTTCAAGTGTTTATCCAATTCCCTTTTGAAAGTTACTATTGAACCTGCTTCCACCACCCTTTCAGGCAGAGCATTCCAGATCATTACAATTTGCTGCATAAAAAAATGTTTCCTCATGTTGCCTCTGGCTCTTCTGCTGATCACCTTAAATCTATGTCCCTTGGTTAATGACCCTTCTGCCATCAGAAACAGTTTCTCCCTACTTTATCAAAACCGTTCATGATTTTGAACACCTCTATCAAATCCCCCCTTAACTTTCTCTGTTCTAAGGAGAACAACCCCAGCTTCTCCAATCTCTTAACATAACTGAAGTCCCACATCCTTGGTACCATTCTAGTAAATCTCTTCTGCACCCTCTCTAAGGCCTTGATATCCTTCCTAAAGTGTGGTGCCCAGAATTGAACACAGTACTGCACTACAGCACAGTACAATCAAGTTAGTCAAAACACGGTTTTCCTTTAACAAATCAGTGCTGACTTTCATTTATTAGCCCATACTTTTTCAAGTGCCAATTAATTTTGTCCAGGATCGGTTTATCTCTCTCCCCATTTTTGAACAGTGGTGTAACATTTACAATCCTCCAGTCCTCTGGCACCATCCCCATATCTAAGGAGGATTGGAAGATTGTGGCCAAAGCCTCTGCAATTTGACCCTTACTTCCCTCAGTAACTTAGGATGCATCCTATCTGGACCGGGTGACTTTTCTACTTTGAGTACTGCCAATCTTTTAAGTACCTCCTCTTTATCTATTTTTATCCTATCTAATATCGCTACTACCTCCTCCTTTACTGTTACAATGGCAGCATCCTCTTCTCTAGTGAAAATCGACACAAAGTATTCATTTAATATCTCAGCTATGCCCTCTGCCTCCACAAGAAGATCCACTTTTTTGTCCCTAATTGATCCCACCCTTCCTTTGACTACCTTTTTACTATTCATATGTTTACAAAAGACTTTTGGGTTCCCTTTTATGTTAGCCACTAATCTATTCTCATACTCTCTCTTTGCCTCTCTTATTCCCTGTTTTTGTAAATCTCCTCAGTACTTTCTGTATTCAGTCTGCTTCTCTACTGTATTATGAATCTTACATTTGTCATAAGCCTCCTTTTTCTGTTTCATTTTAATCTCTATATCTTTATTCATCCAGGGAGCTCTAGCTTGGATGCCCTTCCTTTCCCCCTCATTGGAATGTGTCTACTCTGTACCCAAACCAACTCCTCGTTGAAGGCCCCCCGTTGTTCAATTACTGCTTTGCCTGCCAATTTTTTATTCCAATCCACCTGGGAAAGATCACTTTTTAACTCACTGAAATTAGCCCCCCTCCAGTTAAGTATTTTCATATTTGATGGTTCCTTGTCCTTTTCCATAGCTAGTCTAAACCTAATGATATTATTATCACTGTTCCCCAAATGCACCCCCACTGAAACATGCTCCATCTGCGACACTTCATTCCCCAGGACTAGATCCAGCAATGTTTCCTTCCTGGTTGGGCTGGAAACTGTTCCAGAAAGTTCTCTTCTACACATTTCAGGAATTCCTTCCCCTCTTTGCCCTTTACACTGTTACTGTCCCAGTCTATATTGGGATAATTGAAGTCCCCCACTATCACTACTCTATAGTTCTTGTATCTTTCTGTAATTTGCCTGCAAATGTTCTCCTCTATCTCCTTCCCACGATTTGGCGGCCTATAATATACACCCAGCAGCGTTATAGCTCCTCTAATGTTCCTTAATTCTAACCAAATAGATTCTGCCTTTGACCCCTCGACTACATCATCTCTTTCCAGTGCTATAATAGTTTCTTTGATCAATACTGCCAACAACCACCCCCTCCCCCGACCCTCCATTCTTTCCTTCCCTATCTTTCCTGAATACCTGGTAGTTAGAAATATTACGTACCCAATCCTCCCCTACTTTGAGCCAGGTCTATCATTGTCACTGTATCATAGTCCCATTTGGCAACTTGAGTCTACAGCTCACTATCCTTATTTACCATGCTACGCGTATTCATGCACATGCACTCCAAACTCATCATAGACTGCCATACATTTGCCCCCTGTTGGATCCATCCTATTTCTGAACTGTTCTTTACTCTAGTGCTACTTGTCTCTCCCAGTCCTCTGTGCACCTTGTTTCTCGTCTCTAATGTTTCATCCCAATGCCTATAAACCATTCTGATAGACACCTCTGTATATCTAGATTATCCCTCCGTCAATCTAGTCATTTACAGCTGTATTGTTGACATTTGATATAAATATACTGTAGCTGGCTTAAGAACTTTAGTATTTAGTGCAGTGTAAATGATTGCAAACTGTAGTTGTTTGGTTGGTGTTATTGTTATATATCCCATGTGTGAATTTTACCATTCAATGTAGTAGAAATGAATTGATGTTGTTGTACACATTGCAACATAAGAATGAAGGGAATAGAAAATGTCATTCAGCCATCCAGCTTAGATTCTCTTTCAGGCCTGAACTGACCATTTATTTTCCAGCTCTTTTCTGCACCAACTCTATATCCACTTGCTGAATCAGGAAACTGTCCAGTTCTCCTTTGAATACATTTACTGTAAGGCAACAGATCAAAATGTTGCTCCATGACATGTTTAGTTTGTGATTTCTTTGTCTTATTGTCGTGCCCCCTGGTTCTACAAAAACCTCTCTACATTCACGTTAGTAATTCCTTTCATTATTTTAAAAACTTCATCTTAATCTTCTTTTTAACCAGTGAGAACCAGTTTTCCCTTCTAATCCACTTCCATATTTTGGTATCCTAAAACTTGGGGTCCTCTTGGCTGGCCCTCTCTGAATATTTTGCACTGTACGTATTCCGTGAGCATGGTGGCCGAAAGAGGACAGAATGTTGTCTCTAGAGCGTCATCGTCAATTTCTTGGATTTATTTTCTATAGATCCACTTATTCCAACATTCTGTTCGGACTTACAGCCATTGCCGTACACTGTGTGATGACGCTCTCAAAGTTTGGTTGACTGTCAGACTGTGTCATGTGAAGCATGCAAGGTTAAATTGGCTCTTAGCTACAGCAGTCTAATGGCTGTAATGTATTTGGATAGATGTAAAACCAGCCATGAACCCAATTAAACATCAAACTTATTAAATTTGATTCCTAGCCTATTTCCAAGGCACCTTTTCCCCTAAGCAGGACGTGCATTGGACTGACTGTATCAAATTAATGTCCAATGCATGTTCTGCATTGTAGAATGGAGAATAAAACAGCAGGCAATTCAAGCCGGGTGTTTACATGAGCCTGATTCTAATCACGGTGATACGCAGCTGCATGGAAACTGACAGCGTGTGGTGGGTGTTTGTGCTTCGCAGTAAGAACAGTCAACAAATGCGCAGTGTTTGCATGGTGCATTTTAATGTGGAACAGCTGAAATCTGGTACAACACTGAATTAGCAGCTGTCGTGTAAGTGGAGCTATAGATAGCTTATTAGGGTATTTAGTTGATATATAAAGATGGCTATTTAAGCAGCGAGGTGTAAACGTGGTTCTGCATGTCGCGTACTTACGCTGATATTAAACCAACGTATGATGCTGCATGTTCCTGGTTTACTTGCATGAAATATGTTGTCTGTGATATTGTACAGCAACGTTTTCTATTCGGGATGAAAGTAGGAAATCCAAAGATAATATTTATCTGCTTCTGAAAAATTGTTCCAAACAATGACATTATTTTAAAACTGACTCAATACCGTCCGATGCAGAAGGTTTTGTCAAGGTTAATGCTCTGTGTTGCACAATACTGAAAATCCCAACTTGCCCAACCAAAATGTAGTGTTATAAAAATCTTACATTTACTGATATTTCTGAAGATGTCCCTGAGCTTTTTCCACACTGCGAATTATTTCAAATAGATAAGGTGCCAAAACTGTGCAGTTACAGGAAATGACCGAATTGTCATAAACTCTGCAAAGCATACACAAATATACATTCAATGTTCTAAAAGCCCTTTTGCCCCATGTTTGTTAAAACGAACAATGCACACAGTGTCGTGGATTCAATTTTGTTCCATGTCAAACTCTAGCAAATTTCAGAGTAGTGAGATTCTCACCATCTGCTTGGGTAAGGCTGGCTGTTAATCAGAGAGGACAAGGTGCATGGTGAGGTAATCACACACACGTACAATCCTGGGATGCCTTCATCTCTGATTACAGCGGGCCTCACCTACCCAATGTAAACAGATCATGCACTGAAACATTACAAGTGTCAATGGAATGGACCTGAATCATGACCCTCCCCCAAGTTCCATAGTTTTGCACCGCGTGTTGATTTTACTACAAAAATTGAAGTGTGTGTACTTTGCTATTTGTTGTTTACAAATAATGAGGAACCTGTCCATGATATCGGAACAGGCCAACACGAGCAATTGACTATGAATTTCAGAGGAACCCGACCTTTATTACTATTAGAAAGGTTTGCTTTTAACTTTCAGTTTATGTTTCGCACAACGTTCTGGGCTGCTGGAGATTTTTTTTTAATTTTCTCTTTTGCGCAAAATCACGGTGTTGCGAGAAAAGTGCAACTTTTGGTCCGATTTGGCCCAATGCTAATAATATTTAACAATCTGCTTCATCAGTCTCGTGCCCCACACTATTTCGAAGGTCCACAGAATAATTAAAATAAGGATTTTGCAGCATTGTCAAAACTATCTGGCAAAAATAAGCTTTCCAAAATACGGCACAATGATCTTTACGTTCAAGTTAGATGCAACACACTGCTCAATATTTCCAGTGTGCAAAACAAACTCAGAATATGTGCACAGGGGTTCACATACAAATAGATAATAAATGAAAGCAGTCATTCTACTCGGTTAGAATCTTTACTGGGTGTTAGAGCATTTATTTTAAATGTTAATCTGGCTACAGTATGGAGTGCTGCTTTCAATTAATGACTTTCTGCTTAATCGTTATTTACACCACTGAGTATTCATTGAAAGCAAACTCTGGAACATTACTTACTAAAAGCAAATTCTTTAATGAAATACCCTGCTTGTAAAAGGGAATGTCCAAATACTTCTGAAATCTGCCCTGAATAAATTCATTTAGACAACATGCTACTGTGGTGGAGAGGCGTCATGGAGAGATCAATATTTTGCTGAAATGCACATGAAGGGTAAGGACCACGAAATAAACATGCGAAGTAACATGCTGACGCCAACTGTGCATATCAAAACATTTATTGCATATATATAACTGTACAATGCATTTAATACATGTGATTAGATTATAACTTGTCAACAAAACAACAGTCACTAATCAGTAACAGTTCAGTTCCCAAGAGTTTTTTTTAAAAAGAGATTTATTTATGAGATCAAATATAAAACAAGGAGTGGTGTTGCTAAAATTTTGACAATAAATAGCGTTACAATTGTTAAGAGAAGCTCAACGTGTTTTTAAAGACGTGGTTATTCGGCAATTAGAATGAAAAAGTGTTTATTATACAAACCAAACAAATAGTTCGCTTGGCTCTCTCTGTCTCGTTGTTTTTCTTCATACTGACGTACACACAAAACAGTTGTCTGTTGCCTACATTGTGAGGACGATCAGTGTTTAAGTACCGCGGTGAGATACTTAGACTGGTTAACTATCCGTATATTCCTTCATTAATCCGAAAGCAGTAAGTAGCTTTGGCCATAACGTCAATGAGATCCTAATCCTAATCCACCTACTAACCCTAAGCATTAATGTAAACAGTGAAATTCGGCAATAGTGCTTACAATGTAGAGAAAATAGCATTATTCTAGCCCAGACTCATACTCGTCTATTTTTTAAAAAATCATTCGTGCACTTTTGTTTTTTTACAATATTCGTAACAATTCGAGTAATGTCCTAGTGCTGTGTTTGTACGGTTACTTCCAGCATCACTTGGGAAACCTCGCCTGAAGACTTGGCGCGTTGAGGCTGGACGGGATGCAGTGAAACCTACAGGCAGCGCAAGCGCACGGAGACCCGGGCCACTGCTGGTAACAAGGCTGATCGTCCGGAGTCAAAGGGCACTTCATGGTCGGGGACGAGTGCCTGGGACTGCCCAGGGTCAAGAGCGACGGAGCAGCTCCCAGCAGTAGCGAGCCCCCGGCTGTTAACACGGGCAGCTGGGCCAGTCGGGATGCGGAGCCGCTCCTGCCGTACATCTCGCCGATCAGTCTCTTCATCTCTTCCAGGGAGCTCGTCAGCATCAGGATGTAGTTCCTGGCCAGCAGGAGAGTGGCGATTTTGGAGAGTTTCCTCACCGATGGCCCGTGGGCGTAAGGCATAACTTCCCGCAGGGCGTCCATGGCCACGTTCAGGTCGTGCATCCTCTTACGCTCTCTGCTGTTGATCTTTTTCCTCAGTAGGAACTGCTCGTCCTCGGAAAGTTCCTTCTTACTCCTGGATTTGGCTGACGGGGTGGGACTGGGCGATTCGTCGGGCGAATGTGACCGATCGGTAGGGTCGACCTTGTGAGGGATGTTGTACAGGGTGGAAGTGACCAGTAGCAGTTCGTTTGATGTCGACTTCAGCAACTCGCTCATGGTCTGAAGTCCAGAGTCAGTTTCGGGAACAATTAATAAATAAACAAATAAATAAGCAAACAAATGCTTTGTTCAAGTTTGAAATGTTCTTTCTTCTTCGATCCTGGTGAGCACAAAGATGTAACCCAGGGATTTGGAGCTTCTGCCGATGGGTATTGCAGGCTTTATGTTCAGTGTGTGAAAGTCTCTGGAGGAGTTTAGCGACAGTCGAACCTAAAGTGAACCTGAAAAGGGCAAAATAGTGAAGGTATTTATCAGGGAATGGGCGAGCATCAGCCAATTACGATTCGGGGCACAGCAGCTGGTCAACGCTATTGGTGCAAAGCTCTTTCAATGGAAAGTCTGACAAGTCTTCACGTTCTCCTCCCCCTTCATCTTATTGTGTATCTAGATATCTTTATTTATCTTTTCCCATTTTCTTTAAGCCTTTATATTTGCTCCGCTATTGTGAGGTCTCTTCGTTCTCCTTCCTCCTTGCTGTGTGCCTTTATTTATTCCTGTGCCTCTTTTATTGCCTTGTTCTTTCTGCCTCCCTTATGTATGTGTTCATTTCACAATCCATTTTACTTTCATTTCCCCTTGCTTTGGATTAAAAGCCTCCAAAATCACTGCATGTTGACCTTTGCTGTGACCTAGTTTATTAAATATTAAACTATATTAAAAAATCTAATTGATTGATGATATTTGTATCTCATATAATGTATACTACAGACACACTTCCAGACTCCGTGCAACAGAATGACATTTGCTGGAAAGTGTAGCAGGTCGATCAACAGATGAGAAGGAAAGATAGAATTCTCCCGATACGTTCATTCGTCATTCTTCCTCTTTTTATTCAGATGATGTACCTGCTGTTTATTTCCAGGATTTTTGGTTTTATTTAAAATTTCCAGTAGTGGTGGTTTTTAAAAAATGTTTTCTCTAAAGCTACTTTGCAACTGGATATCCGAATGCCAATGTCCATCGAGATTACCTCCACCTTCCTGCAGTGTCCCAGACACTTCACTGAGAGCAGCGCTGGCGGAAGCAAGTCGGTGCTACTGTTGTCTCATCATTTTGAAATGCAAAAAGCTTACAAAGTGAAAACTTGTATTCAAGGACACGATGATATAACACAGATCCGAAGAACAGAATTACATACGAAAACACTGGGAACTAACAAGAAAAATCATCAAACCTTTACATAGCTCCAAACAATAATGGTGCCGGTTAGTGTCACAAATTAATAATGTAAAGAATCTTACATCACCAGGTTATAGTCCAACAAATTTATTTGAAAATCACAAGCTTTCGGAGGCTTTCTCCTTCGTCAGGTGAATGTGGACTATAACCTGGTGTTGTAAGATTCTTTACATTTGTCAACCCCAGTCCATCACCGGCAACTCCACATCACAAATTAATAAATTAGAATCGTTTTATATTAAAATACATCCATCGGAGTCGAGGCACAAAAGATACAGATTCGTCCTAAAAGGATCGGCTAAAGGATTGTGTAGAATTCGTCTGTAGAACGGTACACGTTGTATATTAATTTGTAATAAATATTCTGAGATCTTGCTCGACTTAAAGAGCGCAGGTGAAGCCCTTAAAAGTTTTGAGAAGTTTTTTTAAGCTAAAGGCAGATGTCATAATTGCACAAAAGCAAAACACCGCTGGATGCTGGAAACCTGAAATAAAAACAGAAAGCGCTGAAAACACTCAGCAGGTCAGGCAGTATCTGTGGAAAGAGAAACACAGTTAACATTTCAGGTCGAACTCATGATAACATAGGGGGTCATTAGGAAAGTGCAGGGAAAGAGGATTCACGATTTGCGGCTATATGCAACGTGTTGGGCAGCTGAAGATTCGGAATATTCCATCATTTAAAAAATAATAATGTTCGGACAACAATATTAGTTCTTGCAAAGGTCTCAGTGATGACGCCCCTTCCCCCCCAAACCCCACCGTAAAGTGAGTGATCCGCCTGAGCTGTGCTCACAACTCACATTCACTCACCGCCAAGTCCCTGGGACGTGCTGGTAAAATTAAACACATACGCAAGCTGAAATGATTCTCGGTCTCAATTATTTTTTTGTAGCAGATCCGAAAAAAGAAAACACATTTGGCCACTATGGATTAAATGATAGTAATTTCAAAAATACCCATTTTTCTTTCACTCATTTACTTTAACCGGTACAATTTGTTTTAAAAAGAAATGTGAAAGCGGGAAAAAAAACACCTTTGCATTTAAATGTCCTCCACAGCATTGGGAGCCATTTGGTTGTTTATCTTTACTACGGCGTTGCTTTGTTAATTGTATCTGGGGTCAGAGCCCGCTACAAAATGGGTTAAAACGAGGAGAAACATCGGCAACAAACCCTCGAGGTCGGTAATGCCTTCCCAGTGAAATATTGGACTAAAACATGAACGCGGCAAGTGACCCATGATCGCCGTTGAGGGTAATTGAAAATAAACCTGAAAAATGCACAACAGGGAAAGAATCTCTGGTCGCTGAGTAGCGACATCCTAAAAACATAAACGATATCGCTACACCAGGTGCAGAGAAAAGCTTCCCCTTTCTTAGCAGGACTGGTTGAGCAGAGTTTGGCAGTAAAGGTAAACATCACCTGAGCTTATTATTATCCAAAATATTGCATCTATAATATAGAAATATGCCACAATCAATAATGATGCAGGAAATTAATAGTGTATAGAACAGCCAGTGTTTAGAAAAATATCCCTATCTTTTATAAATTGACCATCGACTCTGAGTCTATATTCCAACTTATAAAAACACAGCACGCTTCAAAGAAGCCAACCCAGAGCGACATGGTATAAATGAAGCATTTTATTTAAGCCGAGTTGATTTATAAGACCCACAGCCACAGTTTATTTCTGAGGAAACGGGACAACTGGCAGACGAAGGGAGCGTTTCAGTCAACTTGAAAAGATTCCCGTTTTCTCATTTTGAGAGAAGCCGTCTCCAATGTTGGGCACATTTAACCTGAAAACAAGCCTTTGAAAGGCACAGAAGAGCGAGTGTACTGAGAGATGTAAAAGAAAACAAAGGTGCCAGTGAAGTCACTTCCCTGCATTGGGTCCAGCCATCCGCTTTCTCCATGTCCCCATTGAATGGACAGAATGCCACAGGAAGATGGAGAATTAAAGGGAACAAACCATCAATGCACTGTCAAAGGAGAAGAGACTGCAGCACATGAGCGGATATCTGCTCCACTTTCACTCCCCGTCTGCCTCACAAAGGGGCTGCTGATGAATTATGGAAAACTTCGGGCATCAATAAAAGTGACTTCGGAAGATCCTAAATGAAAATGAGGAAGAATATTTTAAAAATATCAGAGATTACGTTTGAGGAGGAAAACCCCGATAAGGAACTAAGTAAAGAATCAAACTAAATAAAAATGTAGGTAAATAAGCAAATAAATAGACTTACGGTAGGTAATCTCCACTGTGGGCGGTAAGTCCGTATTTCAATTGTTATTCAGGCGTTTTAATACCTAAACAACATTTCTGCTTTAAAGGGGGGAGCTAAGTCACCGTTGGGTGTTTGCCTCCAGCGTTCTTCAGTGATCAGAGGTTTTAGATTATTTGAAAAAATATTTTGTAATATTTATTTGACTGAGACATTTTTAAAAACGCGAAAGTCAGGAGCTGACCATAAGTAGAGCTGTGTCGACGCTGTGTAAAGAACACGCTGCAGGAGTTGTTGTTAATCTCTCACTCAACCTGCAATGTGCTGAAAGTTTGGAACTTTGGACGACGCCTGGTCAAGTTTTCTGTAGAACTGGTGATTTTGCCGTCTTTGGAGTTGTGCACTGCTGTTGCTTTACACTTGGGATGTTGGGATATTTTAATTAAAGGGCATGTCTCTCACCGCCTTATGTCAAGAGTGTCTTTTTGGACCATACATAAAGATCCCATTAATTTTCATACATTATCCAAAGTTGCTGGTAATGTCAGATCTTGGTGTTCTGATTTAAAATGAATCCAACCACGAGGCAATAGCACTAAGAACAGTTCTTTCCAAACCTTTATGCCTACACAATTCAAACAGGACAAATCATCAAATTCATACGAATATGATTGAACCGCCTAGGCTTGCCGTGCTGAATTGTTGAGGTTCGGAAGCCACAAGTAGCCCTGGGACCACAGATTGGACAGTCTATAGGGCTGGGGGTTCTCTCTGCATTCTCATTGCCTGCATCTGTCTCGACCAAACATACATCAAAACTCTTGAGTTCTGAATCATAATTATAATAGTTAGTCTGAAACAGAAACGCAGTGTATCACATGGCTCACCATGAGCAATGCCACGGGGCATCCACTAGTTCTCATTAAAATGCATAACACCTACACCCATTCATTTGGAATAGTTTACTTCTTTCTGTTCCTAATGCCTTTTCCACTTTAATACTGAGTATGGGGCCATCAATTAAGGTTACATGCTGGGAATTCACAAGTGAGCATTGAAAGCTTTGCTTTGCAGCCAGAATAAACTGTACGGTACATTGTTATTGGGTATTCTATTTATGCAGTGGGGGAATAATGAAATAAAAATCCAATTTCCTGGATATTTGTTTTTACATCAAACTACTATATGGTAAAGGTTTATGAAAATACACATAAATTCTCATATGAATCTTATTTGTAACACTACAATAATGGCTGCCATGTGGAAAATTTCCACTGGACTCAATAACCCTTGACTGTAATATGCTCTGTCTACAGAATACACTGCAGCATTTCACCAACATAATGTCGACAGCACCTTCCTCCCTGTGTTGTCTACCACCATGAAGGACAATGGTAGCAATATCACGGTAACACCAACACCTTCAAGTTCGCCTCCAAGTCAGATATCATCCAGACCTGGACACAGATCACTGTTCCTTCATCGTTGCTGGGCAAAAATCCTAGAATTCCTTACCCAACACCATCGTTGGGGGCACCATACATCATCACTGCACCTGCTCGAGAAGAAAGACCATCTACCACTACTTTCTCAGGGCATCTAGGGATGAGCAATAAATGTGGTCTTGCCACATTGGTGGTGTCCTGTGAACAAAAAGTAGGTATGAAATATTACATTCTCTCCTTGGCCTCAAATGCCATTGCTTCTTATTGGTGAGTCAAGAAGAAATAAATTGAATTTATGTATTACCTTTTACATCCACAGGATGTCCCAAAGTGCTTCACAGCCAATTAATTATTTTTGAAGTGTAGTCACTAGTTACATTGGCAAACACAGCAGCCAATTTGCACAGCAAAGCCCCATAAACAGCAACGAGATAATTGACTATACTGTTTTGGTAATGTTGGCTGAGCAATAAACACTCTCTAGGACACTGGAAAAATGCCACTGTTCTTCTGCAAATAGTGCCCTGGAATCTTTTACATCTACCTCAGTAGGCGACAGGGCCTTGGTTTAACATTTCATCCTCTACCACATGCCTCTACCAGAGTTATTATTGAGAGAACCATAGGGGTCTTAAAGAGCGTTTTGACTGCCCTGATAGATTAGGAGGGGCTTTCAAATACGTTCCAGAGCATGTATCTTTCATATTTGTAGCTCGCTGTTCTCTGCACATCTTTGTCATCCAAAAAGGCCTGGACATGGCGAGACAGCCAAGTATTGTCTATGTGCCACTTGCATGATGCTCTATGAGAGAAGGTCAGATGACTGGTCTGTGATGCTGTCCTGACAAATGACAGCCTCATCTAGGTCTCCATTCTACCGTGCCCTGGATTTAAGTCACCACTGACCAGTGGGCTGGCTGTTTTTATGGCTACTATCAAATGCTGAAAGCCCTCAGAGACAGCAGCCTGCATCTGAAAGCCAGGATGCAGGGCGCTGTCTAATCTGTACCCTATTGTCACCAGTGCAGTACATTCATGGAGGCGGAGTCACCGACTGGTCCCTGGCTGCTTCTGAGGTGGGGGGAATAACATAAATTCCATTGCAGCTGCCATATACTCCATTGATTCTTACAACAAGTAAAAAGCTTTCCTGGCACCAGATTAGGCCATAGACTCCAGAGTCACAGCTATCAGTTGCTGCACATCACTGGAGTCTGACCTCAGTGCCTGGATGTGAGTGTAATTTTGCTCTAACATCCTTCCTTTTGGTGAATATCCTTGAGATCTGGGTCCCTTGACTCCAAAGCTATGGGCAGCCTATTCCTTTGCTTCTGCTGGCAAGATGGCTCATCCTCACCCTCTCCTGAAGCTCCTTCATGCTCTGTGAATCACCTGGCACCACAACCTTACTTACACTATCTAATTCCTGCCAGGTGAAAGTTTCTCAGTTGCTGTGTGGGAGTGAGAAAGCAGGTGATGCAGGGGTGACATCAAAAGGGTTGGGGCAGAGAAATATGGGGCAGGATCTTGCTTAGGGACTCCTGTGTGGCCATGTTCTCAATATCCTCGTCCTTATCATCATTGTCCTCATTAACATCCTCCTCATCTTTATAGTCCACTAAAAAGAATTTTCTTTCCACTTACTCTTCCTCATCATTATCCTCCTCCTCTTCATTATCCTCTGCCCTCCGTTGCTATGATAGATTTTAGGAAAGGAGACTCTAAGATAAGAATGGGTGAGCATAACCCCTTGGGGATCAAGGAGACAGAGAAGGTTATGGAAGTTTGTAGCTATCTGCTGCTTCACAGGTATGTCATGATAACTGTCTAGTCCCACTGATCTCGTCATCTCCCACCGGCTAGAGACAGTGCCTTCTCAGCAGCTCTATGGCCTGCTCCTCATAGGGGCTCAGCACTGTAATGTTTGGAATGCCCCCCTCTGGTTCCCTGCCCTTCTCCTGTAACAAGATTGAGTGAATTAGGTGAAGGTTAGCATTTAAGAGATATCTCCCAGGTGGCATCAGACAGCTGGTGTAATAGACTTGCTGGTTTCACTCTGTTAAAGTAGAGCAACGGGCTTTAAGGTTCTTCATGCAAGTATTTACTGCTAGGGGAGATGGCACACTTATTGTCAGATCCAATTTAATGAACCCCTTAACCACAGGACATTGTGAAAGCTGATTTGTGCAGCTATTAACTTTAGAGTGTGAACAGTGCGTCGATGACTATAATGCCCAAGGAAGGAAAAGAACAGCAGCCTGTGTGTTACCTTGCCTACTCTCATCATTGAACATTTTCTTGCAGGTCTGGGGGTTAGAGAGGTGGCAGTCAGTGTCACTGCTGCCTCCTCCACATGCTGTGCAAGATACTTTTCTGAGGTTTCATCCCATGAGCACTCAGTAGTTTTTCTCTTTTTTGCTGCATTTGGTCCAGGAATGTCTGACGGTCGATCTGCTTAAAATTTTGTGCTCTTCTTTTATGTATCTTCACAACTTCCTGCTTCCTTCTTTGGTTGCATCTGCCAGGTCCTCCACTTCAAGATATGCTTTAAAATTGCAACAAAATCTGACATGAACTATCTATTATACAACAACAACTTGCATTTATATAGCACCTTTAATGTAGTAAAACGTCCTAAGGCATTTCGCTGGAGCGATTTTTAAACAAAATTTGACACTGAGCCATATAAGGAGGTATTAGGACAGGTGACAAAAAGCTTGATCAAAGAGTGGATTTTAAGGAGCATCTTAAAGGAGGAGAGAGAGGTAGAGAGGCGGGGAGGTTTAGGGAGGGAATTCCAGAGCTTAGGGCTTAGGCAGCTGAAGGCATGGCCACCAATGATGGAGCAATTAAAATCGGGGATGCGCAAGAGGCAAGAATTGGAGGGGCGCAAAGTTCTCAGAGGGTAGGACTGGAGGAGGTTACAGAGATAGGGAGGGGTGAGGCCATGGAATGACTTGAAAACAAGGATAACTGACAATTACCTCAGTCTGGCAAAATATTCATTACTTACCTGCTGCAGCTCCTGATAGTTGCTGAAATCTTACAAAGCACAGATCCAGCTCTGTGCCCCACTTTAAGGAAGCCCCAAAAATCTTGGGGTGAAGCAAAAGGGGAGGATTTGTTTTGCCAGGTCTCTGCCATTTTTTCCTGATCTTTGCATCTTGGGAAATGGGAGTTCCATGGGGGCAAGGGTCAGGAAAGTTGGCCCTTGTATCGATGACTAAATTTTAATTAATGTTTCTATTTCCTGTTTTTGAAGTTAGTTTTAATTTTCTGAGGATCATGGTATTAATTTTGTACATATCATTGAACTTTCACATTTTACTTTTCTATGGCATATTTCTATACATAATCTGAGGTATGCTCTAAAATTACAGTGACATTACTGTGTAGAGGATATTTCAGAGAGGTCCATTTTATTTGTACGAAGAGATGACCATACAGTCCATGGGGAACAAAGATGCAATTGAGTTATATTTAGCCACTTAAGTGGAATTTATAAAAAAAATGCTAATTCCACGAAGTATCCTTTTTATTTCACCTGTTATATATTTTATTTAAATAATGTACCATGATAATTTCTAATAATTTTTAGGCTGAAAAATATGGAAAATCGAATGGTGAGGTCACAGTTTTAGCATGATATCAAAAGTGATGTAACATAGTGAGGTAAAATTACTAGGAATTTAAATTTTGTGATATTAATATTTTACAAATGAATGACATCCAAGCAACAAATTGGTCTAAATGTTTATATTAAATGCAACACAGATAAGAAAAGATAAAAGGAATTGGGCATCAGCTCCATAAGCCAAACGATGGTGGTTTTGTTTATAGCTGTTGTATGTATATTGAGCCTCTAAATACTTATTATTTACAATATTACAAACATATTACATATTTCTGATCCAGCATTGCAAGGATTGTAATATCTGTTTGGTAAAGGCAGGTGCAGGCAATAGGAATACAGACAGCCGCCTGCAACCCCATCCCCAATATCCCCTAGGAGATAATGAGAAGTTTACAAGCTGTTAATAAAGTGGAACCAATGCTGGAAGAATACCCCTTATAGAACACATGCAGTCAGGGGGCTGCAGGTCTTTGGGAGAACCTCCATTTGGCCCGTTATCATGACAATGCTGAAAATGGAGATTGAGACAATAAGGCTGTCGTCCTGCCAGAGACTGCCTGATTATTGCCGTATTACTATTCAGTTTGTTACACAGATGTCTCCATATATTATTACTAATTATGTTATCATACAGTTCTGATTAATGTCAGTGCTCCTAGGGTGATGCCACAGGCAATGGCAAAACATTGCCACTTGCTTTTGCTCAAGTGAGTCCTGGGAAGTTAAAGGCAAAGTGTATCTCTGTTTCTTGGCTCCTTCAAAAATGGTACAAGTCTATTCCCCCGCACCAGTATTATGCTTCATTTTGATGGCTTTGAAAGTCTGCACTTAGTTTTATAAATTGAGAAATGTTATCTGCACCCGTGCTACAGGATGAATGGCCTCCTTCTGTGCTGTAATTTCTATGATTGAGGAGAGGAGGGGAGGAGGGCAACATTGGTGGTGAAAATGAAATCTTTCAACACAATTTAAATTGAACATGGACCAATAGATTGGAATAATTTACATAGCTGTAGTCTAATCAAGAGGTTTAGAAGCCTGATTGGTTTACAAACTTCACCTTCTCTAAGGGTGGATTAGAGAGCTGGAATTGCTCTCTGGTATCTTGCATTTTATATAATACTTTATATACTGTTTAGTTTTTTTGTATTTTTTTTACAGTTAAAAGTTACAACTTGTCATTCTTACCATTATTTGGCAAAACTTGTAGCATTTCATTCCCATGTTCTGCGATATTCAGAAAAGAATATTTTTGTGCTATAGTTACTGCAGTGTTCTTCGAGAATCATTTACAGTAGAATATATGGAAATTCTATATGTAACTGGTTGATCTATTGTTATTGCATTGTTCACAAACAAAAATGAAAATAAAATTGGTCTCTCTCTCTCTTCACGTAACTATCACTATTTGCCTTCCACTCTATTTTTTTATATCTCCCTTTCTGCTTTTGTCTTATATCCTTTCTGCCTTCCCTTTCTCTCTCTGGGTGCAATTTCAGCTTTTGCTGATAGTGTAAAATGGGCGATATTGGATCAGCCACCCGTTATACAACTCTCCTGATTTTCCTTTCTATTGAATGCATATGCCTCATATAATGCTGAAAATTCATCATATATTCAGTTCCCAAATTTTTATCCAAAAAAATTAAGACTAAGCCCCAAAAATGGTTCAGAAGAAAAAATGTTGAATGGAATTTTCAACCAAAACAAAGAGATCTTGAAATACATTTTTAATAAACAATCTTTGTTTGTTTCCTAACTAGTGTTAATCACAGGTGTTGTCTGACTGTAAGCAGTTCTCAACATAAAAGGGACAGTTGCAAATATTGCAAATGTGAGACTAGCCTGAAATAAAACTGAGAATTTAATGTACAGTTCATTTCAAAGTTTTGTTTGGTCAAAACAAACAAACTCACAAATACAGAGAAAAAATGTATGCTGCAGTGTCACCACTGCAGAAGGTGCGATTACAGCAACAAGTTTACATAGGCAGCTTCCATTATAAATGAGGACAGAGGAATTTATAACGGAAAAAGATGACAGGGAGAGCACACAGACATAAGAAGACTGAAATTACCTGACTGCTCCACTGGACTCCCGGCATAACTCCAGCAGAAGGAAAAGTCAGGACTTGAAAGACCAGGCCCTGGACTATTCTGGGACTTCCAGCTTGGCGGGGACTCTCTATGCTGGGGTTTCCTGGTTCCCCAGCCCATTTGAGTGGTATATGTCTGGAGGCCAGTATGTCAAGTGAGATAAGGCATACTGCAGAAAGGCGCAAGTGGGCCCCACTTTTAAATGAGGACTGAATTACACCTACATGAATTGGTTCAATTAATCCCCGCACCCCTCCCCCATCCATCCCCACTTCACCTACACTAGTCAACTCCCTACGTACACTGGCACAGGAGATCAATAGTTTATATTTAGCTTAACTTGTAATACTGTAGTCTGCAACAGATGCCATTATGCTTTACAACATGGAGATAATTTAGTGAATTTTAGATGCTATTTAATGCTTTCCATCTGTTATTCCAGTGCAATTGCATATGATGAAACATGAAGAGTTCTTACCTTTAGTAGGACATCCTAAAACATCTTTTACATCTTTGTGTATGATGTGTTTTGAACTTTGGGACTAGCTAGATGGACTACGGTGGTTTTGTCCAAGCCTGAACATACATATGATTTCTTTACACCATTAGAAACACACTTTCTGTGTCTGATCTTATTTCCCTCACGTGGAGACCCATTCCCAATGATTTAACCAAAGACAAAATCTGCCATGTTATTTGGTTAATAGGTCAGATTCTTAAACTCTATGGCCAGAGACAATGTTTAAGTTAATAATTTATAAAGCAAAGGCATTGTTCCAAAAAAGTTAGCTATACAATGTCAGACCACATTGTCAAACATCGTACACCTCCAATGCCAAATTATCCAGGTCAGCCAGATCAGAACGCACACACTCAATGTACCTGCATAGTGTAGGCTTGATCATAGAGCTCAATAATTCTAGTGTACTGTATTGTGCCACCAATTGATTTAATAATAAATTGGTTTAATGTAATGTTATAGCAAGTAGGGCCTCTATGTTATATTGTACTTTGAACATTCATTTACTTCTCCAATCTGGTTTCATATCTGCCCATATTTTAATCCTAACAGAGTTGGATATGTGTCATTACACTGTACCTTTAAATTTGAAGCAAAGGATCTTCTTCGCCATCCCCCAACCCCAAACCCGCACTTCCGAAAAAAAAATGAAACAAAACCTGAATCTACAATTTGAATTATATAGAAAGCATGAGCTGGAAAGTTTAAATGTGTTTGTTGCATTGTGCTATCTTTTACAGTACAGCTGATAAAACAAAAAATCTGTTGTTCAACAAACACCTGCCAGCTGACTTCGGCTTATTTGATTCATTAAAATTCCTGTAGTCTTCTTGGAGGATGGACATGTGGAGTAGGCTGAGACTATGCTACATTCTGGAAGTTATAAAAGGCAAGTTTCATTTCATTCTTCATTTCATTCTTTGTGACACATGCAGCTGCCCACTAACTGAATCTTGCCAACATTTGGCCTTTTATTTGAGCATGCTACCCAAAACCCATTTGTGTTTTCTTTTCTAGTTGGGTAGGACATTTAACTGGCAAAACATGGACACTTATTCATTATCCTGCTGGAACAGTGTACTCAGTTAAGGCAATAAAATCACAATCATGCCACTGATAGCAGGCAAAACATCCTTGTATTTTTCTAGCAATGCATCCTAACCTTCAGCAAGCAAAGATTTAATTGTATACTTTCATTATATATAACACAGGCTGAAGCTGGCCCGTAGTTTGTCTTCAATTTTTGAACTCTGTTTACTCTTTTCTATCCTTCATTTTTCACTGCCCCTGTTTCTGTTTCTAATGAAAAGAATGTTAGGAACATTGGAACATGCAGGAATCGAGAAAATCATCATAGTGCATCTGGTCAGTCTCAACATTAAAAAAAGTACCACACTATATATTTACAAATGCTTACCAGTCTTACAATATTTCTTCCTCTTTCATTTTGTTCTTTGACCTCTCTTGCTCTATCCTTTCCCACTCCTGACTTTCCCTGCAATCCACAGGCTTTGAGTCAGCTTGTTAACATGAATGTTTTTTCTCCTACCACAACTATTACCCTACATAGATTTAAAATGTTTCTCTTCATTTTGACAATGTTAGAAATGACTGGAAATCACCTAAATCAATACCAAAGTTTTATTTTGCATTACCTACACTGAAGTTGCTTGTGAACATAATTTTTTAAATATGATATACGGACAGAGGCAATCCAGTGGCCAGTCTATAGAAGCCTCACTAAAATTTAAGACTACACTCTAATTGTGCCAGAGGAGATTCCTTCATTTCAAATCTTTAAGCACTGTCTCCATTTTTTTCTCCTCCAAAAAAGACAGCAGGAATATATTACAAATAAAATCCACATGATGTCCTTAATAGCACATGTTGTCACTCTTGCCAAGTAGATTAGCTCCTAGTCCAAATACTGTAATGAACTGAAACATGTGGACTTATTTTACACACCATTGTCACTTTCAGGATATGCCTTTACATGATGTCAATACACACACACATATTCATACATACATACATGTTTTGAAACAAATTATAAATGCACACCATTTTGTGATGATGTCTAAATATATTATATTCTAACCAATTTATTTTCCCAGTGTTGTCATATTTGCTTAATTTTTTAATATTGCAGTTTAAAAATATAAATAATTTCAATCCTGTCAATCACAGCTTTTATTTTTCTTGACAAGCTTCTGCAGAACAGTTAATTCTCTTAAAAGGAAGTAAGATATTCAAAAAAGAAGCTTTCCTTTAAGTATTTCACTACTCAGGCATGTAAATTTCCACTGTTAATATTAATCCAAATCTCTCTATACAGTAATAAATTGTTTGCAAAGCAATTATTTGTGATGAAAGTAGCATGTGAGATAGAGAAAGGTGTAAATGCTGGAACGCTGATGGAGAAAGGGACTGGTTCTGTGGGTCAATATACTGTCCTTTCACCCCTGGAATCTGAGTTAGAATCTAGCCCAGGGTTTCCCCACTCTGCTGAATGTAAGGATTATCATATCACCGCAACTTTCAGCTTCAGCGGGGGTGTAAAACGGACGATATCAGATCGGCCACCTGCTATGCACCCCATGTCAAAGTTGAAATTTCCGCCCCATATGTAAAATGAATTTGGCCAGTTTCAATGCAGCTTCTTGTAGTCTTGGGTCCACAGTACAAAGTTGTCCATAATTTCACACAAATTGACTATCTCCGTTAAAGAGATTATAATGATAGTTGGTGTAGAAAACGATGTGCGAAAATTCAACAAAATGAAAATGAAAAATGCAACAGTGTCCAGACTGTGGTTATCAGAAATTATCTGAAATTATTAATAATCTCATGGTCGGGAAATCAACTCAGTTCTATTTACATGGTCTGTTTTACATTCTATAGTGAGGTGCGTGTTGTTTTCCTTTCACAGCATATAATTCAACATGAAAAAGATGGGAGCCAAGTTCCTATAGCCTTATACAAAGGTAGTGTCATAACTGAGAGCCTTATAATGAAGAGGGGCTTTATTTTCTGCTGTACAGCTTATGCCTTTTACCGCTGATAGTGAAAGGTCTTTCTCACAAGCGAATAGGTAATTTAAGTGTACGATCATCTAGTGTGATAATCCATTTTTTCGAACAACGTGGCTGGAGTGGGGTTTCACATCATTCCAGAAGACAATGTGACAAAGAACAGTCTTGAACTGCACACTGCATGTGTATAAAATATTGTTTTTCCATTTTTCTGATATGAAATGTCATCTTTTGTGAAAATACCAACAGAGAAACAATGAAGTTATGTCTTCTAAATATATACATATTTCATTGTCAAATCTACTGTGGTAAAACAATTTGTTTTTTTAGAAAAAGTGGACACACAGAAAGCATTTTGGAAGATGCTTGACCGATGAACAAACAAAGTGATATTGAAAGTATTCCTTTCACTTCTCAAAAAAAAATCACAAAACAGCCCAGAGACTGTGGTCAGTTTGTCCTCTAGCTGTTTTTTTATCTGACATTGATGGATTTTCTTCTTCATAGGACAAACTAAGGAATATTCAAAGCTAGGGACACACTTCTGGTTAAAGAGGAAGAGCCATACAATCAGCCCTAAACAATTGTATTGACTTTGGCAGGACTAGAAAATGATGGATGATGCGACAGACTTCAGATTTGGCAAACAGGAGAATTTAATCCCCCCTTAGGCTAGCCATGTGCATGACACTGAGTCCCCTGGTGGGATGGGGCACTAGAACAAAGTGTCAGGGTGGCCCAGATAATAATCGCATGATGCATTGAGGATTAAACTCTAAGGCTGACCCAATATTCATGAGTCTGGGCTAATGCTGATGTGAAAATGATTCTGAGGAGTTTGTCAAGACATCTCCAACAAGTGAAGACAAATGACAGAAAAAAATTCTAAAGTTAAACATTAGAATGAGTATGAATGGACAGGACTAGAGATCAGCTCGAATTTGTTGACATCCATCATGGTGGCCTCCTTGCATCTTGGTCCCATTTCACAACTGTTCCCTACAAAATTCTAGGGAAAATAGATATAATATTCTTTTTATTATAGCTCTATCAGTGACAATAATTTAAATAAGTATACTAAAGCAATTCATTTCTGCTCTTATGTGTAAATTTCTGATTGTATGTCTAATAGTTTCTAAGTCTGCATAGTTACAGAACTGACAATGGTAATTGTTTCACAGAAGGATGGCAAAACTGGACATCTTTGATATTATGTGAATCTTTAGAGTTCTCCACAGTTTGATGTATTTTCAAATGTATTGGATGTCAAGTATTTTCTAGTGTTAGCCAATAATGCAGTTTGAATAATAATACAGCCACTGAGACTGGAAATTGTGTGTGTCTTCCTTACAATGATCTTATTTTATAAATAGTCAAATAAAGCCTTATTTACTCCTTTATTAATGAACTAAGATATTTGCACAGTTTATTTAGTATTTAGGCAAAAAATTATAAATGCTCATACTTGTTATATAGAAAGCTTTAGTTAGCCGTGAGATTGGATATAAAACTGAAAGGCATCTTACTATTTCTTCCTCCTTCTTTTGTGACCAAATTTATGCCCTCTTCTTTCCTGAAAGCATTGAATCATTTCTTGGGTAAGTTTCTACAGCTCCTGGTCCAGTATCCCACCCAAGCGGCTATTCTTCAATTGTGAGTCTAGACGGTAAGTGTTGACAGACTATTCATCTACAGTGAGCATGACAGTCAAATCCAATCGTCCCTGTTTTCAGGTGGGAACTGGGATTCCGGGAGTTAAATTATGGGGCTAAACTTACCCATTCCCACTCCCGATTACCCGCTGGCATTTTTGTTGGGGCCTTCACAAGGGTTACTTAGTCGCCTGCCTTTTCAGGTGGGCGCCTACTTATAATATGCAAATCGGGTTCCAATGCTGGTTATAGGACCACACTGCCATTTTGAGGTACCAATGGGCAAATTGTGCACGGTGCACACTCCATTAACTGGTATGGAGCGTTGAACTTCTTAATCAGCAGTCTTTAAAGGGACCACTGCTGGAAACAGGTAAGTCTTCAGTTTTTTTTAGCCCATTTTCTCCTGAAGAGTGGTGTGGGAGACAAAAGTTTTGAATCATGGGGCACTGGCACCAGCACTGGGAAAAGAGGGAGCTATTCTGTTGGAATGGGCTCCACTTAAACCGGGCTGGGAGCATTGTCCTGGTGAATCAAATAACTAGGGCGGTAGATAGGGCTTTAAACTAAAAAGGCTGCAGGAGGTTTCAGGTAAGGGGAAATTTAGAAATCTAAAGAGAAAAGTCAAGGTCCTAGAGCTGTGTAGCGAGTTGGGTAAAGATAAGCAGTGCGTGGCAGGAAGGGACAGAGAGTTTAACAGTAATAGTGCATCAGTGAATAAGGTCCAATTTGGGAAAAAAATAATAAAAAGTTAAAATTAAAGGAGCTTTATCTGAATGCGCAAAGCATTCATTACATGACAGACAAATTAGTGGCACAAATAGAGATAAATGGGTTTGATCTAGTAGCCATTACTGAGTCATGGTTGCAAGGTGATCAAGGTTGGGAACTAAATATTCCAGGGTACTTGACTTTTCGAAAAGATAAACAACATAGAAAAGGAGGGTGGGGTTAGCCCTGATAATAAAGGATGACATAAAGACAGTAGTGAGAAAGGATCTTGGTGTGTAAGACCAGGAAGTAGAACCAGTACAGGTGGAGATAAGAAATAACAAGGGGCAGAAAATATTGGTGGGACTAGTTTATAGTAGTTATACTGTTGGACAGAGTATTAATCAATAAGAGGAGCTTGTAACAAAGGTAATGCAATAACCATGGGGGACTTTAATCTTCCTATAGACTGGGCAAATCAAATTGGCAAAAGTAGTTTGGAGGACGAGTTCATGGAATGCATTCGAGACAGTTTCCCAAAACAATACATCTTGAAACCAACCAGGGAACAGGCTATTTAAACCTTGTCTTCTAAAATGAGACAGGGTTAATTAGTAATCTTATAGTCAGGGATCCTCTGGGGAAGAGTGATCATGATATGATAGAATTTCACATTGATTTCGAGATTGATGTACTTAAGTCTGAAACTAGAGTCTTAAACTTAAACAAAGCCAATTACATAGGTATGAGGGGCAAGTTGGCTAAGGTTGATTGGGAAATTAGATTAAAAGATATGACGGTAAATAAGCAATGGCAAACATTTAAAGAAATATTTCATAATTCTCAACGAATATACAGCTCATTGAGAAATAAAAACTCCATGGGAGAAGTGATCCATCTGTGGCTAACTAAAGAAGTTAAGGCTACGTATTGGGTTAAAAGAGGCGCATCATGTTGCCAAGAAGAGAAGTCAGCCTGAGGATTGGGAGAGTTTTAGAAACCAGCAAAGGATGGCCAAAAAATTGATAAAGCGGGAGAAAATAGAATAGGAAAGTAAACTAGCAAGAAATTTAAAAACAGATTAGAAGAGCTTCTACAATTATGTAAAAATGAAGCAAGTAGCGAAAGTAAGCATTGGTCCCTTAGAGGCTGAGCCAGGAGATATTATAATGGCAAATAAGGAAATGGCAGATGTTAAACAAATATTTTGTGTCTGTCTTCACAGTAGAAGACACAAAAAAATACCAGAAATAGTGAGGAACCAAGAGTCCAATGAGAGTGAGGAATTTAATGTAATTAATATCAATAAATAAAACATAGTGGAGAAATTAATGGGACTAAAAGCCAATAAATCCCCTGGACCTGATGGCCTACATATGAGGATTCTAAATGAGGTGGCTGCAGAAATAGTAGATGCATTGGTAATGATCTTCCAAAATTCCCTAGATTCTGGAATAGTTCCAGTGGATTGGAAGGTTGCAAATGTAACACCGCTATTCAAGAAAGGAGGGAGAGAGAAAACAGGGAACTACAAGCCAGTTAGCCTGACATCAGTCATTGGGAAAATGCTGGAATCCATTATTAAGGACATGGTAACAGGGCATTTAGAAAATCATAATATGATTAGGCAGAGTCAAAATGGTTTGATGAAAGGGTAATTGTGTTTGACAAACCTATTAGAGTTTTTTGAGGATGTAACTATCAGGGTAGATAACAGGGAACCAGTGGATGTAGTATATTTGGATTTTCAAAAGGCATTCAATAAGGTACCACATAAAAGGTTGTTACACAAGATAAGGGCTCATGGGGTTGGGCGTAATATATTAGCAGGGATAGGGGATTGGTTAGCGGACAGAAAACAAAGAGTAGGAATAAATGGGTCATTTTCAGGTTGGCAGGCTGTAACTAGTGGGGTGCCACAAGGATCCGTGCTGGGGCCTCGGCTATTTACAATCTACGTTAATGACTTAGATGAAGGGACCGAGTGTAATGTATCCAAGTGTGCTGACAATACAATGCTAGGTGGGAAAGCAAGCTGTGAGGAGGACACAAAGAGTCTGCAAAGGGATATAGACAGGATAAGTGAGTGGGCAAGAAGGTGGCAGATGGAGTATAATGTGGGGAAATGTGAGGTGGAAGGTAGAATAGAAAAACAGAATACTTTTTAAATGGTGAGAAGCTATTAAATATTGGTGAACAGGGGGATTTGGGTGTCCTCGTACATGAAACACAGAAAGTTAACATGCAGTTACAATTAGGAAGGCAAATGGTATGTTGGCCTTTATTGCAAGGGGGTTGGAGTACAAGACTAAGGAAGTCTTGCTGCAATTGTACAGGGCTTTGGTGAGACCACACCTGGAGTGCTGTGTACAGTTTTATCCTCCTTACCTAAGGAAGGATATACTTGCCTTAGAAACAGTGCAATGAATGTTCACTAGATTGATTCCTGGGAATGAGAGGGTTGTCCTGTGAGGAGATATTGAGTAGAATGGGCCTATACAGTTTGGAGTATAGAATGAGAGGTGATCTCTTTGAAACATATAAGATTCTGAGAGGGCTTTACAGGATATATTCCAAGAGGCTGTTCCCCCTGGCTGGAGAGTCTAGATCTAGGGGGCATAGTCTCAGGATAAGGGGTGGGCCATTTAGGACTGAGTTGAGGAGAAATTTCTTCACTCAGACGGTTGTGAATCTTCGGAATTCTCTACCCCAGGGGGCTGTGGATGTTCAGTCGTTAAGTGTATTTAAAGCTGAGATTGATAGATTTTTGGATTCTAAGGGAATCAAGAGATATGAGGATCCGGCGGGAATGTGGAGTTGAGGTCGAAGATTAGCCATGATCTTATTAAATGGCGGAGCAGGCTCAATGGGCTGTGTGGACTCCTCCTGCTTCTATTTCCTATGTTCTCATTACCAACACATCTGTGCCTCCCTTCCGTGATTGCCTCCTCCCTGCCTTTAATGTTGAACTTCTGCATTCCCTGCCCCTGACCGGCAAGTTGACTAAGAGTGCTGAATTATGCAAATGAGGCCGGCCATCAAAATAATTTGGGCCCTTTACTAAGGACATTGAACAGGTGGTACGATCATACCACTCCTCGCCTGCCCAATGTTCATCCATGGTGAAAATCGGCGCCCCATGACCCACAGATACACTTTCAGCAGTTGTCATTGCCTATTAAAAGAAAGAAGGAACTTTTTTTTTTATTCGTTCATGGGATGTGGGCGTCGCTGGCAAGGCCAACATTTATTGCCCATCCCTAATTGCCCTTGAGAAGGTGATGGTGAGCCGCCTTCTTGAACCGCTGCAGTCCATGTGGTGAAGGTTCTCCCACCATTCTATTAGGAAGTGAGTTTCAGGATTTTGACCCAGCGACGATGAAGGAACGGTGATATATTTCCAAGTCGGGATGGTGTGTGACTTGGAGGGGAACGTGCAGGTGGTTTTGTTCCCATGTGCCTGCTGCTCTAGTCCTTTTAGGTGGTAGAGGTCGCGGGTTTGGGAGGTGCTGTCGAAGAAGCCTTGGCGAGTTGCTGCAGTGCATCCTGTAGATGGTACACACTGCAGCCACAGTGCGCCGGTGATGAAGGGAGTGAATGTTTAGGGTGGTGGATGGGGTGCCAATCAAGCGGGCTGCTTTGCCCTGGATGGTGTCGAGCTTCTTGAGTGTTGTTGGAGCTGCACTCATCCTGACTTGTGCCTTGTAGATGGTGGAATGGCTTTGGGGAGTCAGGAGGTGAGTCACTCGCTGCAGAATACCCAGCCTCTGACCTGCTCTTGTAGCCACAGTATTTATATGGCTGGTCCAGTTAAGTTTCTGGTCAATGGTGACCCCCAGGATGTTGATGGTGCAGGATTTGGCGATGGTAATGCTGTTGAATGTCAAGGGGAGGCGGTTAGACTCTCTCTTGTTGGAGATGATCATTGCCCGGCACTTGTCTAGCGCGAATGTTACTTGCCATTTATCAGCCCAAGCCTGGTCGTTGTAACTTGCACTTATACAGCGCCTTTCACGACCTCAGGATGTCTCAAAGTGCCTTAAAGTCAATGAAGTACTTTCAAGTGTAGTCACTATTATGATATAGGAAACGCAGCAGCCAATTTGTGCACAGCAAGCTCCCACAAACAGCTAGACCTGTTAAGATCAGATAGGTCAGCAAAGCCCAGGGATCAAACCTGGTCTATAAAGCTCAGTCTTAAGCAGCTGAGTCATTGGGGAGCTCTATAACGTTTAACAGGGCGGCTGGACTGCACATTCTGCTTTACTGTGAAGCAGTTTCAGTGACTTAAAACGTGCAGTATAACTAAATCTTTGTCTGTTCAGGATTTGGTATCAGATGTGAGATTATCTCAAGAAGGCAATGTTACACTGTTTTGGCTTTGCATTAGATGTAGCATAATAGAAACAGCACAAAACCAAATATTTAAACATTAAAATTAAAGTTTAGAAAGAGACCAGGTGGCCACTGGACCACCTTTATGCTTGTGGTGATAAAAATGTCACCAGCGAGTCGGCAGAGATCTCGCAGTGATTTTACCATACATGCTCAGAGCTATTTTTTAGAATAGAAAACACTGCTAGTAGACAATATAGGATAAATTTTCAACTTCATTGTCCCAGCAGGAAGCCTCATCTGTTAGGGTGTGTGTATTGGAAATTCAGGCGTGTGCTGCTCTTAATCTTCTGACCATTTAAATGATGGTTGGAAAATCGTGCTCAGTGTGTACATGAACTTCCAATATGCACTCGCAGCAGGTGAAGTTCCCCACTGGGAGTACAAAGTCAGAAAGGTATCCCTTATAACTCAGTGCTGTCCCCTGCAGTAGAAACCAACTTTCGCTGTTCTAATTTTGGTCATTGCAGAATTAATCAATTTAACAATCTTTTGAAAGTCGGTGAAGTAAAATAAAAAGCAAAAAAATGGAAATGTTAGAAATCAGAAACCAAATTCAAAATAGTGATACCAGCTAATTATTGCTGGAGATAAAATAAACTATATTCAATAATGTATATTTTTAAGGGTTATAAGATACAAAATAAGAACTCTCTATTTCAAAATTTATACCTGTGGATCTTTTAGACTGCATTTACACTGAGACCTGAGTTTGACACTGATAGCTGCAGTTCCAATTCCAGGCAGGCAAAACTCTGTTTACAAAAGCAAATCTGAAATAAAATAGAAAATGCTGGAAAACACTCAGCAGGTCAGACAGTATCCGTGGAGAGAGAAAGAGTTAAAGTTTCAGGTCGATGACCTTTCATCAGAACTCTCTTTACATTGCTTGGCTCCTACCCAGCTGGAATTTTAACCGTATCTCACTTGCCCAATCCATGTTGTCCACATTTCCGAGGTGCGATTATGGGTGAAGAAGGAGATCACACTTTAAATTGAATATTTATGCAAATCGGGTTGCGCTATAGAATTTTAAACCTTGGGCAAAGCTCCGTGCCCCACATGCTCTTCACATATTTAATCTGGGCGCATGACTGTTCGTGTGCTTGGCCTGCTTTGGAATGTTTCTTAACGCAAGGTTGTAGTTACTTCAGTTGCTGTTGAAATCTAGTTTTTTGGTAGTGAGCATTTCTTTTGTGATATATTGAACATCTTGCATACTCTGATTTTTCCCTGTATATTTCTGCCTTTTTGTTGGCACTTTCATTTTGCTAAGCAACACTTTCCTGAACTCATGCCAATTACTGCAGCAGTGCAAGTTGCAGCTAACAAAGTTGCCAGGATGGGAATACCTTTGGGTGTTCCTATTGTGCTGTGTGAATTGAATGAGGAGGATCAATTCGTCAGCTTCAGGTCTAATGATATTTCAGGCACTATGTTCACCATGCCATTCCTATGTCAGAGAAGATCTCTCTTTGCCACTTCCTCTTCACTGCAGAGGCAGCTATGCCACCTGCTGCAGGCTAATTTAAAAATCACTTCAAGGACTAACATAGCTCTTCCCATAACTGTGAAGGTCACTATGGAATTAAGCACTATGCAGCACGTCCGTCCAGGCCACCAAAGAGCAGAAGCCAGAATGCAGTTTTTTTTTTATTCGTTCCTGGGATGTGGGCGTCGCTGGCGAGGCCAGCATTTATTGCCCATCCCTAATTGCCCTTGAGAAGGTGGTGGTGAGCCGCCTTCTTGAACCGCTGCAGTCCGTGTGGTGATGGTTCTCCCACTGTGCTGTTAGGAAGGGAGTTCCAAGATTTTGACCCAGCGACGATGAAAGAACGGCGATATATTTCCAAGTCGGGATGATGTGTGACTTGGAGGGGAACGTGCAAGTGGTGTTGTTCCCATGCGCCTGCTACTCTTGTCCTTCTAGGTGGTAGAGGTCGCGGGTTTGGGAGGTGCTGTCGAAGAAGCCTTGGCGAGTTGCTGCAGTGCATCCTGTGGATGGTACACACTGCAGCCACTGTGCGCCGGTGGTGAAGAGAGTGAATGCTTAGGGTGGTGGAAGGGATGCCAATCAAGCGGGCTGCTTTATCTTGGATGGTGTCGAGCTTCTTGAGTGTTGTTGGAGCTGCACTCATCCAAACAAGTGGAGAGTATTCCATCACACTCCTGACTTGTGCCTTGTAGATGGTGGAAAGGCTTTGGGGAGCCAGGAGGTGAGTCACTCGCCGCAGAATACCCAGCCTCAGACCTGCTCTCATAGCCACAGTATTTATATGGCTGGTCCAGTTAAGTTTCTGGTCAATGGTGACCCTCAGGATGTTGATGGTGGGGGATTCGGTGATGGTAATGCCGTTGAATGTCAAGGGTAGGTTATTAGACTCTCTCTTGATGGAGATGGTCATCGCCTGGCACTTACCTGGTGCGAATGTTACTTGCATATGTTCATACCCATATAAAGCAAGTGATTGATGCCATACTTGTTAGAAGAAATAACTTTCTCATTTTTCCAGTGGAAAGGAGGAACCACATATAAAAGTGAACTTTTACCATTTGGCAGATTTCCCAAGAGCTCAAGACATTATTGATGGATCTATTGCAGCAATCAGGGTTTCATGTGTGGAGAGCTTACATGAACAGAAAAGGATACTACTCCTTAAATGCTCAGGTGCTTTGAGACCACCTTCACATCACATCAGTGCCCATTATCCAGGGAGCATCTATGACGCTTTTATCCCACAGCAGTCCATGTGTATTATTTGAAGATCCCCAGAGAAAGAACAGATGGCAGTTGGGAGATGAGGCATACACTTTGCAACTAAAGCTTGTGATGACAATTAGAAATTCCCACACAGCAGCAGAGGGGAGATACAGTGAGGGCCATGTCACCACCCGAGTTACCATCGAGCACACCAACAAGGGTGTTGATGCAACAATTCAATTTTTGAGCCAGGATGATGATTTGCTCTGCAGTCCAGCCAAATTCTCCAAAGCCATCATTTTCTGTTGCATTCTGACAACTATGCCATCCAACAACACTAACAACAAAATGCCATATAACACCTTTACCTAAAGTCCCAAAGCGCTTCACAGAATTGTAAGGAAAAAAATGGACACAGAGCCAAAGAAAGAGATATTAAAATGGGTGACCAAAAGCTTGGTCAAAGGGGTGAGTTTTAAAGAGGGTCTTAAAGGAGGAGAGAGAGGTGGAGAGGCAGAGGGTGTTAGGGAGCAAATCCTCGAGCATTGGCACCTAGGTAGTTGAAGCTATGATTGCCAATGGTGGGGCGAAGGGAGAGGAATGCAGAAAAGGCCAGAATCAAACACATGGGAAGTTCAGGGGAATGGGGGGAGTGGGGGGAGTTGTAGAAAGTTACAAAGATTGGATGGGGTAAGGCCATGGAGGAATTTAAACACAAGCAACACAAGGATAAGAATTTTAAATTGGAGGCTCTGGGTGACTGGGTGCTGATGTAGGGTAGAGACAGCAGAGGTGATGGGTGAGTGAAACGGTGCAGGATAGGATACAGTAGAGTTTTGAATGAAGTTTACAGAGTGTGGAAGAAGGGAGGCAAACTAGGAGAGCATTGGGATAGTCAAGTCTGAAGCTAACAAAGGCATGGGTGAGAGTTTCAGCAGCAGATGGGTTGAGGTAAGGTCAGAAGAAGACAATGTTAATGAAAGTGGAAGTAGGTAGTCTTTGTCATGGAGAGGATATGAGGTTGGAAGCTCAGTTCATGGTCGAATACGGTGCTGAGGTTGTAAACAGTCTGGTTCAGCCGGAGACAGTGGCTGAGGAGGGGGGATGGATTCAGTGACGTGGGTTCAGAGTTCCTGGCGGGGCCAAAGACAATGGTTTTGGTCTTCTCAATGTTTAGCTGGAGGAAATTGTGGTTTATCTAAGACTGAATGTCAGACAAGCACTCTGACAGCACAAAATCTGTTTATTGCCCAGTGTCCTGGGTTAGGGAGAGGTAAAATTGGATAGAGCTCTCACTCTTGATTGCTATCCAGTGATCCCATTTGAGTGAACATGAGCTGTGATGGTCCTCACGGGCATTGACCATGTTGATGCCCATTGGGAATGGAGCTGTTGATTATATATACACAATAATAAATAATTATTATTCAATTACAATTCAGCTACACAAGGTCAAGATAATGTTGTAAAGAATAATTTATAACCTAATCTGAACATGGTTTTACAGAATTATTATTAGCTTACTGGTTTCTATTTATTATTTTATAGATGTACAACCACATATAAAAAACATACAATTATTAAATAAGCACATTCTCCCTGTGTTGTTTACACTCATGGTGATATAACTAACTGCCATATGATTTTTAGTACTTGTAAATGTAATCTATTAGTCACATGATGCAGAAGACTTTTACCCAAAAAGTCTTTTGGCTGAGTTGTAGTTACTTTTGAAGATCGTCTATTGATAATTATATATTACAGTTTAAATAGCATTGTATAGATAAATTACAGAAGTGTGTGCTATAACTTTTTGTGACTTTTTTTTACTCATGGAGAGAGATGATAGTGATGGGGAATAAAACATTTCAGACATTCAGCATCATTATCAAGCACTTACAAGGCATATACAGCACAGTTAAATGTAGAGTAAAGCTTTCTCTGTTATGCCCAGCAACATGCCTCAACTCCAACCTGTGGCTTCTGACTGAGACTGTCAGTTGGAGAGGGTTTTGTGCTATGGGCCCATGCCCATTAAGAACTAAGTTGAAAGTATGTAAACTAATTTCAGATGGGACTCTAACAGCCAACAGGCAATGGAAACGTTCAGCCCATCAATCGAGCTGCATATGAAACCAGTTGGAATTCCATTGTCTAACCCACTACATCATCCATTCTGCGAATGGAATGTCTTATTGTTTAGGAGTTTATATGTGCACACAAGCCCAAAGCAGAAGGATACTCAACGTACCTGATGACCATCTATTATTTTTGACAATACATTCAGGGTCTCTTAATAACAAATTTTGGTTTGCATCTGGATATGTGGAGTGGGCAGATGAGGAGGCAGTTGTTGATGAAGAACAGTAGATGTGTGGCTTCACTGGAGCAATAGCACAACAGAAGTCTGAGGTTAGAGTGCAGATAACAGAAAAAATAATCATCACATTGTTACATAAGTTAGAGAAACATAATTTTCAGAAAAGAAAAGGGAGGGAGAGATAAAATATGTATGTATTCTACATCATTTAGTTAAATAAGTGTCTTGTGAAGTTACTAGCTCAGTTGAATCCTGATAAATGCACAACTAGTTTGCCATGAGATTTATGTTTGAATTAGCATCAAGTTTTCTGTAAACAGTAGGAAAAAGACAATTTTTGTACCACATTTATCCAGCAATTAATCTAAAACAAACAACAGAAAGCATTCAATAAAAACATAGACTTTTCACAAACGGATGACTTCTAAAATGTGCAGCTGTCTCTGTGTGACATTTGCCAGTTGGTTGGTTATCAAAAGCAGTTGATACAACATCAATTAGCTCCTTTAAGAAGAAGTTGGATGACTATCTGGTTAAGAACAGGATTGAGTATTATGAGAAGAAGTGGAGACATAGGTGTTAAATACTTCATGGAACAATAGGCTAGAAATGACTGTTGCTGATATTAGCAAACCAGTGGAACCTTTTAAATGAGTTAAAGCCTCCTTTGAAACAGTGGACAGAGAAATGTTACATAAATGTCTAATCCTAATATTGTTAAAATAATTTCTACCCTACATTGTTTCCAATCCTTTGAGATCATGGGTATTGAATGATGTACACCGTACCATTAGATTGATAAATTTAGAGTTTTGCTTGATTACCTTTTTGGAGCCATGGAGAAATTCCAGAGTTTTATCTTTTAGAAAATGTTACCTGTGTTTCACCTCTCACAGAAGAAGCAAACTGTATAAGGGCTGTAGGAAGAAGTGGGCATGATGGCTTGAATGGCCTTTTCTTTTCTCTTACTTTCTTACATTAATTCACTGATCATTAAAAAACAAACGATTCCATCACATTTTATCTTTCCATCAGAATTTTTTTTTGAATACATGTTATTCTTTTAGCCAGAATGCTGTGTGATGGCAAAGAATGGGACACCATTAAGTGCATTGAATTCAATGACTAAACTTTGTGGATGGATTGATCAGGCATGAGTTTATCTGAAGTTAACTGTGCCCATATTATAATATTACAGGTAGGGGGGAAAACTATCAGAGAAATGATTTATTTAATGAATGCCATCTGTTTAATGCTGCAAACAGTTACTATCAAGGTTTAGCATATATTTAACACACCTGTAATCCTCCAGGCTTTACTGACTAGATATCTCTAATGATAGAAACCAACCTGTGTGTTTGTGAGTGAAATAATACTTGTAACTGGATTATATCTACCAGAAGTTGGACAGGGAAAGAGAATTATTAAGTTGACATTTTAGTTTCTTCTTGGCAGCTCTGCTCTCTTGACCAAGGATATTGATCACATTCATTATGGATTTCAGAAATTTCTAATAATTTTAAATTACAGAAATCGAATGATTGGATCTTAAAATGCAACCTAAAAACTTTGCAATTATATTCATAATAAAATAAAAATTAGGTAATGAAGATATTCAAACTATCATGGAAAATGCACACAGGATTGCCTGATATTTACTGGTGACTTGACTTGTTCGTCACGAAAGATGCTTGAAAATAATAGATCAACTTTATGGGCTGTTTTCTCATTTCTGTTTTAAGGCACCAATTATGCTGACTTGATATAAGTTAAGATGAAAGTATGAATGTCCACATGTTTTATAAACCCAATGTAACTTGTTAAACAAAGGTTAAATTTGCATTGACGGAATGTTAATAGTTCAGCCTTTACTTATTGTCTACACTTATTTTATATATATAAACAACCATAAGAACGAATTTTAAACTGTTTTGCAAAATCAATTCTATCCCTCACACAAAAAAGCTCTATCCTTTGCTCCTCTAGTCGCCCACACTATACAGCTTCAAAATGTTACGGTATTAACATAATATTAAATTTGACAAAAGCTGGTGTCCACATTCATTAAAACATATCACTTTTCACGGATTACATCATCACGCACAGGGAATTACATTTCATCGGTGGATTAATTTGAATGATCTTTTGTCATGAGCGCCAGAAAGGAAGAGTGGGTGACTGTATCAATTCTGGTTGTGTGTGCATCTGCAAATTAGACGCAAGATGGTTACAGTAGTTCTTAGTATACATAGATATATCTAAAAGCAAGATTACAGTTAAGATCGCACTTTCTAGTTGATTCAGTGAAAGGAATGTTTAGTGGCATAGTTCCCCATAGTGCTTTAATGCTACCTCTTGATGGATAACAATACAAATATGCAGAACGAGTCTACTTCTTTTGCAAGTGCAACACCTGAAGATTTATATTATGGGAAATAATGACGCCTATGAAAATTACAAACGTGAAATCTAAAGCAAACGGTTTCTTCCTTAAATTAATTTATACGAACATTGCAGAGAGAGTCCTATTAATGCCATTTATTTACTTGGAGTTCTGTGAAGGGGTATTTCGCATTTCTAGAGAAGCTTCTTTAGAGGCCTCCAGTGCATTTTGCTATGAAATCCCTTCTGCTGATGATCATATATGGACATTTGCGCCATCACCCATTCTTTTTTTTAAAAAAAAGATCCTATTTAAACTCCTCCCGTGAGGGTTTCTCAATGCGCCCTGAGTGCCTCTGTAAGAGGATTTCCTCTCCAATAGTTTCCTTCCTGTTGTGATACAGATTTTGTTGGATTTTTGTTTCCTCCCCTGAAGCAATAGCAGAGTAAACAGCTTTAAAGCAGAACATAGAACTACAACACTTAGTTTAGGTCCTAGCCCATAAGATGCAGTGACTCCAGTCTGCGATACAAATACAGCAACTGTTAGGAGAAATCTTTAAGCTTCTATTTTCATGTTTCCAAATAGAAAGCTGTCATTTATTGCATTTAAAATAATACAGATTAATAAATACAGTACGATGGTCCCTGTGTAAGATTATTGCTGAGAATGCTGTAATGTGTTCTTTGTGGACGTTATATCTCAAGACGTCTTGTTCTTGTCAGACGTCTCGTGTGATTTTTAAAAATTGTTATGTATTTAATTGCAGAGTTGACGTGAGAGAACACCAAAATAAGACGCCATCTGCCCTACTTGTTGTAAGATAGTAAAATGGTGAAAAGGATGAAATTTAAGGAGCACTTGGACTTGCTAACGTGTGGCAACATTGTGATAACAGGTGCTAAATCTCTCTCTAACTTACTACAAATTACATAATAGGACCTACAACGACTGTTGTCGGGCGTCTGGTGGCTGCAAGTCGACATATGGAAATAATTCGAACATTATACAATGTCGCCATAAATCAGAACAAAATTCAAATTACGACTGATCGCAAATTGCATCTGAGGTCAGATTGAACGGCGGTGAGGTAATGTAATATGTCTGTCAGAGAGAAGAAGTGGATAACAGCTGGGATGTGGATGTCCTTTATCCTGCAAGGTGTAGAAGTCCTTTATCCTGAAACCCCTCCCCACACACAAACACACTTAAAAATCTTCGCTCAAAGGTTTTCTTTCAGCTGACAAGATCATATTAAAATCGTCACAACTTACATTGAAATGTGCCTTTTAAAAATACAAACAGCAGTTTCTTTTTTAAAACCTATCTATCCATACAAACATTCGATTTCAATACTGCTGCAAAGACTTTGCCTTCTAGAAACAGTTCAAAATCCATCCTGGTTTCTTCAGCGCAAATAGCATTTTATTACAATTGATTTGTGTTATAACCACACCGCGCTGTGCGTTTACCATTCATTTAATTTTCACACATTCCACCATATTTCTTTGTAAAAAGTATTTTTTTCTAACCTAATAACAAGCCAAATAGCCAGACGCAAAGTGTTTCTTGAGCAGCAAGGCTTTTTATTTGGTTTAATTTTCAGAGATGGTGAAGAAGCATCGCCTTTCATGTTAGTACGTTTTCTGGCATCGCAGACTTTATATTTTCTGATTCTGTTGCTGAGTTGGTAGAATCGGCGTCAGATTGTTTACAAACGCAATTTTGCAGCCACTGCATTTTAGATACATATTTTTTAAACGTAAAGGGATTCAGCATCCAAGTTTTAGATATATTAATGTAAAGGATCAGAAGGGACCATGCAGCGACAACATTAATGACAGCTAGCAAAGATCATCTGAACAAACGGTGAAATCCGAATGAATGTAAGATGATATTAGATTATTTAATATACTATTAAACTTACAATCAAGATGTCAGGTACATGGGGGAAGATAACACCTCTGGCTGGTCGCTCCCACCTTAAGGCAGATCAGCACAGATTGTGTAGGGACATCCAAACCTGCAATTAAACCATTTGTAAAATCACCGATGCGAACATTTGACAAATTATCCCGAACGCTTTTGTTATTCTTGTTCTTTTTAATGATATACAACACTAAGAATACTCAGGGAGGTCTAGGAAATTATATTTTTGCTTTATATTGTGGCGACCTTTGTGAACTCTTCCACCTTCTTCCCCACATATATACCATACACTGTAGGTTTGGTTCAAAATTTTTAAAAAACAAAATAATTGACGTCAATGAAAACATCAGTTCGAGAAAGAGATCTGCTGACTAAGAACAGCAATCGGACAAACTTTTTTCTAAAATGAAAAACTGTAACGTTTTCTCTTTCATTCAGTTTTCAAGTATGCTTGTTTATAACATTTTTTTTAAGATCTGAAAACTGTCCCATTTCCCAGCGTTTCCCGCAGCATTAGACAACCGTCATTTTTTAAACATGATTAAAAACCATCGGTTTGATTTAGTCTAATAAATCGCAAATCAAATCTGACTAAAATTCCAGGCTTTATTAATGATTTCAATATTTACTGTAATATTTACTTTCTTTCCCTCTCAAAAAAATGGAAATTTCCTGTAAAATCTCGAGCACTATTTTAAACATTTTAATTAAAAGCAATTTACTTATATTTCTTCAATAGGCACAGATATGATCCATATTGTATATATATTGCCCGTCTCACCACAGATCCTTATTACAATTTTTCAGATAAATACTTTTATGAACAATAAACAACGATAACAGGAAATATGTTCAGCACATACTTAAAGAAACTTTAATTAAGAAAGTTGGGTTTAGGATAAAGGACTAATTTGTCTGGTTTCTTTAACAACAGATCTCAAGCCATTAATTAAATGTACCTTGGTATTTACGACAAGCTTAAGAAAGGAGAATTGTTGCTTTTGCGTCTTTTTGGAGAACATAAAATTCAACTCAGAGGCAATTAAAATGGGGATTTCTTTTCTTTATGTCCACAAAGTTATACTAGTTATTGCTGTGCAATGCATGCATGCATATTCAGTTTGCTTTGTGTGATTACCTTTATCCCAGTACATAGAGAACAGAAATAGAAAACACATCCTCTAATCGTCTCCTGACGTTTCATCAATGTGACTCTTTGTTTATTGAATGAGAAATCAGCATTCTGCCAAAAAAAAGTCCTTCCTCCCTGGAGATCAGTCTAAATAGTGGTCACATCTGTCACTTACTGCTCATGCAAAATCACACTTTCATCTTGCAGGCTGTAAGAACAATCTTCACTAACTTATACAGTGCCACCATTTGTGCTACAGATACCATCAATCATCCACAGACTGATAACACTTTTCCATCATCTAGAACGACGTGATTATAGTGTGTTCATGTTATAGGTGCAGTTATAAAATTAGAATAATGATGAAAATACATTAATTCTACCTAAAATACTCAAAACGTCTTTACTTGCTCACTGTTGTGATAATCATTAGCCTTCCTGCTGTTCTGGAAAAGTACCTAATTAAAAGGGATTAATACTTAATGTTAATTAATTCTATATTTAATCCTTTTGTACGGTGTAATTCCCATTAATTCTTAAAGATTAACTAACATCTTTCATGTGAAATGAAGTAACTTGGAAGAGTTTATCTGACAAAGTGACCCATGGAGCACAATAAGATGTTTGTACTGCGTGTCTCAAAACCATTGATGTTGTTTGGTAAGACAAATCAATTGATGTGGCTCAGCAGTAAAATCCAAGTTAAAAATATATAAAAAGTCTCTGACTAAACAACAGGATTGAAGGATATAAGCAGATTAATTTCAGAGGATATTAAAAATGAAAACAAAATTAATTAATTTGTCATTAAGAATGGGAGCAAGTTTGTTTGCAACCTTCAGACTTCTGTGACAAACACCGAACCTTTTTGTTGTTGTTTTGGCGCTGTTGTTGTGTGGCGAACACACTTCTACCTTACGGAGGCTGAACGCCAACGCTACGACACCTCCTCCTACCTCCCCCTGGACCATGACCCCACCGCCGACCATCAAGCCATAGTTTCCCAAACCATCACTGACCTCATCTCCTCTGGAGATCTTCCCTCCACAGCCTCCAACCTCATTGTCCCCCAACCCTGCACAGCCCGCTTCTACCTCCTTCCCAAGATCCACAAACAGGACTGCCTGGGAGACCCATTGCTTCAGCCTCTTCTTGCCCCACGGAACTTATTTCCTCCTACCTTGACTCTATTTTTCTCCCCTTGTCCAGTCTCTTCCAAGCTATATCCGTGACTTTTCTGATGCCCTCTGCCACTTTAACAGTTTCCCGTTCCCCAGCCCTAACCATTTCCTTTTCACTATGGACATCCAGTCCCTCTACACCTCCATCCCCACCAGGATGGCCTCTGGGCCCTCCGCTTCTTCCTTGAATGGAGGCCCAACCAGTCCCCATCCACCCTCCTCCGCCTGGCTGAACTTGTTCTTATGTTGAACAATTACTCCTTTGACTCCATTCACTTCCTCCAAATAAAAGGTGTTGTTATGAGAATCCGTATGGGTCCCAGCTGTGCCTGCCTTTTTCTGGAATACGTTGAACATTCCTTGTTCCAGTCCTACTCAGGTTCCTCCCTCATCTCTTTTTCTGGTTCATTGATGACTGTATTGGTGCCGTTTCCTGCTCTGGCCTCGAACTGGAAAATTTCATCAACTTTTCTTCCAATTTCCACCTTTCCCTCACCTTCACATGGTCCATCTCCGACCCTTCCCTTCCCTTCCTCGACTTCTCTATCTCCATTTCTGGGGATAGGCTGTCAGCCAATATCTATTATAAGCCCACCAACTCCCACAGCTACCTTGACTACACTTCCTCCCACACGTTTCCTGTAAGGACTCTATTCCCTTCTCTCAGTTTCTCCGTCTCCATCGTATCTGTTCTGACGATGCCATCTTCCACACCAGTGCTTCCGATATGTCTTCCTTTTTCCTCAACTGAGGATTCCCCTCCACTGTAGTTGACAGGGCCCTTGATCGTGTCCGTCCTATTCCCTGCATTTCTCCCCTCACCCCTTCCCCTCCCTCCCAGAACCACGATAGGGTCCGCTTGGCCTCACCTTCCACCCCACAGCCTCCACATTCAACGTATCATCCTCCACCATTTCTGCCACCTCCAGTGCAATCCCACCACCAAACACATCTTCTCCTCCCCTCCCCTTTCAGCATTCTGAAGGGACCGCTCCCTATGTGACACCCTAGTCCACTCTTCCATGACCCCCAACATCAGCTTTCCTCCCCACAACATCTTCCCTTGCGAGCACAGGAGATGCAACACCTGCCCCTTCACCTCCTCCCTTCCCATCATCCAGGGCCCCAAACACTCCTTATAGGTGAAACAGCGATTTACTTGTACTTCTTTCAATTTAGTATACTGTATTCACTGCTCATAATGCGGTCTCCTCCACATTGGGGAGATCAAACACAGACTGGGTGATCGCTTTGCTGAACACCTCTGCTCTGTCCGCAAGCGCGACCCTGACCTGCTGATCGCTTGCCATTTTAATTCCCCTTCCCACTTCTACTCTGACTTCTCTGTCCTCGGCCTCTTACACTGTTCCAATGAAGCTCAACGTAAGCTTGAGGAACAGCACCTCATCTTTCGTTTAGGCACTTTGTATTAAAAACAGATAACTTTTTTTTCACTGGTGGGGTTACGTGTAGCGTGACATGAACCCAAGATCCCGGTTGAGGCCGTCCTCATGGGTGCGCAACTTGGCTATCAATTTCTGCTCGATGATTTTGCGTTGTTGTGTGTCTCGAAGGCCACCTTGGAGAATGCTTACCCGATGATCGGTGGCTGAATGTCCTTGACTGCTGAATCTTTTGTTTCTTAACCTGCCCCATTACCACCTTCCTTGCCTCGCACCATCATCCCTTTTGTCATTTAATCACTCATCCGCTTTCCTATCACAGACCTTCCCTTTTGTTCTTTCCTCCCCGCCCCTCCCTCCCCTCCCCTCCCCTTTCCCTGGCTCTGTACTTGCTCAAAAACTTTAACTCTTTTAACATCTTCCAGTTCTGATAAAAGGTCTTCGACCTGAAGTCTTAACTCTGTTTCTTTCTCCACAGATGCTGCCTGACTCGCTGAGCTTCTCCAGCAGTTTCTGTTTTTATTTTAGATTTCCAGCATCCGCAGTATTTTGCTTTGACCCTTTTGACTTTACTTGTTGTGTAACTGAATTACTTTTTCTTGGTCCCTATATGTACAGGTCACAACACAAGTATCCTCTGAGTAGTACACCAAATGAAATGGGGCCAATATTACATGATACCAACTTTGGGGAGACTCCATATCACTTTACAAGGTGCTATTATTTACCCAGCCTATTGATCACATACCTTTCAGGGAGCCTTACCTTCCGAGTATATTGAACGAAATGTTGAACTATAACTTAATTTTCATTCTTCATTGCTGATAGATTTGTTTTACAAAAACCACTAGTGGTTTTCAGAAAGATATAAGAAGGGTTTGAGGTAGCCTAACTCCAGAAAAAACTGTATTAAAAATAAGTATTAAAAAATTGCAAATGCTGAAAATCTGAAATGTAAACAGCAATGTTGGAAAGATGCAGTAGATTCATCAGTATTTAAAAAAGCAAAAAAAAGGCTTATATTTCAGGTGTAGACAATTTGTCAGAACTGGTTGAATGAATTAGCCATTCCTTTGATTTGAGGTTGTTGAACAATATATTTACCTTTGGCAGATGAGAGCCTTTTCCAAGCTTTGCCTTCTACCTCTTCTGGACCTAACCTTTCTAAGTCTTGTCAAGTAAAACTCTGTCTCCTGGAAATAGATCTATCTAAGATAGCCCTTATAATTGAAATATGAAAATGAAACAAAAGTTGGGTAGCTAACAAACATATCCTACATTCCTTTAATTTTTTCAGATACATCAAGAGACATTGGGCAACAAAGACAAGTGAATCCTATGGGACTAAACTGTTGGACCAGTTCATCAAGAGTAATTCTGAAGAACACAGAACAATACTCAGGCAAGATACAGCTTTTTGTCAGTCTCAAGCATCTCATGTCTTTTTAGCAAAGGACAAAGACCGCATAAGTCTCCAGTTTTGTAAGTAGTGATAGAGCCTAAATAAGGATACTCTCAGCAAAGTGTTTTTGAATAGTCCTGTAGTTTCCAGTTACACAAAGTACTTCAGACTTCCTGGCCAAAGGACCTTTGAAACAAAGTGATTTTTACCTTGTCAAAATTATACCAGCTGCTATTACACTCTAGAGTTAGGGATCAAGAATGCTTGTCTATTGATGTAGGATTCTGCAAATGCGTTGCCAATGGTCATCTCTTCCCTCTTCTCAGCCTTTGGTAATTAGCCAAGTAGTCAATGAGGAATAGGAATTTTTAGACAATATAGACATAACATTGAGTATACAAACCTATTCTAAAAGCCTATTCTTTAAAAATCTGAATACGTTCTACACAAATATTACAGAACTTGTAGCATATATTGACTTCTTAGCACGTGATTGTACTGCCTCCAGGTGCAGATGAAAGCTGGGCTCATTCTGGTTTTGTATCTGAAGTGGTTCACACAATTAATGCAGTATAATCCAGTGCCTGCAGGCAGCAAGTCTGCTCCAGTTTCTTTCAGAAACTATAAAATCAAAAATTGATAAACTGCGCGCTGTGCTGTTTTAGTGCACATACATGTAACGTCTTAAGTGTAATTACTTACTGCTTCTCATTAGAGCGCTAATAATATTTGATTATTTCAGTAAGACATGTTACTTGATGGAGTTGAAATATGTTCAACTAATTTTGGATCTGAGTTTGTACCAACTGAAGAGAAAGCATGATAATCCAATCTGCCAGAATTCAGGGATATTCTACAACATCAGTAGCCTCCAAAGCATAGAATTATGGATACAACTGAGGAAATGAATTTGACAGAAACTGAGTAAACCATCAAAAAACACAAATCTATCAGAAACCAGCTCGGACCTCATCCAGAATAGTTTGAATGAGTTGTAATTCCGGAAGATAGTTGCAACATAAGTAGGAACTGCTCTGGTTTGCAAAGCACAGTACAAATGATATGTCAATTCTTACACATCAGACTATTCTATTGCCCACCTCAGTGTTATATACTATCGTCTTCTGACAAGTTTCTTCTGCTATAAGAAATGTACTAAAATCTAACTTCTGTCCAATGGACATTAATGAAAACATTGTTTCTCTCAGGTACACAAGCCAAATACCTGCTGGCTTACCAACATTATCCCATTTGTAAACAAATGGCTCCAGGACCAGTTATCAGACCACATTTCCATGCAAAATCTCAAGTACTTTTTTAGTTTTGAAGGGAGCAGATTTACATTTCATATTACAAGTGATCTGTTCCATACATTACCCATAATAACATGATGTGGAGATGCCGGTGATGGACTGGGGTTGACAATTGTAAACAATTTTACAACACCAAGTTATAGTCCAGCAATTTTATTTTAAATTCACAAGCTTTCGGAGGCTTCCTCCTTCCTCAGGTTCACCTGAGGAAGGAGGAAGCCTCCGAAAGCTTGTGAATTTAAAATAAAATTGCTGGACTATAACTTGGTGTTGTAAAATTGTTTACAATAATAACATGAAAGTAAGGATGAGGGTGGGCTAACTGATTCCTGAGGCTGTAGAGGTAAGCAAAGATATTTTTAGCTTTGTGGTATTCAGGTGTGTAAGAATTTGGTTTAATACCAAGCATCGTCAATATCCCATCTCGCATAGCTCGCATAAAGCTCCCAAGCATCTTAGCAAGAGGGTGGGTGTTAATAGGAGGGAGGCGGAGTCCAGCTTCTCTGTGAGAACAAGGACAGCTCACACAGCAGAACATCGGGGAGGCTATAGAATAGATAACATTAACGTTAGAAGGTGGTTTACACCAAAACAAGAGACGTGGTTGCTAAGGAACCGACAATGGTGGGGCCGTGCAAGGCCAAATTGGGGGGGGGGGGTCGGGTGCTGTACTCAGATAAGAAAGGCCACGCATTCCTCAAAGGAACAAACAGCATGTAAACAGAGATAAGAGTTGAGGTCATTAGCTTATCTTGAGTTGCTAACGTGGCATCAGCACGGTGGGAGGACTTATGACCATGAGATAAGACCAGCGGTGCTTAAATACAGAACAACACAGTCAAATGGTATAAAGATAGGGCATGCTCCCTCCCAAAGTCAGAGCTCTCAAGACGGTATGGTTGGAAGTCCATCAGTTTGTATTGACTGCTTTTAATGTAATCTGTACTATATTATAGCTATAAAACTGTTGAATGTAATGTTGAAGACAGCTGTAATGCAACTCTGTTATAAGTCAATCTATTAAACTTGCTATTTTATAATCACTCGGGCTAAAATCAAGCAGAAGTTATTGTTGAAGGATTAGCAACCCATAGTTGCGACAGTAATGGGAAAATTTGCTAACAAGCTGAAAAACAGGATGCACCGTGGGGAACCATGGAACACAATTTACTGGACTCATGAGAAATGCTTCATAACTTATGAGTCCCAAAGTATTCTAATGTTCCCATTCTATATTCTGTTCCTATAATTTATATGGTGATTTTGTTTTTAAACAAATTAGTTTAGTGGAATTTATTATAAATGCAGAAGATGCTGTGACGCTCCTGCTGTATGCCCTCACCTCTCAGTTGTTGACATCAGCTGTTAATAAATCCAAAGCAATGAACCATCTATTAAATTCACTAGGTCATTTGATCCACAAATACTATTACTTTAACAATGAGTCCAGGAGCTAGGATGAATATTAACTCAATGCAAAGGCAAAGGAATAATCAAATTTATTGTTGGTGTCTACGTGGAAATAAATGTTGCTGTTGCCATTTCAGTTCTTTCCAGGGGGTTAAAAGTGTTACATTACATATTTATGGCAGTAATAAGGGACAGATCGATAGGTCTAGGTTATCATATAATTTGGTTAATTTGCTATTGCACCAGAGTGTGATAATGTGTTATTTACAAAAATATGCAAATATTTGTTTTAAGAGGCATAACCATTGTTTTTAATGAATATGAAAGACGTCATGAAGAGTTTTGTCACAGAATAGTTGTTTTCTTTTTGATCAGCTCGGTGTCTGAATGTACAGCAATCCATAACTATGTTTAAGAGTTTCCAGGTCAAGTTCCTGATAAAACCATGCAGAAAAGTATCTGTTTGCACTCTCTCCCCATGGGGACACATCCCACTTGATTCAAAGAGCTTGGGTATAAGTTGGCAAGGGCATAGACTTAGGGACCCCCTGATATCCTCCAGGGTATTTCTAAAGTTTAACTATCTAAAACAACTCAGCTTACTAGCACAGAGCATTGATAAGTTTCCCACTACCTGTTTAGCTTGAATCATGCTAACCATTGGAGCACTGGCATGCAGGGTTATCAAGAATCAAGTGGGAGAATCCCAGCTCCCAGTGACAGGTGCCTTTAATGAGCCACTGGCTGGTCGATCATCAACAGTGCTGTGGAGTATTGTGAACTTGCTTGGCACTTGTTTTGGGTTACCAAGTTTACCACAGGAGATTTATTAAGTTCAAATCTTCCTTGTCATCTCACAATTGGCAGAATGTTGGCATCTCGCTATTAACAAGGATAATACTCTGCTTGTCCTACGTGCTTTATTCTGGTTGGATTTAAAGTTGTTCCAGAATGCTTTAAGCAGCAGGAAACATTAAATGAATTATTAAACAGATCACTACTAGGTTCTGTGAAGTTATTGTTATTGTCATTGCTCTTTAGAATAAGGCACCGTAGTAACACTCCCTCTATCTCTCTTCTCCATTTCATTTCAGAAGACTGCTTAAATAATGATTAAAGTCAGCAAACAGTTCAGAACTAAATCTTTTAATAGGTCTGAGGGCAAGAATTTCAAGATGTTGCTACCTATAGGAATGTAATTACTAGAAATAGGCAAAAGAAAATATTGACAGGTTTTTGATGTTATTCCACTGTCAAGACACCAATTAGTAGCCATAACTCAGAAGTGGAATTCTTCTCCTACCATATCAAGCATAAATAAAGGACTTCTATCTAAAATTTGTTTGTTAACACGTAGTGTGATACAGTATTAAAAATTGGTTCCTTAGGGGCCTCGATGATGCAGTGGGTTAGTACACTGTTTTTCACTTCTACAACTTGGGCTTGAATCTAACTGATGGGATGAAAGCATTGTCTCTCTCTTGGTTGTAAGGATTGTGTGTATGAAATGAGTTTGAGCAGTACATATTGAGTTCTTAGTAGGTACAGGCCTAAGAACAAAACCTACCAATTCAACTCAGCACAAATTGACACCAAATCAGCAGTCTCACTCAGAGAGGCCACAAAGATGGGTGGTCTGAGAAAAGGAAACCTCTCAGCGATGACACACAGGGTACTATTCTGAGTTTGGTATTTAAGACACCTGCTTTATCAGACAATGGGTGCATAGTTGATGGATCTAAAAGTGGAGAAGGAAAATAATATAGAATGTGTGGTTGAGCAACATTAAGGAGCTATGCTTTGGAGCATTGTACTGTGCTTTGGGGTGGAAGGACAAGAGCTTGCTTTACCCAAATACCAACTAAATTATCTTAGCTGTCTTGCCACGGAGAGGTTCCTGAGTACAGCAGAGGAACAGAAGAAGAATTAGGAGAGTCATCCCCAAATCTCAGCAAGGGAAAGGATGTGTTGGGGGACACAGAATAAATAAAAATATAAATAAAGTGTTTATTCTACTATTTTTGAAAATGCTTCTAACCATCTATACAAACAGATTACTAATTATTGGTTGGTATAAACTTTTTGGGAGAATAAAATCAGCTATTAGGGTCCCGTGCAAATGTACTAGATAACACCTATTAATGGTTACAACATTCCTGTTGCTATCATTTTTGACAAAGCCTACACCATCTTATCTTTGGCTTTTAAAGTGCATGGCATTTCATCCTCTTCGACAAAAAAAAAGTTTTGTTGCTGTTTTTATTATGGATTAACAACTCTTTCTTGAAAAAAAGAGAACAAACATGGTCAAGAAACTGATATCCTTACTGTATCCTACAGTAGCAGCCTGGTACAAGAATTATGGCATATAAAAGAGATGTTATATATCTTTATTTTCAAGTAGTTACATTCAAGTTAGTGCCCAAAACCTTAGAAGACTCACTGGATACTTCTGATTGCATGAGTCTCCTAGGCATGGAGCCATTCATCTGGGAATTACTGGCCAACTTACCCAAGTTCTTGTGGATGAGATACAGATGGTGAAAACACCTACAAGCTGTGAGCTAGGGTTCAATGGGTACTTTCTGACAAAACGCAGTAATTTAGGAAGCAACAATTAATGTTATTGATTGCAGCTGTGCACCATAAAAGGAGATCGCGATGGTAGAATGATGCCCTCAGCCTTCAGCTTCTGAAGTTATAATACACTCGTGGTCATTTCTATAATCCTTCAGGCAATAATTCACAACTTTTTTTTAAATTTGGGAAACTATAGCCTTGAAATGCATTCAACAATTTTATACAATATTTAGCACATCCATTGATTTTGCCCTGAAGGTCATATTGAAAAACTGAGCTGAAGTGTTTAATAATTTTACTGGGTTTAGGAATTCATTAGTTTTCAATACCAATTAAACGACAATTTTCTGAAAAATGCGAATTGCAGAAAAGTTCAATTCTTCTCGATTTTCTCTTTTTATTATTTTCCCTTTTTATATCACCAGTCGGCCTTCCTACTTCCAAGCAATCCTTCTTCCAGTCACCCACTCATGTCTGATCAAGATGATGAGCACATAAATGCCACTCCATAATTGGTTGGTAGATGGTGAGTACAAGCAATATGATTTGATTCTCAATTGCAAACTTTGCTTCCTTCAGAAGAATACTGACAGCTTCAGCTAAGAATAAGAAGTAGTCTGGATAGTGGTGAGAAGGGCCCTCCTAGTGCGGTCCTTCCAACATGCATGGAATCTCAGTGCCACCACGAGCTGCCCTCGAGGCTGCAGTGGGGAAGAGGCCGTCGTCCACCTCCTGATGGACTGCCCCTTCATGCAGAAGGTGTGGCGAGAGATGCATTGGTATCTGTCCTGGTTCATCCCCATCAGTTCGGTAACACAGGATGCTATGCTCTAAGGGCTGTTCCGCGGGGGACACACACCGAGACAGATATCAACTACTGCTGGAAGACCATCAACTCGGTGAAGGAAGCCCTTTGGTCCGCCCAAAACCTGTTGGTCTTCCAGCTGAAGGAGCTGTTCATGATTGAGTGTTGCCGACTGGCACACTCCAAGGTCCGGGAATACGTGCTGCGGGATGCACTGAAGCAGGGTACTACCTACGCAAAGGCCGTATGGGGAAAAGCCATCATGTAAGGTCATCCCACCTTGTATTGTACAGTGTGTATTAGATATGTACTGTGTATTAAGTTGTAATATTGGAATTGTATTGTGTACAATCCATGTTGTATTGTTTTGAATTGTATCGCCTTGGAATTGTGGTATCTTTAAATTTTATGAAATAAAGTATATTTTGAAATATAAAAAAAATTCATCACGTTGGAACTTTCTGGTTCAAACCTGAATCCTAAGCCTAGGCATTGTGCAACTTGTAAATACTAATCCCCTGCACTACCACGCTATACAAAACGATATATATAAGGTTCACTACTGAGCAAGTTAATATTATCTTTGGATAACTATAGGAAACTTTTGGGTTTCTGCTTTTTTGTGACAAGATAGACAGGAAACCAAATTTTATTAAAAACTTACCATATCCCTAGGCTGGATACTCAGATAGGAACAGAATCAGTCAGCTATCTTCATTGGATAATCACAATGCTATGCACAGGATGTGAAGTATTAGAAATTATCATACAATCTGTGAAGCATGGTTCTTTTGTCTGTCATTTGCACCTGTCACTATGTAATGTTGCAGCAAACACATATGCTGCAGTGGGTAATAGGTGATTAGTAATTTTGTTTGAGCTAATGTTTCATTTGAATACTGTTGCATATGTTCCTAAATCTGGCACTGAGTGGTCACTAAGGTTCCAGAATTAATTTCCATACATTCTCTACTTTTGAAGGAGTGTTAATTTTGAGGATGCAATTTATATAAAACAACATAAGAATGGCAAGAAGGGCAGCTTGATGGCATGACACATTCCATCATCAGGATAAGGTGCTGACCAGATGGGATTTGTGTGCAACAACAACAACTACTTGCATTTATATAGCGCCTTTACACAGTAAAATGTCCCAAGGCGCTTCACAAGTGTGTAATCAGACAAAAATTGACACCGAGCCAAAGAAGGAGACATCAGGACAGGTGGCCAAAAGTTTGGTCAAAGAAGTAGGTTTTAAAGAGCGTCTTAAAGGAGGAGAGAGAAGCAGAGAGGCGGAGAAGTTTAGGGAGGGAATTCCAGAGCTTAGGGCCTAGACAGCTGAAAGCACTGCCGCCAATGGTGGGGCGAAGGAAGTCGGGGATGCACGAGACTATGATTAGAGGAACGCAGGGGGTTACAGAGATAGGGAGGGACGAGGCCATGGAGGGATTTGATCACAAAGATTAGAATTTCAAATTCGAGGCATTGGCGGACAGGGAGCTAATATAGGTCAGCAATGGGATTTGATGCGAGTTGGGATATGGTAGCAGAGTTTTGGATGAGTTCAAGTTTATTGAGGGTGGAAGATGGGAGGCCAGCCAGCAGAGCGTTGGAATAGTTGAGTCTAGAGGTAACAAAAGCACGGATGAGGGTTTCAGCAGCAGATGGGCTATGGCAGGAGACGGCAGATATTACGAATGTGGAAGTAGCCGGTTTTGATGATGGAGAGGATATAGGGTCAGAAGCTCAGTTCAGGGTCAAATAGGATGCCGAGGTTGCGAGCAGTCTGGTTCAGCCTGAGACAATGTCCAGGGAGGGGGATGGAAGTGTCGCAGTGAGCAAGACTTCCACCCCCCTTTAAACTTGTACCATTTCCCAGCACAATGCTGAGCTCAATTTCATGCCAAAAAGGAAGGAGTTGACGTCAACCTGAACATCTTTTCTTCATCTCCTGATGGCTGATTACAGAGTTGTATTGGTGTAGGCCCCCAATACACTAATTTAAGCTCGTGGTTAATGTGGTCTGGAACTGTCCAGTACAGCATTCCAGGTTTTGTTAATGCAAGATTTGCAAATTCTCCATTGATCATTCATGTTCTCATGATTCTTGTTAAGAGACTGGAGTGGAGTGTATGACCTATGTGTATCTTTCAGTGCTGCGTGAAGTCCAGCTTGTGCATGACATGCTCCTGACTCAGCCTGATGCAAGTACTGGCTGAGTCCAGAAGGGTGTCAAGTAGGCAGCTTGCTTTAGACACAGGTTCATCATAGGTTTAACTGTATCATGGAATCGAGGGAAAAGTACGGGCTTGGTTAGGAAGTTGGCTGAGCAAAAGGCGACAGAGAGTAGGGATAATGGGTAGGTACTCACATTGGCAGGATGTGACTAGTGGAGTCCCGCAGGGATCTGTCTTGGGGCCTCAATTATTCACAATATTTATTAACGACTTAGGTGAAGGCATAGAAAGTCTCATATCTAAGTTTGCCGATGACACAAAGATTGGTGGCATTGTAAGCAGTGGAGATGAAAACATCTCCACTGCTTACAATGGATTCTAGAAGTAGGGGGCACAGTCTAATAATTAGAGCCAGACCTTTCAGGAGCGAGATTAGAAAAAATTTCTACACACAAAGGGTGGTAGAAGTTTGGAAATCTCTTCTGCAAACAGCAATATTGATAGATTAGGCGAATGGGCAAAACTGTGGCAAATGGAATTCAATGTCGACAAATGTGAGGTCATCTACTTTGGATCAAAAAAGGATAGAACAGGGTACTTTCTAAATGGTAAAAAGTTAAAAACAGTGGATGTCCAAAGGGACTTAGGGGTTCAGGTACATAGATCATTGAAGTGTCATGAACAGGTGCAGAAAATAATCAATAAGGCTAATGGAATGCTGGCCTTTATATCTCGAGGACTAGAGTACAAGGGGGCAGAAGTTATGCTGCAGCTATACAAAACCCTGGTTAGACCGCACCTGGAGTACTGTGAGCAGTTCTGGGCACCGCACCTTCGGAAGGACGAATTGGCCTTGGAGGGAGTGCAGCGTAGGTTTACTAGAATGATACCTGGACTTTATGGGTTAAGTTACGAGGAGAGATTACACAAATTGGGGTTGTATTCTCTGGAGTTTAGAAGGTTAAGGGGTGATCTGATCGAAGTTTATAAGATATTAAGGGGAACGGATAGGGTGGATAGAGAGAAACTATTTCCGCTGGTTGGGGATTCTAGGAGTAGGGGGCACAGTCTAATAATTAGAGCCAGACCTTTCAGGAGCGAGATTAGAAAAAATTTCTACACACAAAGGGTGGTAGAAGTTTGGAAATCTCTTCTGCAAACAGCAATTGATACTAGCTCAATTGCTAAATTTAAATATGAGATAGATAGCTTTTTGGCAATCAAAAGTATTAAGGGATATGGGCCAAAGGAGGGTATATGGAGTTAGATCACAGATCAGCCATGATCTTATCAAATGGCAGAGCAGGCATGAGGGGCAGAATAGCCTACTCCTGTTCCTATATATTCCAAGAGGCCTAGACTAATAATCCAGAGAACATGAGTTCAAATCACACCATGGCGGTTTGAGAATTTTAATTCATTTTTTTTAAAATCTGGAAATAAAAAGCTGGTATTAGTAAAAATGACTATGAACCTGTTAGATTGTCGTAAAGAAAAAAACAACTCGTTCACTAAGGTCCTTTAGGGAAGGAAACCTGCCCTCCTTACCCTGTCTGCCTCAGTCTGGCTTCCTTAGTGTTACACATAAATCAGTGCATGGAGGGAGAAGGAAAGGATATGGAACTTAAAAGATAATTAATATTTGTTGGGTAAGGAGTAAGAAGGAAGCTATGAACATTGCATTTATATAGCGTCTTTTACAACCTGAGGACGTCCAAAAGCGCTTTAAAGCCAAACAAGTACTTTTGAAGTGTAGTCACTGTTGTAGGGGGTGATTTTAGGAGGCAAATGCGGGTGCATTGGGGACAGGGGGGGCTCCAAAAATCGGACAAATCCCATTCGGGTTTGGAAGCCGGCTCCAAGTTTCCCAGGGACCCACCTGTGTGCGCGCAGGCTACCCGAAAACGGAAGTCCTGCCGGCAATTAAAGCCAGCAGGATGACAGTTAAAGAGCCAAATGTACCTCATTAAGGTACTTAAGGCACTTTACCTGTGACAGATGAAGGGATTAGAAAGATTTTTAACTTATCTGGGCGGCTTGCCCACCGCTTCCGATTCACACCTGGTGAAACCAGATGTGGAGGGACGGATCAGGGAAAAAGAAACTAAAGAAATTAAATAAAAAACCATGCAAAAAAGTGAAAACACTAAATGCACCTACCATTGAAACCTGCTCCGATGTCCGATGTCTCCCATTCCGATGTCCCCCTCTTCACCCTCCCGATGTCCCCCCGATGACCCCCTCCCGATGTCACCCTCCCGATCTTCCCCCAATATCCCCCTCTTCACCCTCCCCATCTTCCCCCAATCTTCCCCTCTCCATCCCGATCTTCCCTCTCTCCACCCCGATCTTCCCTCTCTCCACCCCGATCTCCCCGTCTCTCCCCCCTCCGAGCTTCCCCTCTCTTTCCCCCCCCCCCACCCCCGGTCTTCCATTTCAGCGCCGGATGTTGTCTGACTATCTCTTTCTCGCCACCCCTCCCCCCCCCCCCACTGCATTGCAGGTCCTGATGGCAGCCAGCCTGTCAATCAGGCTAGCTGCCGGGCGCGAAACCCGGAGAGGATGTTAACCACTATCAATCAACATGCGATCACGTTGGAAACAGTAAGTTTGGTTCATGCGGGTTTGCCAGGCGCCCAATCGCGCCCCCCCCCCCCCGCTGCCATCCCTATAAAAATAAATTATCTGTATATTAAATAACCACTGCACCATTTTTGTCCAATAGAGCAACTGAACACTTTGTTTTGTACATGCCAAATACTGTATTCATTTAACAGTTCTGAAAACAGTGCTAACATCGGGGACGTAATGTAAGGAAACACAGCAGCCAACTTGTGCACAGCAAGGTCCGACAAACAACAATGAGATAATGACTGGATCATCTGCTGTTAGTTGAGGAATAAATATTGGCCAAGAAACCAGGAAGAACTCCCCTGCTCTTCTTCAAATAGTGTCATGGGGTCTTTTACATCCATCTGAGAGTGCAGATGGGGCCTCAGTTTTACGTCTCACCTGAAAGATGGCATCTCCAAAAGTGCAGCACTCCCTCAGTACTGCACTGCAGTGTCAGCCCGGATTATGTGCTCAAGTCTCTGGAGTGGGGATCCCTAACCTTCTTACTCAGAGGCGAGAGTGCTACCACTGAGCCAAGGCTGAAGGAGGTTAACACTTATAAAAATAGATAACCTGTTCAGACTGAAAACGGGTACCAGTGAATTTAAATAATAATTTGCTAATTTCAGTTAATTAAACAATCAGAGTCCTGCAGTGCCCATCAGTCACAGAAGGCTTCAAGTGAACTGATCATACTCCATGGTTACACTGGCATATACCAGAGATCAAAATATGGGCAAGCAGTTGGATAGACCCTCCCCCAGTGATCTTGCACCTTCTGGACCTTTATGCAACAGATTTCACCAAGCCAAGGTGTAGGACCACCAGAAGATCCTCCAACCTGCTCACCAAAGATGTTGGGGAGAAGTGCAACCAGAAATTGAGGAGCAAAAACTAGAGTGCCTCTAACTATTGCATTACAACATTGAGAAATGTCCCCTCCTTCAGCAATTATGGCCCAGCACTCTTCCTATCTCCTCCCTGGTTACATTTCTTTCAACCTTCAAAAGTTCCTCAAAACCTACCTCTTTGATCAAATCGTAAAACCTACCTCTTTGATCAAATCGTGAACACCTTCTCTAACTCCTGCTTGGTATTCCTTCCTTTCTATGAACTCCTTGTGGAGGATTCACTACGTTAAAGAAACTGCACAAAAAAACTTTGTAAGTGTAAGTTGTGGTATGAATTATATCCTAATACACTTCCTCATGAGCCTTAAGCCATTTTGGAACACATGTCTAAGTTTCAATTGCGGGGGGGAGGTAGTTCCTCTCAGCTACCATAAACTGTGGTCAAGCATCCCAGGTTATATATCTGCAAACCCTCGCAGAGTACAGTTTCCTCGCCCTCCCACATTCCCCTGTTAATTCCCTAATCAGCCCCTGGGCTGCCGTGTAATTCCATTGTGCAGCCGCCTGTTCGGTAGCTGGAGGCTCTCCGCTGATCCGTCGCATCTGTCAGCGGCCTTAATCACCGTCTCGAATAGCGACTAAAGCCATTCACCGTGACTCGCCCACCATTGTCACCTCAGCCAGTTCTGTTACTGTGTTACTGGACTAATTGGTAAAATGTTTAGCTTGTTTCACCTACACAGATGTGGGAAAGGAACTAAGTAGTATCAACTAAAGACCCATTAGTTTGTGATTCGAATACAAGGGTGGGTTAACTCCATACCTACTAAAAAAAACTCAGGAAATGGAAGGGAATAATCGCTGCCTACAACCAGGCACTATACGTCCATTATATTTAAAGGCTGCGTCATTTGGAGCTAAATATTACTCCTTTCGTTCAAATGTATTTTTATTATTAAGGATTTAAGGTATAAGTAATACGAATCATTCATTTGGAAAGACAACCGCTTTGTAGCTAAAACAGTTTGGTAAATCTATCAGGAATAAAAACGTGTTCCCATAAATGTTAGCTCGCCCGTGTCCTATCTCAGGATTCTAGATTATCTCGCGTTGAATGTATTGTTTTTGCCGTAGTTTGAACGCATTTGTGGTATCAGATGTGCTCCGGGTTAATTGGTGTGTTACGGTTGTAAAACGATGGTTAGGTGAATCATCAGAATTTATAGAGTATAATCCATCTATCAGAAACAGCAAATAAAACTATACTAATTGCTTGTAAACACGTTGAAGTAGAAACGCCGAGCACGTCCCAAAGTATTATAGTACGAGTGTCCTATATGATAGAATTCCTTATAAAGAACAAAAATCTACGATTTGTTGGAAATTTGAAACAAAAACAGAAAATGTTTGTGATTTCACCCTCCATCTAAGCTCTCCTCTGAGTTCACTGTCTTCTATTAACCTTTCCTTCTATATAAACGCTCCTTACCATATTCATGGCCACCCATCTCACGTGGCCTCTCTATTCCCATCATCTCAATCACAGACAAGCCCATCTCTGATCACTTCCTTTTATCCCTCCCCACTCACAGCCTCCTTCCCCATTTCAACCCCACTTCCTTCTGTGTCCACCCCTGGAAAAAAAACTCTCCCCAAGTCACTTAAAATGCCACTTTCAAACTCCCAACTGTCTAGCTTTTGGCCTTCCATTCGCCACAATATTTCTGCAGCTGTCAATCTGCTCAATCACTCCCTTATCTCCACCTTTGAATGCCCTTGTCCCCAGTTAGTCTCTCTCAACTTGGTCGTTCCCCTTGGTACAGTTTCCACTATCGTCCCTTAAGGCCAAGGAGTGCAGACCTGAATGTATCCGGCACACAACTGGTTAAGCCATTCATCGCCAGATCTAGCTGGACCACATCAAGTACTATTTGGTCTTTCTCTCCTCTGCCAAAACTGCTCACTACTCCAGGATCATCCTGGAATGAAAAGATAACCCCCAGCTTCTTTTTTCTACTATCCACCGTCTCCTTAAACCCTTCTCCCCTACCCCCTCTACTCTTTCCTCCAACAACAAGTGCGAGGAGCTCATGGACTTCTTTATCACTAAGGTTAAGATCATATGTTCGAATGCCTCTGCCAAATTCCTCCCTTCCATTTTCCCACCAAGCCAAACTTCCTCTCGTGCTCTCTCGACTTTATTTCTACTAAACTGCTGACCACCCAACTTCCCTTCCTGGCTCCCATATTCGCTAACATTGTAAACATCTCTCTCTCCTCAGCTACTGGCTCCCTCCCTTTTAAATCTGCTGTCATCAATCCCCTCCCTTCTCAAAAAATCAACCGTTGATCTCTCTGTCCCTTGCAAACTACCACCTCATCTCCAACCTCCATTTGAGATGACATAATTCCCATTGCACGACTGTCCCTGCACAGAACTGCTACTGATCTGTAGGAGAGCAGACTGTAGGAGATCCATGATTTGATTGACGCACCTAACCATTCGCTCCCCCAGTCTGTCCAAGGTAGAGGAGATGGTTGAGCCCAAAGCCTGCATGGTCCAGTATGAGCATCCCTGAGAGATTCCATTACTGGTATCATAGTCGGCTGTGGGGGAAGGGCGGGCTCAGCTGAAATGTCCATTGAGGTGACCACATGCTCCAAGGTTGACTGCAGCATATCAATACCATGCAACAGGAAGCCACATAAGTTGGTAGTGAACGCTGCCAAATTATCTGATATGTTTTGGAAGCTCCCTGACAAGCAATCCAATGCATTCAACAATTGCTGGGTTTTTTTTATTCGTTCATGGGATGTGGGCGTCGCTGGCAAGGCCAGCATTTATTGCCCATCCTTAATTGCCCTTGAGAAGGTGGTGGTGAGCCACCTTCTTGAACCGCTGCAGTCCGTGTGGTGAAGGTTCTCCCACAGTACTGTTAGGAAGGGAGTTCCAGGATTTTGACCCAGCGATGATGAAGGAACGGCGATATATTTCCAAGTCGGGATGATGTGTGACTTGGAGGGAAACATGCAGGTGGTGTTGTTCCCATATGCCTGCTGCCCTTGTCCTTCTAGTTGGTAGAGGTCGCGGGTTTGGGAGGTGCTGTCGAAGAAGCCTTGGTGAGTTGCTGCAGTGCATCCTGTGGATGGTACACACTGCAGCCACTGTGTGCCGGTGATGAAGGGAGTGAATGTTTAGGGTGGTGGATGGGGTGCCAATCAAGCGGGCTGCTTTGTCCTGGATGGTGTCGAGCTTCTTGAGTGTTGCTGGTGCACAGAAATCATTCTTCTTTTAATGGTTGGGCCCCTAAAGTCTGCATTTCTATCCTCTTCAGCAGAGCTAGGATGTGTTGGCCTTCTGGTGAGCTGTTTCCTGGGCCATCCTTGCCACCTCCACCTGCTCCTGCTCACTTGTGCTCAGTGAATCATCCAGCCCTCTAACTTATTATCTATGTGGAGTGCCTATTTTTGTGCTGGTGTTTGGCAAGTAGGAGCAAGTGAGGGTGCACTTCTGGAGGGTTCTCCTCCTTAGTCTGTCTGACTGGAGTGGCCAAGTCATTTGATTGACCTAGAAAAAAGGGAAAAAGACAAGTGATAGGATATAGTTCCAAAGGTAAGCACTCGCAGATGAGTGGCAGTGCAAAGCACCACTAGGTTGCCATGCTTAGTGTGTGAGAGTGTGTTATTGAGAGAGTTAAGTACAAAGAGAAAGGAACATGAAGATGCCCAAACAGACTGCTGTGCATGGCTCCAGTCTTGCATTTCTGATACTGGGTGTCCTTTGTCTGCCCATGATGTTGATAGCAGCCATTGGTGTCAGTGTTTACCATAGTGTGCATGATGGTAAGAAGAAGCAGCAGGTGAGGCCAAGAAGGAGAAGTAGTTGTGAGGGTAGTAACAGCTTTTCAAGGTGTGAGTGCAAGCAAAAAGGGCCATGAAGTCGTCCTTGCTGATTTATGGAGAATCGTGGGAAGTTAAGAAAGGAACGTTTGAACTGTCAAAGGTAGGGTCCTCCAGGGCTTTGCAGATAGCATGAGAGATGCGAAAGGGAGTGTTACTTTGGAAGCCCTGGTCAGATCATTACATTTTTATGGTACTGCAGTCTGGTCCTGGGAACAATGCTGATGATATTGACATTTTGTGCCTCCTTCTCCATGGCCGTTCACTATTTTGCCTTGGTATCCCTTACATATCCAGGAGGAAGAGGACCTCGTTTCTGATGATAACTTCTCTATCAGCGTCTCTACTACTGTATTGGAAACCCTTGAGGCCCTACTGGAACTCATGTTCTTTGAAGCCCCGGCTGCCCTCCCAGGTGGACGTAAAAGATCACATTGCACTATTTCAAAGAAGAGCAGTGGAGTTCTGACCAATATTTATCCCTCAACCAACATCACTAAAGAACAGATTTGCTGGTCACATATCTCATTGCTGTTTGTGGAACCATGCTGTGTACAAATTGGCTGGTGCAATTACAATTACAACAGTGACTTCAATTCAAAAGTACTTCATTGGCTGTAAAGCACTTTGGGATGTGAAAAGCACTATATAAATGCAAGTCTTTCTTTCTTTCATGTTGCCTGCTGCTCCATAGTCTTGTTTGTCTCTGTTCCCTAAGAAAAAGGCACCACCCCTCTAAACTGCTGCTGTAGGCCTATTAGAAGCAACTGGACCACCTGATTCCCCACCCTTCTAATCAACAATCTGTCTATTGGAGCATGTTTCGTGCTTACAGCTTGACGACCACATGATAATGAGGGTTAACCTGGAAAAAAAGGTCCAATGAGACTCTTCCGGGCAATTGCCACGCAAGCCCTGCCCACTGCCCACCTGTTTGCCGAATGCATCTTTAAGTTCTTATCACTTTTTGCGCATTTTCAAATCTTATATTCTGAGCAAGTTTGCGTGCAGGTGATCTGTTCCCAGGCATCTGTCAAGCCTTCTCCACAACCGTGCTATGAGCTGTGTAAGAGCGGCCCAATATGTAACCTGCAGTTTTCTGTTCTTTCTACTAGAAAAGTGTTAATCTGTTCTTATACATTATGTACATGGGCCACAAATTTCCATGAGGTGAATTGTACTGTTGTTATGCCAATAAAAAAGATTTGATTCCATCAGTGACCTGCAGAGTTATTTACACTAGAGTTCCCTGGGTCAGCTTATTTGCATATCCATTGGAGAGTCATTGGTATAAATCCCATGTAAAATAGGTGTAAGTTACTGCAGTGCACAAAAATTAGGGCACATCCTTTAAAAGTACTCTTCAGCCTGTATATCTTCAGCAGCAGATTGGGGGACATCCAGCTAATGAAGTGACAATGCTTGGCTCTTTCTCTTGACTCTCAGATAACTTCACTCCAACTCATCAATCTTTTATATCATACTTTTCAAGAAGTATGACATCATCAGCACCGAGAAGGCAGCAGGGCATGGGACCAAGCCAGAGAACATAGAAATTCACTGATTCAGATTGCCAAGCCCTCCTGGAGGAGATTGAAGGTAGGAAGAACAATCTCTTGAGTGTGGGTGCCAACAAGCCACCTAGATATATCAATCTTGACACCTATCAGGAGATGGCACTAGCACTGAGTGCTAACTCCTTCATTCCCAGGACTGCATGACCTCACCAGGGCAAGCAAGGTAACAAACTGAACAGTCTTCCTTTTTCTCCTTGCCCACTCTAGGCATCAGCTCATTCTTCACCGTCTTAAAGCAACTAACCCTTCACAATGCACTCTGGTTAAGGGCAGCTTTAAAACTGTATCCTGCACTATGGCTGCACAGTCCCCTAAACACCAATAACTGGCATGCAGAACCCAAAAATCCTTTCCCCCAATTAAAAGCCTCATACTCCCACATCTCTTACTTCAGCTCTCCCATGCCACTTGACAAAGTTCAACAGCTAGCCTTCCCCTCATTAACTCTATCTTCTTGCAGGATAAATTGGAGCACAATGTCTACCAGAGGCAGGCCACTGGAGGGATATCCCTGCTCTTAAACACCTCACCCCTTTGAGGAGAGGGCCATAGAGCTCATGGGGAGGTACTCAGCTCTTGCAGTGGGAGGTGGCAAGGTCGGCGGAATATTGCTGGTGCCAGGTAAGTGACTGAACATCTAAATTTTCAGTCCCCTGAAGGCTAAGAGAAAGTTGTAATTTATCCATTCTAATATCTCTTTTACTTTACTCAGGACTCTCTTTTTAACGTACTGTGAGACTTGATTTCCACTTTCACTGTTCCTTTTCTCATTCTGGACTTTTGAAATTATGTGCTGTTCTTATATATTGTTTGATAGTTCCTAATAATCCAGCATCAAAAAATGAAGGAATAACAACTAGATTTGTTATAATTTAAAAGAGCTGTACATGTAGCAGCATTTAGAGGCCTACTGCTAGCTTACAAACCTCACTTACAGATTGTCTGATTTCTCCAGACTAGATCTAACCAATTGCTTAACTGAGACTTTGACACTTAAGGGAACATCTCTAAATGGTGATACTCAAACTGACTTGTCATCACTATTAGCTTTTGTTTAACTCCTTCCCCAATGAGCTGGACCTAGCTCTTAGCATATATATGCCAAATAATTATAGGTATTATTCTATCTTTTTGCTTTTCCCCTTCAGTATACAGATCAGTATGAAATCCCTATCTCTGTAACCTCCTCTAGCCCTATAACTCTCCGAGTTCTCTGCATTCTTCACTCCAATTCTGGCCTCTTGCAGCCCCAATTTCCTTTGCTCCACCATCGGCGGCTGTGCCTTCAGCTGCCTAGGCCCTAAACTCTGGAATTCCCTCCCTAATCCTCTCCGCCTCTCTACCTCTCTCTCCTCCTTTAAGTCACTCCTTAAAACCTACCTCTTTGATCAAGCTTTTGGTCACCTGTCCTAATATCTCTTTATGTGACTTTGTGTCAAATTTTGTCTGATAACGCTCCTATGAAGCGCCTTGGGGCATTTTACTATGTTAAAGGCACTATATAAATGTATTTTGTTGTTGTTGTTATTGTGGTACAAGAGAAAGATCCACAAACACACAAACTGAGCATATCTGTTTCACAGTTGTTACCAGATGCTGGTGATCTAAAATACAGAAAGAGGGGAGAGACCAATTGTTTATGCGATGAACTACAAAAAAAATGATTGTGAAATGTATTTATGCAAATATGGGCTGTGTCTTTGTCTCTTTCTGCGATATATTTTGCAGTGGCAAAGTACCATGTGGTATAGTAAGCCCTTAAAAAGTCATAGTCATATAAGTCACTAATTCAGAAAACTCATGGGATCTGGCACAGCTCCTGGCATCTTCTAAATACAAATCTCTTCCATCATGCGCAGAAGTCATTGCAAGCTTGCAGCTGGCATCATGTTTTTCTTAGAAGACCAAGACTGAGGTCAATTGTATCCCTTCAATTTGCTGCAAGTAAAGAGACTAATTGATTACGGCAGGGAGATTCAACTTGAGAAGCAGAGACAGAAGAATATTACAGCTAATTTTCCAGCTGGGACATATTAGAACTGTTTAAAAGAGGGCTTTAGTCTAACTGTACTGTTGTGTATTTATACGGATAGAATGCACTGAACAGTTTACTGAAAACAAACTTTAAAGTGTTTGCCTGATCATTCCTTGTTTGCTATACTTGTGTACTGATTTTCACTTTAATAAGCATACAGGCACTATGAAAGAATAACTAGAATTAAGTGCCATTCTGATAATATCTACATAATCAGAACTTGGTAAGGTTGCAGCCGTTAAAAATATTACACATTAAGTCCTATTTTATAAGCAGATAAGAAATGCAATCCAAGTTCACTGGCTGTATGAATAGAAACAAGATTTAAGAAAAATATACTTTCACTAAGACCTGCATTTTACATTCCAAAATTTTCTTGAAGCCCTTTCTTTTTCTCAAATATGGTATTTTATTTTCACTGAGTAAGATTACATATTGCCATGAAATAAATGTGTATATGTATAATGATTGGGTAATATAAAAGAGTTTTCAGATATAATTTGCTCTCCATCTCTCTTCTCCCCTTCTCAGAAGAATTATTCTCCCTTCTCTTTTCTGCCTCAAGAGGGTTTCTCTCCCTTTCTCCCCTAACAGGGTCATTTTTCAATTTCCTTTCCCCCTTACCTTCCTGCAACATTGTCTGTCTCTCTTTCTGTGTCTCTCCAAATTCTTTTGCCAACAACAATGCTCAAATAAATCATACCTAGAGTTTGTTCATTGAAGACGGACTTGTGCTCATACGTGAATCAGGACCAATGGTGATTATAGGCAAAAAGATGGACATTCCTTTACACATGCATTGGAACATCACACCCGACCATTTGGTAGATTTTGGGAGCTGGAATCTTTTACAAAGAAATGGACCCCTGCACACATGTATTTTGTTTATTTAAATCAAGACTCTTGCATTGATTTTTGAATATGAGAGAGTCAGGTGTGCAGAGGATTGTGATGTATGTGGCAAGATATGCATTGTACTGTTTGTGGAAGGAAGGAAAGTTGTTCAAGACATGTTTATGAGTACATTTTTGATTTTTTTTCTATGAAATTTGTATTTGTTATCCAATTTTTTCCCCACTGTAATATGATAGAGTAGAATTTTTTGATATGAATTGATTATGTGGAATCTTTTTGTGGAATGTGATGGGAAGAAAATTGAAATCAACAACAAAACAACGTGCATTTATATAGCACCTTTGGCATAGTCAAAGGTCCCAAGGTGCTTCACAACAAACGTCCCAAGGTCCGTTATCAACAAAATTTGACACCGAGCCACGTAAGGAGATATTAGGACAGGTGACCAAAAGCTTGGTCAAAGAGGTAGGTTTTAAGAAGCGTCTTAAAGGAGGAGAGAGAGGCAGAGAGGCGGAGAAGTTTAGGGAGAAACTTTGCTCAATATAATTCATAATTAACTAAAATAGAAAATAACCAATTAGAAAGGAACAAGCATAGAGATTTAACAAAAGAGGAAGAAGAAAATTCATTTAACCAATTAAAAAAGGAAAATTGTCTCATGGACATTGATGTTCACCTAACACAATCCTTTCTGGTGCTACCTTTGTATTTTTGATGTCCTGTTAACATAGGGGAAGAACTGCTCTGTTACCTTGTGGAAACACATCCCTTTTAATGCATTTGCCATTTACACAGTGGCCATAGAGAGAGTGAGGTGGGGGGAAAGGCGAGAGAAAGATGTGTTTCACAATCATGAGTGAGATATGATAAACATCTCTTCAAGTGAGACTAATTGGATGGCTCACAGGTGATCATCTCCCAAGTGAGCTACAGTTAATCTGAAAAGCAGAGATATTTATCACACCTAATTGTCCTTGTAATATCTTGTACTTATGAATGCATCTTACTTTTTTGATTGAAAACAACATTTTTAATGCTTATCCTTGTAGCGAGAAGGAGCTGCTTCGTGATGTTAGTGTGAAATTGAAATGTCATACCAGCGATTATTATTTCTCCTACTTGTCCACTCAAATGTGATAATAATTTACATGTCACATACAAGGTTCTGCCTCTATGAGAGAAAAAAAATCATATCGCAACACTTAAGAAGTCTCAATGAAATGGGGATAATGTGATTAGCTTGACTCCTCTGCTAAAGATTGTCTATTTCTCTGATGTGGAGATGCCGGTGATGGACTGGGGTGTACAAATGTAAGGAATCTTACAACACCAGGTTATAGTCCAACAGTTTTATTTGGAAATCACAAGCTTTTGGAGGCTGACGAAGGAGAAAGCCTCCGAAAGCTTGTGATTTTCAAATAAAACTGTTGGGCTATAACCTGGTGTTGTAAGATTCCTTATATTTCCTCTGATGGTTCAGTGGGTAAGTGACTTGACATGCTATTGAGCGACACAGGTGAGAAAAGTTCCAGGCTTGATCCCTGATCTCTATTGAGATAGTTAATCTCACCCAGGGCTGCAATAGGGGTGTTATAATTGGCCTTATAACCCTTGGACTAGGGAGGAGAAAAATTAACCAGAGATCCTGCTCTTGATCACTTTCCAAAGACTCTACTAGAATGTGCACTTGTGTGGATGTTGAATGAGGACAGGACAGCTATGATACCTCCATGATACCCCCATGGTTAAAAAAACTTGCCAGTGCTCGCTGATCAGGCTCACATATGAAGAATGGCAACTTGGGCAAAGCATCAGAGCACTATTGGTATCTGTGGAATCATACTGCAGCAATAATTAAATCACTCTCATGAGAAAGGGGCAGTACCTTGAGAGATGGAGAAATCTTTAAAAAGTTACTATAATTCATGTTTATTGTGAACACATGATAATGGAACACATTACAGGTGTCTGTTTAATGCAATTTTTAATTTCATACGTTATGCACAGCTTTGTCACCCCCAAGCTATAGTTGATTCACTTGTAAGAATCCACTTATGGTTAATTTAAACTTTTCTGTGGATAAAAGGATTCCACCCCAGTTCAAACCTTAAGGTAAGTGTTGTCTTAGCTCAGTTTCTAACTCTCTTGTCTAAATAAGAAGGTTGTGGGTTCAAGCCCCACTCCAGAAGCTGAGCATATAATCATAGCTGATACTTCAGTGCAGTACTGTAGGACTGCTGCATTGTCAGTTTTTAGCACTCTCACCTCTGAGTCAGAAGGTCATGGGTTCAAGCCCCACTCCAGGACTTGAGCACATAATCAAGGTTTAACACTTCAGTGCAGTACTGAGGGAGTTCTGCATTGTTGAAGGTGCCATCTTTCAGTGATGATGTGGAGACAAACACCTCGCTATGGCCATCCCCACACCTCCACTACTCGCCTTTAAACAGCCACCCAACCTCAAACAGACCATCGTTCGCAGCAAACTACCTAGCTTTCAAGAGAACAGCGTCCACGACGCCACACAACCCTGCCACGGTAACCTCTGCAAGACATGCCAGATCATCGACACAGATACCACCATCACACGAGAGGACACCACCCACCAGGTGCATGGTTCATACTCCTGTGACTCGGCCAACGTTGTCTACCTCATACGTTGCAGGAAAGGATGCCCCAGAGCATGGTACATTGGCGAGACCATGCAGACGCTGCGACAACGGATGAACGGACACCGCGCAACAATCGCCAAACAGGAGGGTTCCCTCCCAGTCGGGGAACACTTCAGCAGTCATGGACATTCATCCACCGACCTTCGGGTAAGCGTACTCCAAGGCGGCCTTCGAGACACACGACAACGCAAAATCGTCGAGCAGAAATTGATAGCCAAGTTCCGCACCCATGAGGACTGCCTCAACCGGGATCTTGGGTTCATGTCACGCTACACGTTACCCCACCATCGAACAAATGTTATCTGTTTTTAATATAATGGGTCATTTGCTGGCTCTCTCTGCCTTCCGGATGTTTCTGCCTCTCTCTGTGTTTTTTTTCTCTGTTTTTTTTCCCTGTTTGTTTTTTTGTTGAATGTGTATTCGGGGGTTCTGCAGGTGACACCTCTCTGTCTGAACACGGTGATTGCCTTGGCAACGGGCAGTTGCAGGGGCAGTCTGTAAACACCATGTATTGTTCTATATGTATAAATGCGTAGGCTTCAAGGAGCTCTTGAAACATTTGCCTGAGGAAGGAGAAAATCTCCGAAAGCTTGTGAATTTAAAATAAAATTGCTGGACTATAACTTGGTGTTGTAAAATTGTTTACAATCTTTCAGTGAGACATTAAACTGAGGTTTTGTCTGCCAGATCAGGTAAACACAAAAGATGCTGTGTGCAAATTGGCTACCATGTTGTATAATAACAATGACTAGGTTTCAAAAGTAATTCATTATCTGTGAAGTGATTTGGGGCTGCTGAAGGACATGAAAGGCACTGTGTAAATGCTAGGTCTTTCTTCCTTAGGACACTAAACCAATGTCCTATCTGGTGGTTCAGGTGGCCATTAAAGATCCCATGGAACTGTTCAAAGAAGAGCAGAGTTCACCCACTGTCCCTGGCCAACATCTTTCCCTCAACCAACATCATCAAAAAATAGATTAACTGGCCAGTCATCTTATTACTGTTTGTGAGACATTGCTGTGTGCAAAATTCACCTAAGTAACAAAAGTTATTGTACTTCAAAGTAATTCATTGTGGTGTTTTGAGATCTTTCTGAGAAATGTGGTTAGGTGCTATATAAATGAAACTTCTTTATTTCCTAAGATATAGGTTCAGATATTGACCATAACAATGATCCAGTATATCTATATGCAATAAATGTGGCTTTGTAGTGGATTATTTCATGAGTTCAGTGGCATGACTGCTGTAGGTAGAAAAGTCACCCTGTCCAGATGGATACAACCTAGATTACTGAGAGAAGTAAGGGTGGAAACTGCGGAGTCTCTGGCCACAATCTTCCAATCCTCCTTAGATATGGGGAAGGTGCCGGAAAACTGGAGGATTGCAAACGTTACACCCCTGTTCAAAAAAGGGGAGAGGGATCAACCCGGCAATTACAGGCCAATCAGCCTAATGTCGGTGGTGGGGAATTTTAGAGACATTAATCTGGGATAAAATAAATTGGCACTTGGAAAAGTATGGGCTAATAAATGAAAGTCAGCACAGATTTGTTAAAGGAAAATCGTGTTTGACTAACTTGATTGAGTTATTTGATGAAATAACAGAGAGGGTTGATGAGGGTAGTGTAGTTAATGTTGTGCATATGGACTTCCAAAAGGCATTTGATAAAGTACCACATAATAGACTTGTTAGCAAAATTAAAGCCCATGGGATTAAAGGGATAGTGGCAGCATGGATACAAAATTGGCTAAGGGACAGAAAGCAGAAAGTAGTGGTGAACAGTGGTTTTCAGGCTGGAGGAAAGTATATAGTGGTGTTCCACAGGGTCAGTATTAATACTACAGCTCTTTATGATATATATTACTGACCTGGACTTGGGTATAGAGGGCATAATTTCAAAGTTTGTAGATGACACGAAACTCGGAAAAGCAGTAAACAATGTGGAGGATAGTGACAGACTTCAGGAAGACATAGACAGACTGGTGAAATGGGCAGACACATGGTGGGTGAAATTTAATGCAGAGAAATGTGAAGTGATACATTTTGTTAAGAAGAATGAGGAGAGGCAATATAAACTAAACGGTACAATTTTAAAGGGGGTGCGGGAACAGAGAGACTTAGGGGCGTATGTACACAAATCTTTGTAGGTGGCAGGACAAGATGAGAAGGCTTTTAAAAAACCATATGGGATCCTGGGCTTTATTAATAGAGGCAAAGAGTACAAAAGCAAGGAATTCATGCTAAACCTTTATAAAACACTGGTTAGGCCTCAGCTGGAGTATTGTATTCAATTCTGGACACCATGCTTTAGGAAGGATGTCAAGGCCTTAGAGAGGGTGCAGAAGAGATTTACTAGAATGGTACCAGGAATGAGGGACTTCTGGGGTTGTTCTCCTTAGAACAGGAAAGGTTAAGAGGAGATTTGATAGAGGTATTCAAAATCATGAACGGTTTTGACAGAGTAAATAAGGAGGAACTGTTTCCAGTGGTAGAAGGGTCGGTAACCAGAGGACACGGATTTAAGGTGATCGGCAAGAGAACCAAGGGCGACATGAGGAAACATTTTTTTACGCAGTGAGTTGTAATGATCTGAATGCACTGCCTGAAAGGGTGGTGGAAGCAGATTCAATAGTAATTTTCAAAAGGGAATTGGATAAATACTTGAAGGGAAAAAATTTACAGGGTGATGGGAAAAGAACAGGGGAGTGGGACTGATTGGATAGCTCTTTCAAAGAGCCAGAGCAGGCATGATGGGCCAAATGGCCACCTCCTGTGCTGTACCTACTATGATTTTATACTATGATACTATGAAGTGATCTGAGAGTCCTAGGGTTTAATGGGAGTTGACTTGCACTGCCCCTTATCTACTTGTATGAAAGAGTAACCCAGGAACATAACAATCATATCTTCTTGTGATCCGGATTAGATATTCATGTCTTTCACACGAGTGCTTCTACGATCTCTCCAAAGGTGAACTGAGGGAATACGTGGTGAGTGAAGACTTGATATGAATCATTATGCTCCTTTATTTCACAGTCTGTGAACATACAGAGCAACACTTGTGATCGGAAAACATGGGGTCGATATTAACTGCCCACCCCCACTGCCATGATGGGCGGGAGAGGGTCCAAGGTTTTAAAAATTAATAATTGAGGAACGTGTCCCCAACCTGTTACGTATGTGACTACCGCCATTTTTACGTTGGCGGGTTGTGAGGTGTGCGCGTGTCCCATCTTGGAGAGGCGGGACACTTCATTATAATATTTAAATCAAGCTTCCACAGTGCAGTTGGGAGCCTGATTCAAATTTAACAGCTACCGGCCGGGTTTCCCAAGTCTCAGGAAACCCGGCAGCGAAATGGAGACAGGAGCTGCTGGCTCCAGCACATGTGCTTTTTAGAGCACTCCTGTAGGCCAGGAGGAGCAGGAGTTCTTCCCCTGCCTCCTCAAGCAAATCTTCGGTCTCCCTTCTGCCGATCACGGCCTCTCCTCAATGTCGTAATCTGCGGACCTCCCCTCTCCAACCCTCGATCTCATGGCCTGCCCCGCAATCGGCCAACACCCCCCCCCCCCCCCCACCAACCAAGCCACGGTATTTCCCTCCCTCCTTTGCCATTGCCAGGCTCTGATCCCCCCCTCCCACCAAGCCCCAATCTTTCCTGATTGCCAGGCTCCGAACACCACCTCCCCAAGCCCTGATCCCTCCCGATTGCTGGGGCCAGCCCCAACGGGCTGTCAATCTGTCTGGCTGCCGGGCGGGAAACGGAAGAAGAAAATGATAATAAAGTCCTGCCATTAAATTTGGCAGGACCTCTGCATTCCCAGGATTTCCAGGTACCCCCACCCCCTCACCGCTGCTACCGTGTTCCCTGCTCCCTCCCCGCCTCCCCGTAAATATCTGGGCCCTCATTTCAAAAACAAAACTCATCTTCATCTTCATGTAATAATGCACAATAATGAACACACTATGCTATGCCACATCAGTGAGTCATCTTGATTTAAACAGAATAGCTCCTCTGTATTCTGCATTTCAACACAAGGCAGAACCTCCTCTCCATGCGGCCTTCTGCCTTTTTCTGTCTCTCAGCCTGACTCCAGTGTCAGCTTTTAGTCAAGCTCTCTAACCCCCACCGAAGAGTGGAATCCCACCAGCCTAACTTGGCAATGACCCCTGCTGAGTTCAAAGGAACAGAGTTGTCACATTGTCCTAGTCCTAGTCCATATCTACCAGCACTGCTGTTATGTGAATTTAGCCTCTCGAGAGCTAAGTTTAACTCAATAGTTGTCTTTCTAACAAATGTTTTACATCAAGCTGGCAAATGGCATAGTCAGAAACCCTGAAACATGGACACTATATTTAAAAAATTTAAGTCTGTGTGCACTTCTTGTTAACTTTTCTCTACTAACGGAAACTGCCCATGCAGATTTGTCATTCTGTAATTATTCCTACCAGTGGAGGCAGTACAGAGCCACCACTGGTAGGAAATGCATTTACAGTGTGACAAGTTTACATAAGCAGTTTCAATTATAAATGCAGACAATGATACTTGTGATGGAAATATAAAAATAAGGACAGAATGTATGATTTTAAAAACGGAAACTAAATTACATGTACACACCCTGGTGCAATATCACCTGGTCTCTAACCCTGCTTCACCTGAAGACACAAGGTTTTTGTTAATAGTGCAATGCCACAGGAGGTCCATTAGTAGTATGTAAATCAACGCAGTTTAGTGTCTTTTAATGGATAACAAAATATTGTTTTGCCTTATGTGGAATTCTCCATTGAGATCTTCATGTCACATAAAGCAACGATGATGGCACAAGCTTAGTGATGAATCATAAGAACATAAGAACATAAGAAATAGGAGCAGGAGTAAGCCATATAGCCCCTCGAGCCTGCTCCACCATTTAGTAAGATCATCTTCTACCTCAACTACACTTTCCTGCCCTATCCCCATTTCCCTTGATTCCCTTAGTGTCCAAAAATCTATCGATCTCGGTCTTGAATATATTCAACAGCTGTCTGGAGTAGAGAATTCCAAAGATTCACAACCATCTGAGTGAAGAAATTTTTCATCATCTTGGTCCTAAATGGCCGACCCCTTATCTTGATACAATGACTCCTAGTTCTAGACTCTCCAGCCAGGGGAAACAGCCTCTCAGCATCTACCTTGTCAAGCCCTCTAAGAATTTTATACGTTTCAATGAGATCACCTCTCATTCTTCTAAACTCCAGAGACTATAGACCCATTCTACTCAATCTCTCCTTATAGGACAACCCTCTCATCCCAGGAATCAATCTAGTGAACCTTCATTGCACCGCCTCTAAGGCAAGTATATCCTTCCTTAGATAAGGAGACCAAAACTGTACACAGTACTCCAGGTGTGATCTCACCAGAGTCCTATATATTTGTAGCAAAATCTCCTTACTCTTATACTCCAACCCCTTTGCAGTAAAGGCTAACATACCATTTGCCATCTTAATTGCTTGCTATACCTGCATGTTAATTTTCTGTGAATCGTGTACAAGGATACCCAAATCCCTCTGACTACCAACATTTCTTAGTCTCTCACCTTTTAAAAAATATTCAGCTTTCCTATTCTTCCTACCAAAGTGGATAATTTCACATTTCCCCACATTCAACACCATCTACCACCATCTCGCCCACTCACTTAACCTGTCTATATCCCTTTGCAGCCTCTTTGTGTCCTCCTCACAGCTTTCTTTCCCACCTAGCTTTGTATTATCAGCAAAATTGGATAAAACTCGGTTCCCTCATTTACTAGGATGCTACCGGGACTTGATGGTTTGACTTATAGGGAGAGGTTGGATAGGCTGAGACTTTTTTCCCTGGAGAGTAGGAGGTTTCGGGGTGATCTTATAGAAGTCTATAAAATAATGAGGGGCATAGATAAGGTCGATAGTCAAAATCTTTTCCCAAAGGTAGGGGAGTCTATAATGAGGGGGCATAGATTTAAGGTGAGAGGGGAGAGATACAAAAGGGTCCAGAGGGGCAATTTTTTCACTCAAAGGGTGGTGAGTGTCTGGAACGAGCTGCCAGAGGCAGTAGTAGAGGCGGGTACAATTTTGTCTTTTAAAAAGCATTTGGACAGTTACATGGGTAAGATGGGTATAGAGGGATATGGGCCAAGTGCAGGCAATTGGGACTAGCTGAGTGGTATAAACTGGGCGACATGGACATGTTGGGCCGAAGGGCCTGTTTCCATGTTGTAAACTTCTATGATTCTATGATTCTAAGTCATTGATATATATTGTAAACAGCTGAGGCCCAAGCACTGATCCTTGCAGCACCCCACTACTTACAACTGCCAACCCAAAAATGACCTATTTATTCCTACTCTCTGTTTTCTGTCCATTAACCAATCCTCAATCCATGCTAACATATTATCCCCAATCTCATGAGCCCTAATCTTGTGTAACAACCTCTTGTGTGGCACCTTATTGAATGCCTTTTGAAAATCCAAATATACTAAATCCACTGGTTCCCCCTTATCTACCCTGCTAGTTACACCCTCAAAAAATTCTGAAAGTGTACCAAGTATATTTAAATGATTTGCAATCATTTTGATAAAATAAATCTTAGTCCTGATATTTCCTCATGTTGACAGCTCTATATATTGTTAAATAATTATTCCTGCTCCTTAAAGTAAGGTACCAAATTTTAATATATGCAGCAATGGCCAGTCATGCCAATGACTCGGAGATTTTCTTGAGAAAAACAATGTTATTGGAATCCCACTGAAATGAATACAGTTACCTCACTTTGCAGAGACAAGTAGGTAGAAATTACAATTTTGGACTAAAAACAGCGATTGTCACAAAAAAAAGATTTGATAGGTCAGTAGATGGAGTAAATTCATTATTTCAAAGAAAACATTGGTGTTTCGGGATCTTTGAGAGACATAACAAGGTATTACATAAATACAAATTAAGTGCAAGTTTCTCCCTTTAGATATAGATTAAGATTTTGACCACAACAACTGTCTTATCTTAAGCGGTATAATGTCTGAACGTTTACATTTCTGAATTCTCTGCAGGTCTTGTCTAATTTCTGAGACCGTAGTCACTGCTTTCGAATAACAGAAAGCACTGAAGGCCACGGGTGTTATCTCCACAGGTGTTATCTCCAGGAGCAACATGATAGCCAAAAGCATGCCGCTCGTATTTGCTGCCACAAACATTTGAAGCACATGAGTCAGTTTAGTGATTACCTCTAAGGACACTAGACCCCATTTTAAAGCAAATGTTTAGAGACTTCAGGTGCCCCTAGTGCCGCATTAGTAACGCGAACTATAGCCCGCGGTCATAACACAAGCACGAATAGTTAAATGTAAAGATGGTATATTATTAAACTAATCCACATTTACGAGGGTCGTGCATTACACAATGATCAATCGAGTGTAAAAATTGCACTCGCGTTCACACCAAATGATCTAACAGGACAGTGATTCCAGTCCAAAACTTTCTGACACATGACCGCCCTACCAACGTAGCCAAAGGTCACACTATTGAGCCTCCAGTATATATCAATTGAAGTTCAGTCAAATACACAATACAAATTCAAAATAGTCCCAAGGTAAGAAGTATAGAGATCTAATAAGTATATATTACATGGTATGGATTAGGTAGAGCGATGACATACTTTACTGCGAGATCATGAGCTTTGTAGTCAATCTGTACTGTCATGTTTCTATCCCAGTTCATTGTCCTCAAGCACACCCCCTCACACACACACAAAGTATTAATTGAATGCATTTATTTGTCTGACACAAGCAAAAGAACCTAATAAATGCAGTAACTGTACCCTCCTATCGTACCTCTTGTACAGTCTCCCAAACATTTCACACCCACTTTTTGTACTTTGTTTTTGGTTTCCAAATCAAAGGTTTCAAACTAAAATCAAAACGCCACTGTGTACGGCGCCGCCCAGTTCCTCACTCAGATGGTGAATTTTACTTAAGAACAAGACGCTATTCTACACCGCCACAGTCCCATCCCAGTGGCACTACATTTTAGACAGGCTGTTTCAATGGTTGCAACGAGTGTTTCATTTATCTAAATGTTCTATGGTAAACGAATGACTCAGGTTAAAATGCTGGGTATTCGATGACTGCATGTTCCCGTGTCCTATGTGCCTTTGTCGGGCTGTCTCCATATAATTAGGAAAAACATTGAACATTTCACAAGGGGCACAGAACCGTTTCATGACATATTGTGTTATTACCCTAATAAGTCAGGTTACAAGAAAACTATACATTTTGTGTGACACAGATTAATAATATTCATTTAGATCATATATTAAACTACATTGTGTTATATATTTATAAAACTAACTTGTGCAACACTGTTAACTAACAATGAAATTGAATGCCCAAAAATACATATTCGTTAAAATTCAGACTTTATTGGTAACTTGTATCCAAGACACGGTTACAAAAAAAATTAACTAGTACCATTTGCAATTTCCATTATCCAAAATCTTAAAAGTATATATTGTTTAAAGGGAATATAAAGGTACAGTTACGTATTTGTTTTAAAACTCATGCAAATATCGAGGCCGATTATTGCGGGATGGCCCTGACCTCCTCTTTGTGCGTTCGCATCCAATTTCACTCCGACTTTCTGCAAGTTCTGGCGCAAAATTCTCCATTAAAATAAAGTGAAGAATTCGCAGTTCGACAGTAGCGATCCTGGGAATAAATGTGCAAAATTTATTTCCCCGTCAGTTTCTCTTTCCAACCGTGGACAAAGAAAGAAGACAATAATAACTGCGCCCATTCAAATTAGCTGGTTAGAATTAACTGGAGTAGGGGGTCGGGGGGTCGGTTTGGTATGGGCGCAGACGTGCACATTGCCCTATCTAATTGTTACTTTTTTCTTGATAATTGTATTTCTCACCAGCAGTGCAGACGGGATGCAATCGAATTTGGCCTGTGGAAAAGTAAAAATGTCGACAACGGCTTATGCTGTTCAGTATTTTAGTAAATCACCACTCCGCCGGATTTCTTGTCGGACTCACCGGATTCGCTAAGTGTGGAAAGAATTGCAAAAAAAGTCTTCAAACTGAATTTAAAACATATTTTCTTCGTATTTATCCTTCTTGGTTTTTCCATATACTTAGATTGCAATATAGCCACCTACTTAGATATAGATTTTATTGTGTAGTATATTAAATAACTCCACTAATTTGAGAGACAAAGCTCACCCCAGTTCAGGTTTAGCAGTTAAGGTACAGAAAACAACTTTCAACTTCTTCGGTGCTGCAATTGGAGTTTTAAAAAGTATAAAGGTGAGAAAGTCGTGTGTTTTATTTTAAAATGCACGTGTTTCTCGCGCAATGTGCAGTTCTCTGCACAATATTTTCCAAAAAAAAATGGGACGTGTTAGACCCCGCTATCGGCCCTGAGCCCCAGACTTGTGGCTGTTGCAAATGATGGATTTAGTCGAACGCTTTGGGTCTCACTCTTCCTTCATTGAAATGCATTTTACAAAAATAGAGAGGTGGAAACTCTGATAAAACTGAACCTCGGGATTTCTTTTGCGAGTTTCCTTGCCCTGTCCGGAAATTGCAAGAGAGTCCTCGTTTATATAACGTTGATAGAAGTGCAAAATAGCACATTACAACACAACATATATCATCCACAAAAATAAGCATATAGTCAAAGGGTTGAACCGATCGTGGAATCTCTGTAATTTCCCCGCTATTCCCTCACCACCCCTCTCCTGGATGATACTTTCAAAGAAAATGCGAGATGGGGTTTATCAGGGCAAGCAGACTCTGTCCCACAAACGGTCATTCGGTGTGTACTGAATGACATTTATGTTAATACCTTTTTGTTGTTCAGGTTTTCACAATTATTCCGTGGTGTGTACAGTAAAAAAAAGAATAATTTTTTTCTCAAACATAGAAATTAAAACAAGCACAATATCTATTTGTGTTTTTTTTATTAATTTTAAAATCTCGACAGTTACTCGAACACTCAGTTTTTTTCTCCTCCGAACGAAATAAGTAATAAATATTATTTAGCACATTTTTTTTACAAAAATAAACAGATGAAAAGCAATTTTTGCTTTATTTCTTTTTCTTCGTTTTCTCTCGCGAATGGGTAACAAAAAAAAACTGTTATGGGAAGAACGTTACAGGTGGCTCTTAGAAATCAATTTGTTTAAGAAGGCAGGGTTGTAAAGCGCAAGACAGTAGTTGCAGTGAGCTAAAAGCAGGTTAAACAGCTGACGAGATCCAGGATTTTGCAGTGAAAACGATATATAAGAGACTCACAGAAAACGTTTAGGCAAAGTCAGCCCGAGAACAAACGAAACACAAGCAGATAAATTCACAAAACTGTTCTGGGGGGAAAAAAAAGTCATTCATAACGGTGCAACAAACATCGCTTACCCTTATTTCATAAAGTTTAACGGCTATTTTACAAGAATGGTGTACACACTTGTCTTTGTAAGTTCGGGGCTGGAGTAAATATTCTAGATGCACTCATTTCTAACCGAACGCGTGCATCAAAGTTTCCAACAAACTACACAGGAAAGCAAGTCCCGAGGTCTTTGCAAATAGTCCTTTCCACAACTTCGGGGCAGTCGAGTTCTTTCGTGTAGATCCCGGAGTAAGAAACTCGACGTGGCTGTTCTCCCTTGTGGTCTTTTCGCCTCTTTATCCGTTGTTTGTGGTCGTTTCATAGAAGCCTATGGAGAGCAATGTCCTTCGTACACATGATTTTAGAAATTTCATTTAATGTAACACTATCATCGGATAGAGCAATGTTGCATAAAATATTTCCCGAGGTTACCTACAGTTGAAAACCATAGTTACGTTTGCTGGCGGGTCACTTTACAGTCAAATTCACCTTAAACAAAGCTGCAGTATCCCTTACCCCCGTGTCTCTTTCGACCTTTTGTTGTAATGTGGAAACAATACATCTAATTTTCTCCAGAGAGGAAAAAAAGTATATTTGAATTGTGATGTATTTCTAAATTCTATTTACACACCATCTGCTTCTTTATCTGTTCGCGAGATAAATAGATGATTAAATAAATGAGGTGAAGGGCTGGTTTGGAGAGGGGTTACTGCAACTTCCACACAGATACATTAAAAATACATTTATCACAAAGATAACGATTTAACCGCTGTAAGATTTACCTCTGTGCAAGGATAGAAATAACAAGATACAACCTGATGTTACAACTTGTCTTGTGAGTCAGATACTCTCACCTCGACTCAATTGCTAAAGGCGTTTGAAAGAGTCTTTGGGCTCCTGGTATAGTTTATTACTTGCTGTCAGAGGATAACCGCGACATGCCGGCTGTGGTCATGCTGGCGACATGGTGAGGTGGCGGCACCTGGCACATGGTACAGGGGCACGGCATCCCTCCCCACTGCTGAAAACTGCTGCCCAGTGCTCCGGAGGCTGCGGACGCGGATTTGAGGAGACCGTGAGGGGGTCTGATACTGTTCACGGCCGAGATGCTGCCGCCGGAGAGAGAGGCTGAAGTGACGGACGGGGCCATGATGGGATGGTGAACCGGATGAGGTACGTGAGAAGCCGGGTGCCCTGGCAGAGGCGCCCCGGCGTGGGCAATGGTCCCGCAAGCCGCCGATGGATGGAAACTGCTGTGGTGGCCACCATAGATCTCACTCACCAGCCTCTTCATCTCCTCCAAGGAGTTAGTGAGCATCAGGATGTAGTTTCTGGCTAGGAGCAAGGTGGCGATTTTGGACAACTTTCTCACAGAAGGTCCATGTGCGTAAGGCATGACTTCCCGGAGCCCATCCATGGCGATGTTGAGGTCGTGCATTCTTTTGCGCTCCCGGCCGTTGATCTTCAGCCTCAGCTGCTGGAGCTCCGGCTCGCTCATTTGCTTCTTGTCTTTTAGCCTGATGTTGCTCTTGGACAGCTGTCCCCCTCGCTCGTCGCAGATCTCCGCGCTGCAGTCGTTCTGGGTGGATGACACGTTGCCCGAAAAGCCCGAGGTTGGCTCGTCAGATAGAAAAATATCGTCTGTCTCCGGAGAGGACGGTTGGCTTGATATTAAACTGGCATCGGAATCCATTCGGCAGGCTTGAGGAGGGGTGGGAGAGAAGTTCAAACTTGCTATGGGCGCCCCAGTTGCTCATACATAAGAGTGTGTGTGTTGTTCTGCCTATCTCCCAGGTAAGATAAAATGTTATCACGGTTTGCGTAGTCGCCTTGGGCTGCTTCTGCGTTTTATAGGCGGATCGGAGATGATTCGGGGAATATCTTCTATTGTTTCTGGCACTGGGATGTCCAATCGTGACAAAGTAACGAAGTACTAAATGGGAGACTCCTCCAATGCCGGGAGATGTGGGAGGCGCCGTTTTCCATTTACAACTAAAACAGAAGAAAGGGGCGGCGGGGGTGGGGGGCTCAGAGTAAAATACAATAGCCGGAGTCAGCGGCTGGGACATCTGCTAAAATAAGAGCTCGAACAAAGTGCACTCCTTCCAAAAAAAAACAATAACACTTCAAACCAGCATGGCCTCCGTACTCAGCACCACTACATCCGCACACCAAGTTTCAAGGGGAATACTTTTTTTCTCTCGCTCTCTCTAACTGATCTTCATTCCGCGAACAAACAGACCAAACAGGCTGGAAGCCAGCATCAAAACTAAATAACGGGACCGGGACTAAAATGATAGAAACAAATTCATTCATATTAAAACCTCAGTCAGATGCTCAGTGGTCTATAAATCACAAACTGCAAACCAATACTTGGATCAATATTTTAAAGCATTGCACCACTTTCATCCATTCCTTTCTTCATCTTCCTCTTATACATAAACATCTCTCAGGTTCTTATATTTGTATAATCAGTCTTGTGTAAATCTATACAATATTCTGACTGGAAAAGGACAAAAAAAATCTTTATTTTTAATGATAAACTGCAGCATACAAATAAAATGCACACTCTTGTCAATCGTTCTAACCAAGAGTGAGTGCAACACTTGAAATATGAACACATTTCCGTCTGTAATCCCCGATACATTTACATTCTCAGGAATGGAAGATGGGACCGTACGGCGAGCAGTTCGGGGGTTCGTTCTGTCACGGGGGAAGGGGGTTGGGTGGTGTCGGTCGCATCCGTTTTAGTGAAACCAGTTGCAGGCGTTCGTTGCAAAATTTAAAACTTGATTTCAAGAGTTTCAGTTATATATTTGTCAGTCAGTTACTGAATCGTAAAAAGGAAATACGATTTTTTTTTAAAAAGTACTTTTAAAACATTTTTTAGCGCTGTTAAATATTAATTGACCCGTTGGATTCTGCCTTTACTGATTCATTGGTCATGACAACCATGCGATGGATTAAACTGTCAGTTTAAAGAAATATCAAATATATGCTCGACTTTGAATGGCAGGTTACAACATTTGAAAGTCGAATCCGCACTAAACAATCCGGCGTACTTTTCTGCTGGGACACGCTCTCCTCTCCGCTCAGTCCCTCTCTGTTTAACAGCTGACTCCACAAGCATTAATGAACCGTTGAAGAGTTGTTGAAAGAGGTTCCAAATTAAAGCGTTGTAATTGTCCTTTAACGGTTATGATCCATGACGGTTCGATTAGTCAAGCTGTTAGATTTAATCCTGTAAAAAAAAGAGGGGGTGGGGGGAGGCATCTAGCCCCTCGGACAAAGCTGCATTAAAAAAATCGACAATGAGGAATGTAGAGAACACTTGGTTTGTATAATAGCAACATATGTGTAGCGATGCAGCAGTGCACAGATTTTGTAATTGTGTCATTTTTTTTCTGCTTGTGATTGAAGTTTGCGTGTCTGGAGCTTGCACTCCCAACACCTGGCGGCTCGAAACACATTGAAAGATCGTCCTCCTTCACGCCATCTAGTGCCCATGTAAAATAATGATCAAAAAAGAACACATTTACACAGTCACCCCTTACAGCCGTCCGTTCACCCATTTTCTATTGTCTCTAATCCTTGCTACAGTTCTGTACTCTGTTTACTCTGATCCTCTTTTTGGCAGATTTCGTGAAAATTCCTTCGCTTATCTTTTACTCTGCACTTTCACTAAATCGTTCACTTTACTTCCATTTGGGAGGCTGCTGGTTGGTATTCAACAACTTCCCATCTTTTTGATCGATCTTTTTCTAGTCGTCTTCCCCAGATTTCCCCCAATTTATGGAGTATGAGAGGAAGCCTTGTACCCATTGGTGTACGTCGAGAAATAGCGAACTTTCTTGAGTGAGACTGGTAACATAAAAAAAAAGCTCCAGTTTGGAAAACTTTCGAATATGATTGTTTTATTTTATGATAAAACCCGCACCGCCGAGACCCTTTTCTGTAGTTGCAGGGATATGAGGACACCGAGTGATTGTGGTACAGTGCCCGTATACTATAAAGCACCTTTAGAGTGTAGAAAGTTTATCACTGGGCATTTCGTGCACTTTCTGGTTGAGCTGGACAAACTCCGCCGAGATTGATCACACTTGGAGAAAGTGCATTAAAGTAAGGCCACCTCAGGTTGCAAAAGAAATAGAGACAATTTTTCGTTAGCGATGATTATGAAAGTCCGTAGTTTGCATGGGTTCCAAATGTTGCACATGAATTCCGTGGACCTGCGGTGTGAGTTGCTTACCCGGGGCGCCTCTATAACGGGCTCTGATGGCGAGACCAGAACACGCTCGTCCTGCTGTTGAGATGACGTCACAAATGATGACATCATAAGCCCTTCGGTGTTCCACTACGCTCATGATGTCACAATGGTCAGGCAGCTAATGCTACTCTATAATAATCATTACATTTTCATTTGGATTCTTGTCAAAACTCAGATTATTTTTTCCAAAATTGACTCCTGCTCAAATTGATTTGGCATTTCACTTATCACACGCGTGGTTTTATGTTGTCCCAGCAATTCGAATACTTAGAAATGTTGACAAAATAAACCGAATAGTGAGTGTATCTGTCATGAATGAATGTTTATTCCACATACATGCAAATTATTTAAACTAATACTTTAAATATGTAAGCTTTGATACCACAAAAAATAAAGTACAATATAGCATCCAAATCAAACTTTCAACACTTGTTTTCAAGTCTAATAAATACCAAGAAGTGTCATAGAAAGGCGTGATTGCAATAATTGACTTGGTTGAATCTTCCAACGTATGGGCTCCGAACAAAGCATAATGATTATCATATCGATATATATATATTTCTTCACATTTTTATACACTTCACTTTAGAGCACAGAGTTCGCTAGATCGTAATGTAATAGGATTTTAATGTAATCCGATGTAATAGGATTTCAATTAAGATCTGAGAGACTCATATAGCACCTTATCACAGTTGTGAAATATCTCAAAGCACTTCACATAAAATAAATTACTTTTAAGTAAAGTGACTGTTGTAATGCAGCAAATATGGAAAGATCCCACACACAGCAATGTGATAGATAAATAAATGGTTGATCTGTTTTTGCTGGTATTGGTTGAAAGAAGGACGCTGGGAGAATTCGCTGCTCTTCTTCAAGGAATAGTGAGATCATCAAATAGTGCTGTGGGATTTTTAAAATGCACCTGAGCCTTATCTTAACATCTCATCCAAAAGACAGCATCACTGATAAATGCAGCATCCCCTCAGTACTGCACTCAAGTGTCAATCTAGATTATGTGCTCAAGTCCTGCAGTGGGGCTTGAACCCAACGGACTCAGAAGTGACAATGATACAATTTGACCCAAGTTGATATTTGATATAATCAGGCTGACACCATCAGTAAATGGCCACTTTATAGAACCTGTAATGCCTGAATTTTTATAGTCTGGTACATGATCTGATCTGACCTTCTGGAGACCATCTAGCCCAGTAACATTAGGCCTCAGCCTGGTCTGATACAATAACATCTACTATATATTAAAACCTTGAGTTTAGCATGCACCATCACACATTTGCTGCAATATATTTGTATAACGCTTCCTGTAACACTTTTGTGTAGCATTTCTGTAATGCTTCTGTGTCACTGCTAATCATAGGCAAATATATTTTAATCCAGGCAAATTTAATCGGCAGATTTATTCTTTCATACCTGATTGGGTTACCCTGCTCACATGATTATCTCTCGGACCTGTCATTCATTTCCTCAAGGGTGCAGCAGACCACGGGCAAACAATTCAAAACAAACTGAATGCAATTGAACAGCTTTCAGCTAGGTGTAAATAAATGTAGGAAAATTTAAACTTTTAAGCAGTGACTTTTACAATTCGAATAATTTACCCTTTCTACTTCCTATGCTCAGGTATTTCCCTTACAGAATGCAAAGCAAATCTAAAATGCTATTTATATACCGGTTCCACGTTGTCACCAATTTGTTAATTGTCCTGTCAATCAAACAAACCCAGAGTTCTAATCTGCAACATGGCCTGTAAATGATACCATTATTCACTTCAAGAATGCAAACCAATTATACTTTCTAGCTTTAAAGAGGCACATGCATACAGTCTATTTCACACTATTATATTCCTGTCCTTATAAAACAGTGCATTTTCCGACTTACCGTTAACAGTTCCATGGGAGATTCATTAGTATTTAAATACTAGTGGGTCTCCCATGGTATTGCTCATGCACAATTTATTTTGTGAGAAAATTTATTTATAAGATTATTAACTAATGCCCTATAGTGTTGTTCACAGTGAGTTGGAGATTTCAGGAGGACAGGTTGTTATGATAAGTATTACCAGGGACACTAGACTCTGGAAACATTGGGGTGACCTTGTGATCAGTAACAGTAGGGATGATCCTCTGGGGTGGGAGGATTGGGTGATCTCAGGATTTTGGAACACTTGATGGATGCTGTAGGGGTTTGTGAGCACAGAGAAGGGGGAGGGGTTCACAAGATCTGGGAGTAAAAGGGAGGTCCTGGAGAGAGGGACTCACAGCCAGGACAGACTTTGGAAGGGGTCTGTGACTATTGAGGGGAACAGGGTCTGGCAGCATTGATGGTTGCAGGGACTGGCAATTTTGAAGGGCAGGGTCTGGCAACCGTGAGAGAGGGGGGAGTCAGGAGAATGGGCTAAACTGTCCCTTTTGGGTCATCAGGTAATTTGTCCCACCAATTTCCCCATTGTCGGCCAGTTTATGCCTTTAACTTCTACCTAAAGCATTTAGCGCATTATTAGTGTGTTTGCTGACTTATAAGGTCTTTAATAAACATAAATTTCCATAAATAAAAATAATTTTTTTTATTCATTCATGGGATGTGGGTGTCGCTGGCAAGGCCAGCATTTATTGCCCATCCCTAATTGCCCTTGAGAAGGTGGTGGTGAGCCGCCTTCTTGAACCGCTGCAGTCCGTGTGGTGAAGGTTCTCCCACAGTGCTGTTGGGAAGGGAGTTCCAGGATTTTGACCCAGCGACGATGAAGGAACGGCGATATATTTCCAAGTCGGGATGGTGTGTGACTTGGAGGGGAACGTGCAGGTGGTGTTGTTCCCATGTGCCTGCTGCTCTTGTCCTTCTAGGTGGTAGAGGTCGCGGGTTTGGGAGGTGCTGTCGAAGAAGCCTTGGCGAGTTGCTGCAGTGCATCCTGTGGATGGTACACACTGCAGCCACTGTGTGCCGATGGTGAAGGGAGTGAATGTTTAGGGTGGTGGATGGGGTGCCAATCAAGCGGGCTGCTTTGTTCTGGATGGTGTCGAGCTTCTTGAGTGTTGTTGGAGCTGCACTCAACCAGGCAAGTGGAGAGTATTCCATCACACTCCTGACTTATGCCTTGTAGATGGTGGAAAGGCTTTGGGGAATCAGGAGGTGAGTCACTCACCACAGAATACCCAGCCTCTGACCTGCTTTTGTAGCCACAGTATTCAAATGGCTGGTCCAGTTAAGTTTCTGGTCAATGGTGACCCCCAGGAAGTTGATGGTGGGGGATTCGGCGATGGTAATGCCATTGAATGTCATGGGGAGGTGGTTAGACTCTCTCTTGTTGGAGATAGTCATTGCCTGGCACTTGTCTGGCACGAATGTTATTTGCCACTTATGAGCCCAAGCCTGGATGTTGTCCAGGTCTTGCTGCATGTGTGCACGGACTGCTTCATTATCTGAGGGGTTGCGAATACTTCATAAATGTACAAAAATAAATTTTAACAACATTTCTAAGTTTTTATACAAAAATAACTTCTAAATGCCCAAAATTGTTTTCAGAAAATATCTCTTGAACTGAATTTGGAACCAAGATGTAGAATGGAGAGGCTTGTTGTGAGTGACACGAACAACAGCCAATGAGGAGAAATCCAATAATTCAAATTCATCTTCCAGTTATGTTTAAATCACTTGGAAAAACAAACTAATATACTCGTTAGCCTTTCCACTGAGATAAACAAATCCATTCTCAATGAACAATTTTTCTTTCTAAATGACAAAATAAACCACAAAGGCTGTTAATCATAGGTGTTCTCTAACTGCCTGTACATTACATATCTTGTTATTCCCAAATTGCTGCTGTTTCACTTTGAGACAATCAACAAAATCTGACAGCAAAAGTATGATAACCAAAGCGTAATGATTAAAGTGTGCTGTCACAGGGAGTAAGTGTGGCAAATATGACATTGTGCTTAATGTAAGTCTTTTAATATATTATATATACTATATATACTTTCAGCTATTCCATTGCTCTCCTGCCAACACACATACCTCTATTAATTTTATAATTAATGGAAAGAAAATGTTAAATTCTCCCTTCCATATTTATTATTCATTTATTATTATGATAACTTATTTCTGAAAGGATTTGTTGGCGCTCAAGTAAAGCTAGTTGAAATTGTTCCATAATGTCACATTCATTCTGATTTAATTAGTTATTACTGTGATGTGGTTACCAGGGATCAATGGACAATGGTTACCACAAAGTAATGGCAGGTAAGAATTTTCAGTCGCATTAGCCCCAATTTTAACTGAGGGCGAGGGATTAGCGCGGGGCTTGGGGGTGTGGGGGTGGGCAGGCATCAGGCTCACTCTGGCTTGCCAATATGAGGGTTGGGCCATTTTAAATAAGTTAGGCCCAACTTCCACCTGAACCCGGCATTAATGATGCAGAGCCAGTGGACTTTAAATTTTAAAGTTTAAAAAGTTTTAATATTTACTATAAGTTGTATGAAACCGAAATGGTATGAGACTACCTCCGCAAGGTGGCCTCAAGCCTGATGCTCAATGTGGAACAAAACGGATTCAACTGTAGTGATAGTGCTCATCTTAAATCGCTGTTAAGTAGAAACCATTATGCTGTGATACAAGATGTAGAATATAAAAACATTATGGGTAAGTAGTGTGAGGCTGTGCTTCTCCATGAACGCTTGCTTGATGTGAGTGCAGCATCACAAAATTTACTCTTAATATTCAGATTAACTCTCTATTAATTGTTTAAAATAACGTTAAATACGTTGAACAGAATTTTGGATCTGTCCCTTCAGTTTTGTAATGAGAAAAATCCATTTAAACCTTTCCTTAAAAAGTCATCATTGGATTTTACCCAGATGTCTGACCTTTACTGCCTGCGAGCCACATCATCATATGTATCGTTATTGTCATTTTGTCAGGTACAATTATTTTTAATGTTTTGTTCCAGATATTTGATTTAAATTATTGGCAAATTGGTCATTATTGAGCTGTAGTATAAAAATTGTTAATGGCGACTGGTGCTTCATTTCTGGGATCAGAGTTGAGCTCAGACTAAAGAGATTAAAGTCGCCTCTGTTGATTATAAAGGTCCAATGTGAAATGTGTTTGGCCATTTTCAATCCAGTTGCCAGCGGTCATAGGTCCACAGCACAAAACTGGCACCAATTAGCATTGACTTGGTAATTTCATTCAGAGAGGCCACAGGATAGCCAGAGTATTACTTAGAATTTACAGCACAGAAACAGGCCATAGGGCCCAACAGGTCTATGCTGGTGTTTATGCTCCACACGACCCTCCACCCACCATACTTCATCTCAGCCTATCAATACATCCCTCTAGGACAATAAGAAATGAAAAATGCCACACATTTTTGGGATGGAGTAAAGAAATCTTTACAAGAGGTCTTGTACCTGACCACGGATCGCTTGGAATAGAAAGAGCTCATTTCCTAGCATTGGCATCCTTGGTAACTACAAAAAAGCAAAAACAAAGTCTTATGCCACACTTGAGTCTCCTAACCTACAAATCACAATAACAAAATAGGAGTCATATTATGACATGATCATCAGCTATGATTCATGAACGATATATCACTTACAAATCTGATTGGTGTAACCGGCTGAAATGTTATGTAATCAGATTCACTTGTGATTTTAAAAAAAAATTATGCACCCCAGCTGCCAGCTACATATTCTCTTAAAGAGATAATATTTCATCAGGAGCCGATCTGGGGCTGTGACAGTCATGTGTTCTTTGGCTTTCCTCACGTGTGCAATAACCTTTAGGCTTCTCAGTGGAGTTAAGCTGACGTCCTCATAAATATGAATGTGTTAACTCTCACCCTGCTGAATAAATAGAAAATACCATATGCCGAGCATAAAAACTATGATTATCATTTTAATTTAATATTATTATTGGTAATTAATTTTAAAATAATTAAGACCAGGTTCTGGTTACATATACTTGAATAGTGAAATTGCTTAGCAAATACATTATTATAGTCCTTATCGCCAGTGGTCCATGTAAAGACATCAAGGGAAGCACATATTCAAAGCCACGTTTATATCCCACAATGCCAAAAGGCTTCCGTAAACATCACCACCACTTTCTGGGTGGCATTGTTTACAAGTATCGCAGCAGATGGCCAAAAATATTTCTCAGATCAGTCAAAAAGAAACTATATACAATTAAACATGGATGCCAGAGCAGCACACATAAGAGGCACGTTCACACATGTCTATTTGTTACTGTGTCTATTCTGTGTGCTTTAAACCCTCTTTTAGCTGCGGTGTCAATCCTTTTCTCTCTCCAAGTTTATGTTTACTTGTGCTAAATAGATTATGCTAATGAGGAACATAAATGCATGCAACTGGTATTATGGCATTTTAATCAGAAGGCTTTTCCTCTGGAAGCCTTCATTAGGATTCTTATAATCTCACTTGTCAGTGAGACAAACGGTAATAAATGCCAAAGGATCCTGTCTTATATCTGAGGTGTTTAAACATGAAAAAGACAAACATGAAAATAGTTTGGACATTCTGCATTTCTATTTTAAATGTCAAACAAACAGATTTAGACTGGAATGAGGTGTACTTATTAATGCACATTGCTAGTTAAAAATCCCCCAAAAAGTCCTTGTAAATGTTATTATGCAACTTTGAGCCACTCCCATTTCAACACACACAATATTTGTTTCAAAGTCATTTTTAGCCTATTCATTGTATCATTTATTTTACTATATGTATTTTTTCATGTCAAATGCTAGTGCAGATAAATTGTGGCGAGAAGGGGGAGAAAGCATATGTCAGGATTATGCTTGATTAGGATTGTAATAGACTGTTCAAAAGATGACTGGAAACATTTGTTGTTCGACTCATTTAGTCATTAATTCTAAAACTGAAGGTAAATCAAATAAACCAAAAAGACTGTAGCAGTAAGGAAGGAGCATTAATAAAATTATGCTTCAGCTGTCTTGTCACCCCAACAAACGTACAGAATCAGATCTCAGCACAGTGCTCCTCGAAGCATGCTGCTGTTACAGTTTCAGCAATAGTCCTTCACTTAACCTGTGTAACTTAAATGCGTATCTGATTAAATACACACATGTGTGAAGACACATGTTTTTGTTTGATAATGCTCCTGTGAAGCACCTTGGGACGTTTTACTTCATTGAAGGCACTACATAAATGCAAGTTGTTGTTGTTGTGATATTCTCCATGGATCCTAATGTAATCGGCTTCAATGAAAGTGAACCTATCGCCATAAAAACTCAATTTTTTCCCAAAGTTCAGATGGAGGAAGTGAATGTGGCATCCTCCAGCAAAAGTATAGCAGTTCAGTCTCTTAATTTTTACTTTCTTTAACTTTATGGGCAGTAGTCTATCCATCTTTTGAATCTGAAGTCACTCATAAATTAGACTTGTGCTACAAAATGTAAGATAATTACTCAGTAAACATTACGGCCTGGAATTTCCTGTGTATTTGAGCCCACAGACGTGCGCAATTGGGGCGCAAAGCAAATCTGCAGCCTAAAAGATCACAGAATTTTGTGCTTAAGTATAATATGCCCAAATCTCCTTGATCCTTTATGATTGTCTATAGATCACTCTGCCCGAACACATCTCTGCCCATAAAACTGGCCCTGCCCCCAAGTTACAAATGCGAGTTTCCTGCAATTGCGCTTGCTCAGAGGGTCTCTTCAAATTGCAACCAGATTTTCAGACGCACGGGTACGTGCAGTCACCTGAAGCAGGCGCAAATGAACTGATCACTCTGAAGGAACTTTTTTTCTCTCGCATTTTTATAATCTTCCACCCTTGCACCTTGAGACCCCATTGGTTCTGTTCCAATCATGTTCAAACCACGCTGGACTCTTATGCATATTTACGCTCATTTTACATTTGGGAATATGCTAATGAGGTTGGCAGGAAATTTGAGCCTAACTTGACATTGGGAGAATGGCCGCAGTTTCGGGCCTAACTTCTGGGTTGCGCCCATGCAGGAATTTCCAGGCCTACATATTTGTTTAATATTCCAGTGCTCTCCTGGCCAGCCTCCCATCTTCTACCCTCCATAAACTTGAGCTCATCCAAAACTTTGCTGTCCGTATTCTGACTTGCACCAAGTCCCGTTCACACATCACCTTTGTGCTCGCTGACGTACATTGGCTCCCACTCCACCTACGCCTTGATTTTAAAATTCTCATTCCTGTGTTCAAATCCCTTCATGGCCTCTCCCCTCCCTATCTCTGTAACCTTCTCCAGTTCTAGAACCCTCTGAGAACTCTCTGTTCCTCCAACTATGGAGTCTTGTGCATCCCCCACTTCCTTCACCCCACCTTTGGCAGCTGTGCCTTCAGCCATCTAGGCCCTAACCCTTGGAATTCCCTCCCTAAACCTCTCTGCTTCTACACCTCTCTACTCCATTAAGTCACTCCTTAAAACCTACCTCTTTGACCAAGCTTTTGGTCACCTGTCCTAATATCCCCTTCTTTGGCTCAGTGACAATGTTTGTCTGATTACACACCTGTGAAGCACCTTGGGACATTTTCCTATGTTAAAGATGCTATATAAATACAAGTTGTTGTTGTTGTTGTTGTTGTTGTTGTTGTTGTTATATGCTTCTGTAAATGCCAAGTTGTAGTGCTCTCACTTCACGTCCTGTATCCTCCAGGGAGAAAAAAAATGGAATATTAAAATTTCTAGCATGTAATTAAAAAAAATACAGTAATAAATAACAAAAAAAAATCCCTGTTTCTCTCAACCCTTTTTAAAATCCTGTTACTTATGTGGGGAGAAGTAGTTGAGTGTAATATAATATATCCTGCTAATTCATCTTTCATTCCAGCCATTCAGAGTGAGATTTAGCAGTTTGTTGCTGTGCAGGGCCCATACTCAGTAGGAACCGGATTGAGGCGGCCAAATTTATTTAACTTAGAGCTTACAGCTGACAGTGAGAGGAGACTTTCATCCCATCAGCCTGAGCTGGATTCAAGCCCAGGACCTCAGAGGTGAAAGCGCAGTGTGATAACTTGCTGTGCTACCCAGCTTCCAGCTTGTCTACATTTTAACAGTACTTCATCATAAAGTATGCAAGGATGCAAGTGTCCATAGAGGACATAAACGAATTAACAGGATATATTATTTTACACCCAGGTTTTCTAATGTATTCGTATCTTATAATGTTCATAAGAGGCTAATATCATCAAAACCTTTGAACAATTAGAAAATGCCAGTTTGTTCCAATAAGTACACTCACATTCAAATATATAAAATTGATCCTTAAATCCAATTTATATTAAGACATTCTATTAGCACTTTTCATTGAGCAGTGGTAGGTGACCATCATGTCTCTGCAATCAAATGAGATGATTCGAGCGGATGTGATTTGAACTGGAGTGATGTCACATTCATTTTCACTCCATGTTACAGTGTACCCTGCATATAATCAAAACAATAATCAAAACGATCTAACAATATACTCTGGCATTATTCAACAAACAGAAGCTGGCAAGCCCACCTGCCACATTCAGATTACCCACCGTGCTGTAAATTTGCCTGGGGTTGAGGGTATCTCCATGATGGGCAGAAGTCCCAGCACACCAGAGATTCCCTCCAATTGGAAATCCAGGCCTGAGTGTCAGCAGGCAATTTGACTGTATGGAACATCACAGCTAAGCCCCATCATTTCCTCACCCGACATCAACACATACACACTTTCCAGTAGGAATCACTGGATGGCGATCAGGAGTGAGAATCCTAGCTGATTTCCACCCCTTCCCTCACCCTCCAGCCTGGGACTGAGACTGATTATAACACCCATATTGCCATCTAGTAGAGATCAGCTAGCTCAGAGAGACCAGAGGTCAAGCATGAGACCTTCCTAGTCTGTATGATGCACCTACACATTATTTTGAACAACTAAGGCATTGGGAATAGGGAACACTATCTTGGAATTCTATGCTTGAAATTAATTATCCTTGAATCAGGTATGTGTTTATCCAGAGCATTTACTTTAGTCTATCCAAAGGAATTTGAACATCATCCATACTACAAAAGTCAAGCACCCATAAAGGTTTCGGGTTGAGGAGGGGCAAGGTGGTTAAAAGAGGATTTAGCTTTTTTTTAAAGTGCATCCTTGAATTTATATTATGCTCAGTAATTTCTGTTATTTTTTTTCAAGGCTAGAAGCTGGGTTTTGAAACTGGAAAGTAAATATTTCCATCAATCCCACTGTCTGGTTTCTCTTATTTGATGTTGTTGCATTCAATCCCCACCATAAACTCTGTTCCCTAGCCACCAACACCAATCTTCTCACTGGCCACTCTCTGAGGCTGAACCAGATCGTTCGCAACCTTGGTGTCCTATTTGACCCTGAGATGAGCTTCCAACCGCTCCATCTGCTCCATCACCAAGACTGCCTATTTCCACCTCCATAACATCGCCCGTCTCCACCCTTGCCTCAGCTCATCTGCTTCTGAAACCCTCATCCATGCCTTTGTTAACTCCAGACTTGACTGTTACAATGCTCTCCTGGCCGGTCTCCCATCCACCACCCTCCATAAACTTGAGCTCATCCAAAACTCTGCTGCCCGTATCCTAACTCGTATTAAGTCCCGTTCACTCATCACTCCTATGCTCGCTGACCTACCTTGGCTTCCGGTCCGGCACTGCCTCGATTTTAAAATTCTCCTCTTTGTTTTCAAATCCCTCCATGACCTCGCCCCTCTCTATCTCTGTAACCTCCTCCGCCCCACAACCCTCTGAGATCTCTGCGCTCCTCCAATTCTGGTCTCTTGTGCATCCCCGATTTTTATCACTCCACCGGCAGCTGCCTAGGCCCTAAGCTCTGGAATTCCTTCCATAAACCTCTCCTCCTTCCTACCTCTCTCTCTCCTCCTTTAAGATGCCCCTTAAAACCTACCTCTTTGACCAAGCTTTTGGTCACCTGTCCTAATATCTCCTTATGTGGCTCAGTGTCAAATTTTGTTTGATAATCACTCCTGTGAAGTGCCCTTGGGATGTTTTAAAGGTGCTATATAAATGTGAGTTGTTGTTGTTATTATTGTTGTTGTTGTTGAACTAGTATTACAATGACTATGACTACGACTACATACACAGCCAAGCAAAATATACCTCTCATATACCTCAGAATTTATACCCTTGGTTTTCCTTCACAATATCAGTAAATGATGTTCTATATCCTGTGTAGTATGAATAAGAGCTTTCGTTTTTGGCAGCAGATCCACTTTAACGAAAAATAAGTGGAATTTATTCATTATTAAACCATTTCCTTTCATAATTCCACTGATATCTAAAGCCCATGGACAGCACACATTTCTACGCCATGATTGGCCACCATAGATAAAAGTGGGATGTACGGAGGGTTGAATATTGCTGCCAAACTCCTGCTACTTCATTGGACGAAGATGCAGCTTCCAGGCTTGTGTTCATGAGAAGAAACCATAGATTAGAGGGATGTTGTTTGAGGGAAGAGAGGAATGGGGGAGGAGAAACAGCACAGCAGCACATTAGTGCCCCTTTTCAGCAGTAAGCTATTATTAAAACTGTATGGCGGGGGCAAGAAAAATTAGTCAATAAGCAATTACAGCAATAAGTGCCAATGGTCACCAGCTGGAATTTAGTTTCAGTGCTATATTTCCCATTTATATTGGAGGATTGAAGTTAGTTCAATCTAATGCTGAAGCACAATTTTAAAATTTGCGGACGACACCAAATTGGGGGGTGTAGTAATACAAAGGAAGAATGAGTCAAAATGCAAGAAGACACTAATAAACTTGGAGAATGGGTTTGTAATTGGAAAATAAATTTTAATATAGATAAGTGTGAGGTGGTGCGCTTTGGTAGGAAGAATAAGGAGGCCACATACTGATTGGATAACAAGGGCACGATTTTAAAAAGGAAAAACGGGTGGGTTGGGGCAGGGGTGTGGGGGCAATCAAAATCACTGTTTTTGGGAGCGGGCAGACATCCCGGCTGAAACCCACACATTTTGAATGAGACTTAGGCAAATCTGTGCGCATACAGCAGTCACCAGGAAGTCCCACCCCCACTTAAATCTGGCGGGCTGATAATTAAAGGAGCAAATGTACCGCATTGAGGTACTTAAGGTAGTTTATTTTTGTGTATTCTATAGTTAAAAAGATTTTAACGTTACCTGGGCGGCTTTCCCATGGCTTCCCATTCACGCCTGATCCCAATGTCCGATGTCTGTCCTCTGATCCTGATGTCCCATGGTCTGCCCTCTGATCCCAATGTCCGATGTCTCTCCTCTAATCTTTGTTTCCCCCCCCCCCATCTGTATCCTAACTGATGATGAGGTCTGTCTCTCTCTTTTTCCCCCATCCCCCCCCCCACCTCGGATGTGCAGCTTTTGTCGGCAGCCCCGGGCGCGAAACCCGGAACAGGCCGATCTGTGCTGTAGACTCGATGTAACTCAATGGTATATTTCATCCATTGAGGGTATGGTTGATGTTGTGTATATGGACTTTTAAAAGGCATTTAATAATTGCTACATAATAGACTTGTTAGCGAAATTAAAGCCCATGGGATTAAAGGGACAGTGGCAGCATGGATACAAAATTGGCTAAGGGATAGAAAGCAGAGAGTAGTGGTGAATGGTTGTTTTTCAGACTGGAGGGAAGTATACAGTGGTGTTTCCTAGAGGTCGGTTTTAGGACCACTGCTCTTTTTGATATATAGTATTGACCTGGACTTGGGTATAGAGGGTGTAATTTCAAAGTTTGCAGATGACACGAAACTCGGAAATATAGTAAACAATGTGGAGGATAGTAACAGGTTTCAGGAGGACCACAGACAAACTGGTGAAATGGGCAAACACATGGCAGATGAAATTTAACGCAGAGAAGTGCAAAGTGATACATTTTGGTAGGAAGAATGAGGAGAGGCAATATAAACTAAATGGTCCAATTTTAAAGGGGGTGCAGGAACAGAGAGACCTGGGGGTGTACATACAGAAATCTTTGAAGGTGGCAGGACAAGTTGAGAAGGCTGTTAAAAAAGAATATGGGATCCTGGGCTTTATTAATAGAGGCATAGAGTACAAAAGCAAGCAAGTTATGCTAAACCTTTATAAAACACTTGGTTAGGCCCCAGCTGGAGTATTGTGTTCAATTCTAGGCACCACACTTTAGGCCATGGAAAGAGTGCAGAAGTGATTCACTAGAATGGTACCAGGGATGAGGGATTTCAGTTATGTGGAGAGACTGGAGAAGCTGGGGTTGTTCTCCTTAGAGCAGAGAAGGTTAAGAGGAGATTTGATAGAGGTGTTCAAAATCATGAACGATTTTGATACAGTAAATAAAGAGAAACTGTTTCCAGTGGCAAAAGGGTCGGTAATCAGAGGACATAGATTTAAGGTGATCAGCAAAAGAACCAGAGGTGACATGAGGAAACATTTTTTTTACGCAGTGAGTTGTTGTGTTCTGGAATGCACTGCCTGAAAGGGTGGTGAAAGCAGATTCAATAGTAAATTTCAAAAGGAAATTGTATAAATACTTGATGGAAAAAAATTTACAGGGTTATGGGGAAAGAACAGGGGAGTGGGACTAATTGGGTAGCTCTTCCAAAGAGCAGGCACAGGCACGATGCACCGAATGGCCTCCTTCTGTGCTGTACCATACTATGATACTATAATACTATGATTTCATTAATGTTTCCTACATTACAACAGTGACTGCACTACAAAAAAGTACTTCATTGGCTGTAAAGCACTTTGGGACATCCTGTGGTTGTGAAAGGCGCTATATAAAATTGAAGTCTTTCTTTCTATTTGATATTCTCATTCTCTTTTCAAAACATTGTCAATTTTGTGTAATATATCCTGAAAATAACAAGTTGAAATCATGCTGTATGATATAAATACTGAACGTGTTAATGCTTTCGTATGAAATTTCTCTGTCTACTATTTTAACAATGGCGTTAATCCATTTATTTTAACATTTTGCTACTAATTGATACAGTGCAATTTAATGCCTAAATGGCTACTGTAGGAATAACAGCTACTGAAGGTAAAGCACCAGCCTCGTGAAACGGAGGATTAAGGTTTGATCATCATAGTCAAAAGTGTCAGCCATTGAGGTAATGTAAGGGCATTCCTCTTCCATGAAAGATGAATGTATTTCCTTGAGTTTACTAATGCTTCTTGTGAGTAAAATCTTTGTGTATTCACAGGGATTCAAGGAACCTGTGCATGTTTCTGTGGTTCCTTTGCTGCTTACTATTAGCCTGTGAAATTTTTAAGAGGCTTATCCATGCTGACTTTGATATCTGTGTGAGCACTCTGTCTCTTAACCATATTATTATACCTTAATATGCTCTTTCCAGATTATGCATATTATCTAATGTCAACAACCTATGTGCCAGTATATTGGATATAGTTTTAATGCATGGTTTGGTTTCTTGGTTTGTTTGCTCAGCTAGATTCTGGCTGGTTTATTGCCAGACATAATACCATGAAATTCAAAACATTGTACATGTAGGTTGCACCTCAACCCTGCTCTCTCAATATTAAACACAAGTTAGCACTTATGTGGGAATTGTATTCATTTATGTCAGTTACTTTTCATCCAGGATTCAGAGTTTGGAAGAGTTTAACTCCAATTTAAGATTACAGTAAAACGAGCACCATTCATCCAGTAATTTTTAATTAGAAGCTGCTTTAAATTCAGAACAAATTCTAGTTTATGACTACAGTGGCTAGGTCCTTAGCATCATTTGGATTGCACATAAACAAATTGGAGCTTTGTTCTACTTTTAAGAGTGGTATCCCTGTGTAGCAAAATAGCACGGTGCTCCTTCCTACCCAGATGGTCACGGGTTTGAGCCCCAGGGCTGCCTGCCACTTGAGTTTGGCTGTCGTTGTTATCAGAGGGTCTTGTCATTTCCGGTCCAGACTGCTAGATGCTCCATCTGCAGGGGAATGAAAAACTGACAAAGTGATCTCCCCACATTGGATGACAATCATCTGTTACCTAGTCACAGATTGTCTATGTGTATGTTTCTATACGTTGATCGTTCCTTTGTCAAATAATACTGACACTAAACAGAAATTAAATGATTGATGAGTTTACATGATAAGAATGTCTATCAGGACAGCTTAAAGAGACATTGTTTTAGTTGTCACAGCATGACCAGTGAATTCTTCCACTTGCTTTAGCACATTTAATTAGCACTGTAGCATAAACATTTACATTCAGGTATCTTTTATCTTTTATGTAAACTCTATTGCTCATATTTTCCTCTCTTCAATTAGGTTATCATCTGGAAAGAGCATATTAAGGTAGTGATGTAATGCAAGTGGAATTGTTCAACATTGACCACAAAGTTCTGTATCTTCATTCAAGTCTAGAAGGCTGCGCCTCTGCCTGTACCTGCTGGCCCCCCATCAACCCTCTGCCACTGGTACCCCTTCAGCACAGGAGTTCTGTGCCTCACTGTCACATTTCAGGATGTTTTGACCATTTTTCCCCACAGAAATTATTTGAAAATAAGAGTAACTTTTAATGTTTTTTTTAAGCAAAAGTGCATTGCCACAAGTTTGAAAAAAAAGTCCTGGATGATAGGTGATTAATATACTAAATTGAAGTTTTTTCCTCCAACGACTAAACAATAAGCAATTTGTTCGCCTGTCTGGGTAATCAAAAAAAAAATCACACTTATAGGGGATAATTTTAACCTAGCTGGCCAGACGGGAAAGCCCCGGGATTGGGTGGAATGCCAATTTTACACTCCACCCAACATTACTCTCCATTGACTTCAATGGAAGGTAAAATCGAGTTGGGAGCAAAACCAGTGTTGCACCCGATCCTGTCAGTTTTCCGACGGTTGGGTTAGATTAAAATTGGCTCAATTGTGTTGGAAAGCCCTTTGATCTGTCTGTGGAGCGAGATATAAAAAAGAGGGGGAAGCTTTTGCAAGAGAGAAACCGCTGACACAGGGAGGCCTAAAATATGGCCAGCTCAGAAAAAGGCAGGAGACTGCAGGGAGAGGAGGTTATGCCCTGGGCTGTAGGCCAGAATGTAGAGGAGTTATTCTGTGTAAATTAAGTAAGATGACCCACTGATGCGGGGTGAGATGTTTTGTTTTCATTATTTTACATTATTATGTGAAGACAAATCCTATGGATTGCAAAGAGTGATCTTAACTATTGTTTTGTGTGTTCACCTGCTGTGAAAAAAGCAGCTGATGATTCATCTCAAGCCTTGTCTCACCAAGTGTTTACACAGTCTGCCTTCAGAGAGATTTTACAAATGCATATGTGAAAGACACAGATATCCACTTCGGGTCAAAAAGTGGGTACTATTGTTACAGTTCAGGTCATACTATTGTGTGAATAGATATGAAGCAGTGTAAAAGGGATGACAGTGGATAGGCAATGGATAATATTTAAAGAACGTGTGCAGGAATTACAACAATTATTCACTCCTGTCTGGCGCAAAAATAAAACAGGAAAGTTGGCTCAACCATGGCTTACAAAAGAAATTAGGGATAGTATTCGATCCAAAGAGGAGGCATATAAAACTGCCAGAAAAAGCGGCAAGCCTGAGGATTGGGAGCAGTTCAGAATTCAGCAAAGGAGGACAAAGAGATTGATTAAGAGGGGAAAAATAGAGTATGAGAGTAAACTAGCAGGGAACATAAAAACTGACTGTAAAAGCTTCTATAAATATGTCAAGAGAAAATGATTAGTGAGGACAAATGTATGTCCCTTACAGTCAGAAATGGGGGAAATTATAATGGGGAACAAAGAAATGGGAGGACAATTAAACACATACTTTGGTTCTGTCTTCACAAAGGAGGACACAAATAACCTGCCAGAAATGTTAGGGAACCAAGGGTCTGGTGAGAGGGAGGAACTGAAGGAAACCAGTATTAGTTTAAAAATACTGCTAGTGAAATTAATGGGGCTAAAGGCTGACAAATCCCCAGGGCCTGATAATCTACATCCCAGAGTACTAAAGGAAGTGGCCCTGGAAATAGCGGATGCATCTTCCAAAATTCTATAAACTCTGGAACAGTTCCTACAGATTGGAGGGTGGCAAATGTAACCCCACTATTTAAAAAAGGATGGAGAGAAAAAACAGGGAATTACAGACCAGTTAGCCTAACATCAGTAGTGGGGAAAATGCTAGAGTCTATTGTAAAAGATGTGATAACAGAACACTTGGAGGGCATTAATGGCATTGGACAAAGTCAGCATGGGTTTATGAAAGGGAAATCATGCTTAACAAATCTACTGGAGTTTTTTGAGGATGTAACTAGTGGAATAGATAGGGGAGAACCAGTGGATGTTTGTATTTAGATTTTCAGAAGGCTTTTGATAAGGTCCCACACAAGAAGTTAGTGTGCAAAATTAAAGCACATGGGATTGGGGGGAATATACTGGCATGGATTGAGAATTGGTTGACAGACAGGAAATAAAGAGTAGAAATAAACGGGTCTTTTTCTGGGTGGCAGGCAGTGACTAGTGGGGTACCACAGGGATCAGTGCTTGGGCCCCAGCTATTCACAATATATATCAATGATTTGGATGAGGGAACTAAATGTAACTTTTCCAAGTTTGCTGACGACACAAAGTTGGGATGGAATGTGAGCTGTGAGGAGGATGCAAAGAGGCTCCAATGTGATTTAGACAAGTTAGATTAGTGGGCAAGAACATGGCAGATGCAATATAACATGGATAAATGTGAGGTTATCCACTTTGGTTGTAAAAACAGAAAAGCAGATTATTATCCTAATGGTGAAAGATTGGGAAAAGGGGAGGTGCAATGAGACCTGAGTGTCCTTGTACACCGGTCGCTGAAAGTGAGCATTCAGGTGCAGCAAGCAGTTAGGAAGGCGAATGGTATGTTGGCCTTCATTGCAAGAGGATTTGAGTACAGGAGCAGGGATGTCTTACTGCAGTTATACAGGGCCTTGGTGAGACCACATCTGGAGTATTGTGTGCAGTTTTGGTCTCCTTATCTGAGGAAGGATGTCCTTGCCATGGAGGGAGTGCAACAAAAGTTCACCAGACTGATTCCTGGGATGGCAGGACTGACGTATGAGGAGAGATTGGGTCGGCTAGGACTACATTCACTAGAGTTTAGAAAAATGAGAGGTGATCTCATCGAAATGTATAAAATTCTAACAGGACTAGACAGACTAGATGCAGGGAGAATGTTCCCGAGGGCTGGGGAGTCCAGAAGCATGGTTCACAGTCTCAGGATACGGGGTATGCCATTTAGAACCGAGATGAGAAGAAATTTCTTCACTCAGAGGGTGGTGAACCTGTGGAATTCTCTACCACAGAAGGCAGTGGAGGCCAAGTCATTCGGTGTATTCAAGAAGGAGATAGATATATTTCTTAATGCTAAAGGGATCAAGGGATATGGGGAAAAAGCAGGAACAGGGTACTGAGTTAGACGATCAACCATGATAATTTTGAATGGCGGAGCAGGCCGAAGAGCCGAATGGCCTACTCTTGCTCCTATTTTCTATGTTTCTATGTGAGTCAACTCCCATAAAATAAGTAAAAACCAGAAATGCTGGAACCACTCTGCAGGTCAGGCAGCATCTGTGGAGAGAGAAACAGAGTTAACGTTTCAGGTCGATGACCTTTCATCAGAACTTAAACTCCCATAATAGAAGGACTGACTGACATCACTGAGCCCAAGAAGGTGTCCAAGGCAAACTCTAATCGTGTGCTTTCTTGTTGTCCTCCTTATAATCTCCTCTTAAGTTACACGTATTCATGCTGATTAATGCTTCAAGTGTGGTTGTGACAGTTGGTGTTCTGGTATGTGGTAGTGTTTGGATGCACTTTGTTGATCATAGGGATCTCCTAGTTCTGTAAGAACATAAGAACATAAGAAATAGGAGCAGGAGTAGGCTACAAGACCCCTCGAGCCTGCTCTGCCGTTCAATCAGATCATGGCTGATCTTTGACCTCAACTCCACTTCCCTGCCCGATCCCCAGATCCCTTGATTCCCCATAGAGTCCAGAAATCTGTCTATCTCAGCCTTGAATATATTCAATGACTCAGCATCCACAGCCCTCTGGGGTAGAGAATTCCAAAGATTCACAACCCTCTGAGTGAAGAAATTCCTCCTCATCTCAGTCTTAAATGGCCGACCCCTTACCCTGCGACAATGCACCCTAGCTCTAGACTCTCCAGCCATGGGAAACAACCTCTCAGCATCTACCTTGTCAAGCCCCCTCAGAATCTTATATGTTTCAATTAGATCACCTCTCATTCTTCTAAACTCCAGAGAGTATAGGCCCATTCTACGCGACCTCGTATCATAGGACAACCCTCTCATCCCAGGAATTAATCTAGTGAACCTTTGCTGCACCGCCTCTAAGGCAAGTGTATCCTTCCTTAGATAAGGTGACCAAAACTGTACACAGTGCTCCAGGTGAGGTCTCACCAAAGCCCTGTACAATTGTAGTAAGACTTTTGTACTCCAAACCCCTTGCAATAAAGGCCAACATTCCATTTGCTTTCCTAATTGCTTGCTGTACCTGCATGCTAACTTTTTGTGTTTCTTATACGAGGAAACCCAAGACTCTCTGAACACGAACATTTAATAGTTTCTCGCCATTTAAAAAATATTCTGTTTTTCTATTCTTCCTACCAAAGTGAATAACCTCACATTTCCCCACATTATACTCCATCTGCCACCTTCTTGCCCATTCACTTAACCTGTCTATATTCCTTTACAGACTCTTTGTGTCCTCCACACAGCTTATTTTCCCACCTAGCTTTGTATCGTCAGCAAACTTGGATACATTACACTCGGTCCCTTCATCTGCGTCATTAATGTAGATTGCAAATAGCTGAGGCCCAAGCACTGATCCTTGCGCCACCCCACTAATTACAGCCTGCGAGCCTGTAAAGAGAGCAGATGGGAAAATATAAATTCATAACCACACTTATCCCTTTAGTTACTGTATTATATCACAGGCACTATGGTGTGCTTGTATACCACCAGTTTGTATAGATACTCTGAGATAATGTACATGGCAATTCATAGAATCTATATGATGCATATCAGTTGGTCTGCACAGCCCTCCAACCTCCAAGGGCTGAACATTTTCCAGAGTCCCTTTCCTGAATAAATCTATTTCTTCATCATATGCAATGAGTTATTTATGCTGTTTGTGCTGATGGAGTGCACTACTTGTTCCATGCTATGCCTTGGAGTTTTGTGCTAGTTTTGCCTTCAAACATAAAGCAATGTGGATGCCGACAGGGTGATTTAGCCCATGGAAAATCCTTCTTCCAATACATTCTCTTTGCCATCATAGCATAGATAATATAACTTAGATAACCCCACTATTTTTATGCCTGTTACCTTATTTGCTGCATCCTCAGAACATTTCTTGGTCTGACTATGAGTTATCTTCATGTGCATGTCTGTCCTGTGCTGCTACTATACACTAATGCTATTATCTTACATTTGTGCTTTTTTTTAGAAATCATGCAACTTATTCTGCACTTTCTGCCAAGTACTCCATAAGGATATTACATTGTCTATCGCATATTGGCACCGTTGCTGACTCTGCATCACATTGTGGCCCATCTTCCTGTGCCAAACATGTCATCATGTTTCTCCTTTACACAGTTCACGTCCAGGGATTGTTTGTTTTTTCTCAGTGGTTTTTAACCCTTTAAATATGCACTTTACCGCTGCATTAATGGCTTTTTCAACAGTTATACCAGTTACATGGCTCGTTAGCTGCTTGTGAATCATTAAAGGGTCATTAATGCAGGTGTGCCGCAATTGGCTGCTAGTTTCTTATTGCCATTAATGAGACTGCATTCTCACAAATCACATGGTTCAAAGCCATGCCTTCCTGCCATTTTGTTAATGAGTTGTAAATTACGATGAAGAAATGAGTCTTTTAACCCGTGTTTTGCCATGAAAGGAAAATGTAATGTTTTGAGAATTTGAAATTAATTTTTAAAAATTTGTCATTGTTGAACATACTTGGGCAAAAACTTCTAAATATGTAAATTGGACCAAAGGAAAAATAATCCTGAAATATTATTATCTGGTAGGTCATTGTTTATATCAGCATCAAACCATATCACTTAAATAGCCTGATTAACAGCAATCATGGCCCAGACTGTCCTATTCCACCATCCCAGTCAAGGCAGGCTGGCTTGAAGGTGACAAAAAGCTTTAACCATAAGCGAAGCATGATATTCCAGATCACACAACCCAAATTTTAAATGCAGTTAATTTTATTTACTTGGCCTCTCCCCATTAGAGTCACTCACTAATGGAGCGATGGGCAGGGTGATCTGTTCCCATGCCTCTGTTAAAACTTCCTTTTGTTCCTAAGTCATTTTCTACATCTCTCCCTTCTGCTGAGTTAATACCTGCCTAAAAATAGTGCACAGAAAAATTTAATATGAGCGTGCTCAGCATTCATAACCAAACTTCATACATAGAAAATCCAGGATTTCAAGTCTGAAGTTTAAAACCCAATTTCCCCACTATGGAAAATTTTGAAGTTGGTGTTTATTTCAATGACACAGATAGAATATCAGAATTAAGGGAAAAAAGTTAAAAGAAAACTGAGATGCTTATTTGTCTAGCACACTCAAGTTGTACATGAAAAATTTGTGATTATATGCTTTCTCTAATGGTGAAGCAGAAAAAGTATTCATTCAACCTGATGCTATTGATAGGATACAGAAGAGAGCAGCCAGAATGATTGAGGCCAATGGTGGGATTGGATTATGGGGTGTGATTATGTAAATTGGGCATGTTCTCACTGGAAAAGAGATGGTTAAGATGTGATATGATTGCTGTTCTTAGGATTCTAAAGGAACCAGGTACTGTACACAATGACAAGTTATTTCACCTTGTCCAGAACAGTAGAATCAGAGGACATGCTTGAAGGGGGTAAATTTGAAAACGGAAACAATATTTCAGTGAGCAAATGGTCAATCAATGGAACATACTCCCTAGGGAGACGGTAGAAACAGCTGGTATTAATTCATTCAAATGCAAATTAGATAGATTTCTTTCAGAAAATAACATTTTGGAATACAGTATGAGTAATTTGAGATATGACATAGAATCATAGAATCATAGAATGATGTAGCACAGAAGGAGCGCATTCAGCCCATCGTACCTGTGCCGGCTCTTTGAAAGAGCTATCCAATTAGTCCCACTCCCCATGCTCTTTTCCCATAGATCTGCAAGTTTTTCCACTTCAATTATTTATCCAATCCCCTTTTGAAAGTTATTATTGAATCTGCTTCCACCATTCTTTCAGACAGTGCATTCCAGATCATAGCCACTTGCTGCCTAAGTTTTTTTCCCTCATGTCGCCTCTGTTTCTTTTGCCAATTATCTTAAATCTGTGTTGTCTGGTTACCGACACTTCTGCCAAATCTATCAAAACCCTTCATGATTTTGAACACCTTTGTCAAATCTCCCCTTAACCTTCTCTGCTTTAAGGAGAACAACCCCAGTTTCTCGAGCCTCTCCATGTAACTAAAGTATTTTATCTCTGTTACCATTCTAGTAAATCTCCTCTGCACCCTCTCTAAGGCCTTGTCATCCTTCCTAAAGTGTGGTGCCCAGAATTGGACAGAATACTCCAGCTGAGGCCTAACCAGTGTTTTATAAAGGTTTAGCATAACTTTCTTGCTTTTGTACCCCATGCCTCTTATTTATAAAGCCCAGCAACCCAAATGCCCTTTTAGCAGCTTTCTCAACTTTGTCCTGCCACCTTCGAAGACTTGTGCATGTACACCTTCAGGTCTCTCTGTTCCTGCACTGCCTTTAAAATTGTACCATTTAGTTTATATTTCCTTCCAAAACGTATCACTTCACACTTCTCTGCATTAAATTTGATCTGCCATGTGTCTGTCCATTTCGCCAGTCTGTCTATGCCCTCCTGATGTCTGTTACTATCCTCCACATTGTTTACTATATTTCCGAGTATCGTGTCATCTGCAAACTTTGAAATTATACCCTGTATACCCAAGTCCAGATCATTAATATATGTCAAAAAGAGAAATGTTCTAATACCGATCCCTGGAGAACACCACTGGATACTTCCCTCCAGTCTGAAAAACAACTGTTTAGCACTACTCTCTACTTTCTGTCCCTTAGCCAATTTTGCATGCACGCAGCCATTGCCCCTTTAATCCCATGGGCTTCAATTTTGCTAACAAGTCTATTATGTGGTACTTTATGAAACGTCATGTGGTAAGTGTAGCAAGTTTGGGGAACAGGTGACTTTGGACCAATGGTTCCCAAAGCTCGCACCATGTCTGGGTCTGTTGTTGATTAATTGATAGAGATTGTTTGTTATGATTAATCAACAACTCTATTATCATTGTATCATACGACTACCAGGATGATAGAAGGCGAATTGGATGGACTTTGGTCTCTTTTCGTTTAGTAAATCTAATGTTTCTATGTTCCTATGTTGCATAACGCTGAAACTGACCCAATCAGGAATTAAACAAACACTGTGTACGTTATTGTGACCAAAGGACGCCCCAAAGTGCTTAACAGCCAATGAAGTACTTTGGAAGTGTAGTCACTGTTCTATTGTAGGGAAACAAGATACTTATTTGCACACAGCAAGGTCCCACAAACAGCAATGAGATAATGACCAGGTAATCTGCACCAATGATCTTGGTTGAGGGCTAAATATTGGCCAGGACACCAGGGAGAACTCCCCTGCTCCTCTTTGAATAATGCCATAGGTTCTTTTACGTCCATCTGAGAGGGGAGATGGTTTAATCCAGCTGAAAGACGGCACATCCGTAAGTGCAACGTTCCCTCAGTACTGCACTGAAGTGTCAGACTAGATTATGTGCTCAAGTCTCTGAAGTGAGACATGAATCCACAACCTTCTGACTCAGAGGCAAGAGTGCTACCAGTAAGCCAAGACTGTGGTCATACCTTGTGCGCTCAGTTTTATCTGATTTTACCGTAATGAAAGAAAAGCAGAAAGTATTGATAAAAGTCAAATTTAGTGCAACCAAAAACATTTCCAAATTAGCACCAAAATCATTAAAAATAAACACCCTATGGAAACTCAACCTATGCAGAATATACACAAGGTAGTGAACTTTTACTGTAATTCACTGCAAACTTGTAATAATAGAGGCTTAATGTCACATATTTAATATGCCATCAGGATGGAAATCTCTAAACATTTTTAGATGGGAACAGTGTCTTAATAGTAATGGTACAGAAAATAGAGAGAAAAAATTCCATTTATATAGCACCTTTCACATCCTCTGGACATCCCAAAGTGCTTCACAGACGGTGAAGTACTTTTGAAGTGTAGTCATTTTTGTAAGCAAATGCAGCAGCCCAATTTGTGCTAAGTTAAGTCCCAAAACACTGCAGGTCTTCAGCTCAAGAAAAACTTGACATATAACAAATAAAAACTAGTAAAGATATTTGATCTTTTTTAGCAAAGAAATATTTCAATGTTATAGACTAGAAATTCGTTGGTGCTGCAGCTGTTTTTCAGGCGCCTAAGCGTCCAATATGGCAGGAAGTGCGCCACCTGCCATATTGGTCAAGATAGAAAAAAGGCATCCAGGGCCCACGCCTGAAACAGGCATTAGGCCCTTTACATATGCAAATAAGGGGCCTAACACCTGATTGAGGCCCCCTTTGTAAAATTGGTCTGCCTGAGCCGGCTGCATTCTGGAAAATGTGGTGTACATGTGGCCTAATTAACTGTCCCTAAAAGGACAACTGGAGGCTGCCACCAAAAGGTAATAGTGCCATGGGATCTATTATAACTACCTGAGGGCGGATGAGGCCTCAGCTTAATGTATCATTTTAAAGACAGCGGGCTCAATTTTAAAGTCAAATTGCGGGTGCATTGGGGGCAGGGGACTATGAAAATGGCGAAAATCCCAAGTGGGTTCGGAAGCCGGCTCTAACCCGTCGACTTCCGGGTTCCCCACAGAAGCACCTGTGTTCATGCGCGCTTCACGAATGCAGAAGTCCCGCCTGCAATTAAAGCTGGCGGGATGATAGTTAAAGAACCAAATGTACCTCATTGAGATACTTAAGGTACTTTATTTCCGACATAGTAGATAGTTAAAATAATTTTAAACTTACCTGGGCGGCTTTCCCATGGCTTCTGATTCACGCCTGGTGAATCCAGGCATGAAGGGCCAGATCAGGCAAAAATAAACAAAATAAATGAAATAAAAAACCATTGCACAAAGTTAAAAAACAAAATAAACCTACCTTTCCACCCTGCTCCGGTATCCGATGTCTCCCTCTCCGATGTCGCTCTCAGCCCACGATGTCTCCCTCTCTGATATCCCTCTCAGCCCTCGATGTCTCCCTCTCTGATGTCCCTCCCCCCCGATGTCCCTCACCGATTTCCCCCTCTCCCCCCCATCTCCCTCTCTGATCTCCCCCTCTCCCCCCGATGTTCCTCTCCAATCTCCCCCCTCCCCTCCCCGATGTCCCCCACGATCTCCCCCTCTCCCCCGATCTTTCAATCTCCCCCCGATCTTCCACTCTCCCCCCGATCTTTCCCTCTCCCCCAATCTTCCCCTTTCCCCCAATCCTCCCCTCTCAACCCCCCGATCTTCCTATCTCCCCCAATCTTCCCCTCTCCCCCCGATCTTCCCCTCTCCCCCCACCCCTGATCTTCAGCACCCTCCACTCTCTGTTCCAGCGCAGGATGATGTCTCGCTCCCTCTCTTTCTCTCCACCACCCACCCCCCCCACCTCAGTGTTGCAGCTCCTGTCGGCAGACAGCCTGTCAATCAAACCCAAAAACAACTTCAATCACCATCAATTACATCGCAATCGCGTTGGAAAAGGTACGTTTTTTCATTCGGGTTTGCCACGTGCAACTTCACCCCCCCCCCCCGCTGCCAACCCGCCACCATTTCAAAATTGAGTCCAGCATCTCTGATAGTGTTGCACTCCCTCAGTACTGCACTGAAGTGTCTGCCTAGATTATGTGAACCCATGACCTTTTGACTCAGAGGTGATAGTGCTTCTACCACTGAACCAAAACCAACGCCTAGAAACTAATGCATCTATATTGTTTAAAGAATTGAATATGTCCCTTTCAGTGTGGTGTCACTTTGTAGTAAGCCCATTGCTCGTGGGAACCACATAATTACAAAATCTCTTCCTGTTGGCTGCCAGCAAGCACGTGACTGTTTTCTCCAATTACATGTTTAATAGATTCCCAAGTCTGCCATAATGTTGGAAGGGATTACTGAGTAATGACCTGTTTGTGGCGGGCTTCTTCTTCAGCTGGAAAACTCTAAGACTTTTTATGACGTCATAAATTTTATTGAGCTTTCTGTTAAATTTTATTGACTTTTTCTTGTGTTCACCACTCCTAGGCTAAATCCTGGGTCTGCTGAGCTATTCCTGCAGCCTTGTAGATTGGGTTCAATTCACAAGGTGAAAAGCTCAGAGGGTTTTTCTCATTTTGGACACTTTATGCGCCTTTAATTTGTAATATTTCTCGAGCTATATTTCTTTCCTCATTCTGTTCCTGTAGTTCTGTGGATTGTTGGAACCTTGTGGACAATCAGGCTTGTTTCCATCTATTTCTATCGCTATTTTATTTTCCAGCCCCATTTATTTATTTTAAATGATCACTAGTAGATAAAGAACCATCGCAGGTCATCACATCAAAGGAAATTTGACACATGACAAACAAAAACCAGTAAAAAATCTTTTTTTAGCAGAGAAACATTGCAACATTATATTTTTAGCCAACATTTATCCTGTGAGATTTTCAAAAATAAATATATTTGTTAACTCAGAACACAGAAAATATATTTCGTAACAAGATGTTTAAGCATTTTTTTAATTGCCGAAACTTCCTCCTTGAACAAACTGCTTTGTATCTATTACTATTTGACACTGATAGAATTAAAGCTGTGACAAAATTTAGTGGCACGTGTGATCCCGCAACTGGATATCATAAGAGAGTGTTAGCGTCAAAAATATTAATCATGCTGAGATCGGTGCAAAATAATCCTTCAGTTGTACAGGTTATGTTTTCATCCTTTAGGCCTAAAATTAGGAAATATCTAGGCTCGTTATTGCAGTACAACTCTGCCTTTATCACAAGTGTAACACTGTAAATTAGTTACGTGTCCTTGTAGTGTAATGGAATCAAGAGGTCCGGATAATACCATAAACCACAAAAATAAAGTATTAATTGCTATTATTTCTAATATTAATTGAACTCCCTTGACATTGCTTAATGAGTGAATACATCTGTTAAAATAACAGGGAAAGAAATTTCATATAAATGTTTTAAATGTGTATACGCTTATTTTCATTAAGTTTACACTTAAACTTAATGAAAATAAGCGTATACACATTTAAAACATTTATATGAAATTTCTTTCCCTGTTATTTTAACAGATGTATTCACTCATTTTTAACAAAAAGTTGATTTTCACATCACTATTTTTTTAATTGATTTTTATTGAGTGTAATTTACACTTTGTTCTCCTTCATTTTTTTTAGCAAAAAGTATTCCATTATCTGACTGTGATCAGTTTTGATCACGTGATTGCTATCCTTGAGATTTACATAGTGCCTTTTGCTTCATATTCTTATCATTATTTTTATTTTCGTTAAGCTTACACTTCATTGCCCATTTACTGCTGCTAAAATATATTAATCATTTAGTTTCCAGTCACTGTAATACTGAGGAAAAATACAGCAAAGTTCTCCAAGCCCATATTTTTGCATTTCTCTTCATTAGCAATGTCAAGGGAGATCAATTAATATTATAAATAATAGCAATTGATACTTTATTTTGTGGTTTATGGTATTATCCGGACCTCTTGATTCCATTACATTACAAGGTCATGTAACTAATTTACAGTGTTACACTTGTGATAAAGGCAGAGTTGTACTGCAATAATGAGCATAGGTGTTTCCTTGTAATGTAGCGTGTCACTTGTACATTTTAAGACAAGAAATCCAACAGTTGTGTCTGACAACATCAATCTCTGGGCGCATGTATTAATGGGTGTTTGATCCAAACTTTTGTAGTTTCCCCAATGTATTTGGTTTGGGTGTATTTTCCCTTGTGCTGAGAGTTATGCCTTGTTGTACCAAGTCCCTCCATAGCAAGGTTTGACTATCTACTTTCCCACGAGGGACAATTGACATTCACCTTCCATGCTTTTAAATATTCTGCCCTTTTAATTATGGCCCAATTCTGATTAATTTGAATTTGAGAAAAATGTCATCAAAGCTTGTCTCTGGGCAAGTGATTCCTGCAACAAGATAAAAGGGGAAAAGTAGAAGTAAGAAGAGTGTTAAAATACAAGAAGCTTTCTTTTTCCAAAAATCTATGTGTCAGTTTGAGGTCAACTAAATAAAATCAATTAAGCAGCTCCAACTCTTTAAGAAAGTTGTTCTGTCAATAATCGCAGCAAAACTGATTACAATGACAGACTACAAAAAAAAGCCAGGAAAAAGGAAAGCTGCAACTTTTCTGAGAGGAGCAGATTTTTAAAAGGGGGTTGAAGTAGCAAACAGCCCATCCTTCGTGGGTTTCGGTGTTGAATTTGATTAAGTAATTCTTTCACTAGCTGAGAGCTTTCCTCCGTTACAGATTTCAAACTTCGTTCAGAGACTGTATAGCTCTCTACAGCTTCCTGGGTGGTGGCAACGCTGTGATGTCCTGAATACCAATAGTGAAGCCGAACATATGTGAACCTTTCTTAATCCTGCTAATCTGCCTTCAAAAAACCTCTCTGAAAGTGTAGGCAACATCCAGATTTAAAAAGCTACTGAGCATTTTAATGACAAATAATCTTTGTAAAGGAGTGCCTCTGCTGGAGATGGAGCTTATAAACTACAGCAGGTAGAAATAACCGCTGTATTACCTCATGTAATCTCCACTATTCAGTGTCAGATTAAGTTTGAATGCTATGCGAAATAGACTTCTCTTTAAAACAGGAGGCTTTGTCCCAACGACGACTATTAAGCAGTAATTAGTTGTGACACAGAATTACCAGCGGCACAATTGTAGCTAGGTTCTTACAAGGGCTTTGCACTGATTAGACAAAATGAATAGACTTTACTGATTTTTCTCCTTCAAATTCCATCTGGATGTGAAAGTTATGAGGACTTTTTGCAGCATGTTATGTCGGAATCACTGACAAGACATGTGTAACTCAGTGCCATTAGCATTCTCACTTTTTAAATCTTGATTAGTGGTCTTGTTAACAACAGTGAGGCTATTGCTGTGTGAAGCTTATCATCCTGGATGTAATGTTATTCTCTTGCCTCCTGCAAGGGAAGAACAGAACTGCACTGGGTCATTTTTAATACACAGCTATGCACTTTAAGCCTGAAATGTACATCTAAACCATTTAGATAAAAGGAAGTACCAATTTTACACTGGTATTGAACTTCACTCTGACTTCTAAGCTGATAGCATGGTTGCATAATGGCCGGGATAAAATTCACTTATTTTTGGCATGTAATCTGGATGCCTATTTCTCCAATCCAGTTGTCTAGCAAAATATAACTTAACTCAAGAGCAATAGAACAGCCCATCTATTCCACCTGCCTCTAGTCATAAAGCTAATGATGCTCTTCATACAACTGTACGTTGTCAGCATGCAGACAACTAAACTTTCATCACTGTGGCAGCTGGATGTCTGCATTAGTCTCCACTCAAGACCAGCCATTCTGCGTCATGATGTTATTCTCTTTTAGCATCTCTTCCCCATTTATCACTTTTTTCAGATGTCGTAATACTTTTCAATTGAGGCCATGTTCAGTTTTGCCTCAACGCAGCAGAGCAAGTATTATACAATTAATTTGATACAGTTTATTATCCTTTTTTTTTCTAACATCAGTCAGATGCAGATGCGTTTATAGCTTTCTCTCCAAGAATCATTATAATTAGAATCTCCACTTAGGAAGGTAAATTCAGCGATCCTGCACTCTCAGCGGGAGCCAGGCTCGAAACGAGTGAAGGTTAGAGAATCGGTGCCACAGTGTTGTAACCCAACCTGCACTCCCTTCAACCATAGCTCTCTATTGGGAGCACGGGATTGGAGAATTTACCCTAGGGAGTGAAATTCTTCTTTTAACAAAGAAGCGGAAAAATCCTTATTTCTCTCTGTAATTAATGACCTACTGATGAAATCAGATTTTCAAGAAATTGCACGTTTCAAAGCCATGCATTCCCATGATTTTGTTAGTAATTATGGAGAAAAACAGTCATTCTCCTGTTTTGTTTTGATTAAAAGAGGAATTTCAGATCGTAATCTACACACAGATGGGTTTGCAATCTGGGAAATGTGGTTGTTTAGCATTTGATAGCCTGGACCTACCAGGCTGTATGTATTACAGACAGTACTGCAAACTTTGATCCCTGTGTAGTAAGGGGCTTACAGTGTGTCACGCAGTGAGGGTTGATTCAGGGGGGAAGAGTTCGGCATTGAGATATTCCTTAATATGCAACTGTATCACCTATTTTTATGTTAAATTGCACTTGGAATGCACAAGTAATGTATGTGACATCACATATATACATTTGTACCCAAACCTTGCTGGGTAAATGCAAAGTAGAGTAGCTGGGGTTGCAAAGAAAAACAGGTGGGATGCCTGCAGTTTCTAGCATCAACATCCTTGCTTTTCTTTAACTTCACACGATTGGTAAGAAATGTCTGATGTATTGAAAAGGCAAGCTCCTGATCCAAAGAACTCCTCCTGTTTGTTGCCATGTTCTGCTTACCATGACTTTTTAAAAAAAAAATCAAACTTTTCAATAGACCATTGCTCTTTATCACCTCATAATGCCGTTTATCCAATTTTGATCATGTATAATTTTTTTTTACAACATAATTTCCATGCACATATGCAGTTGGTTATTGTGTTATCATCACACCAGGCAAATGCAAATTTTTGCAGCTCCCTCCGACAACAACTGCAATCAGAAATTAAAACAGAAAGTACTGGACTGGAAGTGCACAGCAAGTCAATCATAATCTGATAAAAGAGAGACGGGTGAAAGCTTGGCTTCTCTTTTAGATTTTGATCAACCTGCTGTGTAATTTCAACGGCCCAGGTTTTGCTGTCAAAATAACAGTGAGGCTAATGGCGCTTGTCGTTATTTATGCGCAAACGGTACAGCAACTTCAGGCGAGGGGCAGATGCGCGGTTAAACGTGGAAATCCAGAAGTTGCTGTCCGAGATGCGCTGCTTCACTATTAGCATCGCAAAAATGGCATCTCGCTGCCTGACTCACCATAAAATGCATTGAACGGCCTGAAGCTGCTGTTTTTGCACGGTAGATACGAACAAAACTCGCCACAGAAAGTTAAGTTTTGTCCATTCCAGTCTAAGTATAAGTATTAATTACTGCCAATCAACCTCTCTGGCACTGAAAATTAACTATTACAAATGTGGAGTCTCATTCCTTCAGGTTTTAATTGTTGGTGGAGATTTTAAAAGTGTAAAATTTTTTTTTCTACTTTTCCTTTCTGTCTCCTTTTTCTCTCTCTCTTAATCCAACCTTTCTTTCCCTCACTTTATTTCTCTTTCTGTTCCTGATTTGACATTGAATTCACCCACTCTAATTTACGCTTTCTTCTCAATCCTTGCACTGCTAATTTCACAATCTGATTGTTTAAGGAGATACCCTGTTGCTTGCCCTGTTCACTCAGGTCCCAGATGCCCTCTTCCCCTCACTGCGACGTTATCACCTCACACTTTCAGCAACTTGCCACCTAAAAAAAGTTAAAACCTAAATGTGCAAGGGCAAGTCTAAATAACGGCAGTCGCAAATTATAGTATCATAGTAGGTACAGCAAAGGAGGAGGCCATTGGGCCCTTCAGGCCTGTGCCGACTCTTTGGAAGAGCTATCTAATTAGTCCCATTCCCCTGCTCTTTCCCCATAGCCCTGTAAATTTTTTCCCTTCAAGTATTTATCCAATTCCCTTTTGAAAGTTACTATTGAATCTGCTTCCACCACCATTTCAGGCAGTGTCGTCCAGATCATTACAACTCGCTGCTTAAAAAAATGTTTCCTCATGTAGCCTCTGGCTCTTTTGCTCTTTGGAATTACGGCCCAACATTTTCTGTTTCAACTTCTAACTTCCAGCACTTGCAATTTTTCTTTTTGTCAACTGAAGTCAGAATCTCCTTAAAGCTATAACATAACTTTTCTTGTTAAATTTTTTAGCTTCAATGAAATTACGAATGAAGTGGCATCATGTACAGTGAAATCTTGTTATTGCCACTTCCGTCTTATTGTCACCTTTTTGATTGATAAACTAAAAATGGCAGTAACATGAATTTAACAAATCTTTCTGAAATTACAGTTCGTGCCAGACGTAGGCCTTAAAATTACATTGTGCAAATATTGGACTATGAATGCTTAACATATTTGTATCCTAATATTTGGAGTACATAATTAGGAAATAGAAACAGGAGTAGGCCATTCAGCCCATCAAGCCTGCTCTACCATTCAATTCATTTACCCGCCTTTGCTCCATAGCCCTTGCTTTGCACCAGAACGGTCATTTGTGTTATACGCAAGTGCATGTGAATCCCAAACAATGGCTAAATCAGTGACATCAGTGACAAAATGTCATAGTTTCTATCTGTGACAAGAAGAAAACTTTTTAACATTCTCAACATATTTCCTACCAATTGCAGTTTGTCAATACTCGTGATGAAAAATCAAAGGTTAAATCATTCCAACGAAATATTGTTCTCAATTGCAAGTTGATATAAATCATGAGTTTATTATTGTGATTCGAGGCAATATGTTCAGATGCCTCAGTGGGTAAATGCACTGACCAGGGTAATACTAAGTCATAGCGATCAGGAAGATCCCAGATTCAAACTCCAATCAGTTCTAAGTTACCTGATCTCAGCAGGGATGGTATCAGGGACTGTTACAATTTGCCACAGCACCCTGGATGAAGAAGGGGGAAAAGATCAGTCAGGGTTCCCAATCCTGTTCACTATTGAGTGACTACTGGGAAGGGCATGTGTATGGATGGCAGGTGAGGATAGGACTGGGCTTAGCAATTATGCACTCCCACAGTCAAATAGTCTGCTGATACTCACTGTCAATGATTGGAAATAAAGAACTGCCACTTGGTTGAGAGGCTGCAAATCACTTTGCCATTGAACGAAAGAGCATAGATTCATTACTGTGATTCTCGGGAGGATTGAAGATTAACAATTTCCCACAGGGTAAAAAGGGGGAAAATTCATCTTGATATGTTTTTATATACTTCCTGCTGGTCAGGAGTAGCACAGGAAGAGGCTTGAAAGTGAGTCACCTGCCCTGTCAACTGGAAATAAAATGCATGGGAGGCATTGAATAAAATTAGTAAGTTAAAAATAAGAGAATAAAAACTTTTTCAATTAAAAATGGAGTCTGAAAAGCACAGCAGGGCAGAAAGAGCTATGTAAAGTAACAGCTTTATTAATGCTATCTATTTCTCTTATTAATGACAAGATTAGGGTTCCTTAACATGTACTATTATCTCTAGGTGAAACCAAGTCATTGTATTAAGAAGATAAAACACAAATAATTGGGATACATTTATAATTAGAGCAGGGATATGAATTTCACTGTTATATGAGGCTCAGGAGCGTTGCATAATGGGATTTGGTACAGTGTTTAGTGAGCAGCCTCACTGCGTTTGAAACCGCTCCAATTCCATCGGGACTTAAAATTAATTGGCAAACATCTAAAATCCAAAGTGTTAGTCAGGAAACAATTAATATGATGCAAAATGAAGCAGTCGAGATTATTAACCAGTTCTCTTCTCTGGAACCACAGTTACATTTGATTGGAACATCCAATGCAATTTTTAGATTAGATTGGATAGGTGGATGAAGGAAAACGGGATAAAAGGAAACGGAACAGGGTGGGTAAATGCGATTAGGACTATTTGCTCACTTGGAGGATAAATGATGGCACAGACTGGTTGAGCTGAATGGCCTGTTCCTGAATTGTGACTTCTATGTATAAACAATTACCTATTGAGGTACTGTGATCTCGAAAGGGCTTCTGGAAATCATCCCATTTTAAAGTTGCCACCACTACTATTTCAGGAAAAAAAAAATTTTTTAAGTCCTGTGACCCACTGTTATCTTTAATCAAGATGCTGATTGCCCCAACATATCCCATGGCCATCACAGTTCATGCCCTCTGCTGACTGGGTCCATGCTGATGCCAATCCCAACTCAACACAAATTTCATGTAGCTCAGGCTTTTTGTCTCAACTTCAACCCATGAGGTCCAGTTATTGCACAGTCTATCAATGCAGAAGAAGTCACCTCCATAAAAATATCAACCACTAAACCATCATCATGGTCTAAGGATAACTCAGAGCCACAAGGGGAGAAAGATTCCAAGTGCATGTCATGATATGATATATGGAAAAAAACTAAGCTATCCTTCTTGTGATTTCCAAGCTCAAGCACTGACTCATTTTCCTTTAGGTCATCCACAACATGGATGGAAAGTTGCTGTCATGGCTAATCTTCAGAGGAGTAAAATTTCCGCAGGTCTCCCAATATTACTTTGGGCGGAAGATCTGTGGAAAATCTGGAGGAATGGAGGAACCAGCTGTGAAATTTCTACCCCAAGTGTTTAAGGGTGCAGTTATACTGCATTTATGGTGCAGTTACATGCCACACTTACATCATGGTTCATCAAACTCCTCTCATCACTATTTTAATGGAGGAGTTAACCATTTATTTTGAACAATAAAGTCCTCCCATAAAATAGTAGAGTCATTTTAGATGAATGTGTTAAGCATTTATATGATAACTTCACTGACTATAATTTCTATTCTTATGACTGAACCCTTTGTAGCAACACAGCAGTGATAGTATAATTTGGGGTCGTGATCTGACTCTGTGGGGGAATGGTGTGAGACCACCCATATAGGAGGGCATCTCACACCAATTTGGCTTGATACCACATGGAGTACATCTCCAGTGCAGTGCCAAGCCTAGTTTAAAAAGATTTCCACCGGACCTGCTGGACACTTTAGGGGAGAAATTCAACTTTGTTTTGCCTGTGTTTAGGATATAAAGTGAACAATAAGGGATGATTTTGGGGTTGCACCTTTTCATGCCTAATATACCCAGCAAGTGCGTTCGTCGCCATATTGAAAATGGGCATCTTTTAGGTGTCCAGGGTGCCCGCCTGAAACAGGCCTTAGGCACCTTGCATATGCAAATCAGGGCCCCAGCACTGATCGTAGGACCCCTTATCTCAAGGTGATTAGAACTGAAAAGTGAAGAAGTGATGAACCTTGGTCAGATTCCATATGGAGTATTGTGTTCAGTTTTGGGCATCGAACCTTAGGAAAGATATATTGACCTTGGAAGGGGTAGAGTGCAGGTTCATCAGAATGATACCAGGGCTTAAAGGGTTAAATTATGAGGCCAGGTTGTACAAATTTGGCTTGTATTTTCTTGAGTTTAGAATGTTAGAATCATAGAATCATAGAAAGTTATGGCACAGAAGGAGGCCATTCGGCCCATCGTGTCTGTGCTGGCCAAAAAAGAGCTATCCAGCTTAATCCCACTTACCAGCACTTGGTCTGTAGCCCTGTAGGTTATAGCACTTCAAGTGCTCATCCAAGTACTTTTTAAATGAGCTGAGGGTTTCTGCCTCTACCACCCTTTCAGACAGTGAGTTCCAGACCCCCACCACTCTCTGGGTGAAAAAATTTCTCCTCGACTCCCCTCTAATCCTTCTACCAATTACTTTAAATCTATGCTCCCTGGTCACTGACCCCTCTGCTAAGGGAAATAGGTCCTCAGGTCCTCCCGTCATAATTTTATATACCTCAATTAAATCTCCCCTCAGCCCCCTCTGTTCCAAAGAAAACAACCCCAGCCTATCCAATCTTTTCTCATAACTAAAATTCTCCAGTCCTGGCAACATCCTCGAAAATCTCCTCTGTACCCTCTCTAGTGCAATCACATCTTTCCTGTAATGTGGTGACCAGAACTGTATGCGGTACTTAAGCTGTGGCCTAACCAATGGAGCTGGGTTTTACCCATTGCAACCATCTGGAATCGGGGTTTATCCCATTGCAAACAGCTGGAATCAAGGTTTTACCCCTTGCAAACAGCTGGAACCATTTTACCCCTTGCAAAGAGCTGGAACCGTTTTACCCCCTGCAAACAGGTGTAACTGAGGTTTTATCCCTTGCAACAGCTGTAACTGAGGCTTTACCCCTTGCAAACAGCTGGAATCAAGGTTTTACCCCTTGCAAACAGCTGGAATCAAGGTCTTACCCCTTGCAAACAGCTGGAATCGAGGTTTTACCCCTTGCAAACAGCTGGAACCGAGATTTTACCCCCTGCAAATAGCTGGAGCCGAGGTTTGACCCTTGCAAACAGCTGGAACCCAGATTTTACCCCTTGCAAACAGCTGGAACTGAGGTTTTACCCCTTGCAAACAGCTGGAACCCAGATTTTACCCCTTGCAAACAGCTGGAACTGATGTTTTACCCCTTGCAAAGAGCTATAACTGAGGTTTTATTCCTTGCAAACAGCTGGAACCCAGGTTTTACCTCTTGCAAACAGCTGGAACCGAGCTGGTTGCGGGGTATTTAAAATGATTAAGGGATTCAATAGGGTAGATACACAGAAACTATTTCTTCTGGTGGGGGAATCCAGAACAAAGGGGTACAATCTAAATTAAAGCTAGGCCTTTTAGGAGTGAAGTCAGGAAACATTTTTTCACACAAAAGGTAGTGGAAATTTGGAACTCGCTGCCCAAAAGGTCATGGAATGTGGGTCAACCTAAATTTTCAAGACTGAGATCGATAGATATTTGTTAGGTAAGGGTATCAAGGGATATAGAGCAAAGGTGGATAATTTAATGAATGTCGGAGCAGGCTCGAGGGGCTGAATGGCCTAGGCCTATACCTATGTTCTAATGTGAAAATGTTTAGAGCAGGAGTACTTCTCCTGGCTCCACAAAAATGTAACTTTCCCTTTAGGATCGATGGTTAGGCCACTCGCCTGGCTCAACTAGGCGAAATCCATTTATACCCAAATTTGCATTGCGGTCCTGCTCCTCCTAGTACCATAAAAATATTGTGGGCTGCTCCTAGCCTGGTCTTGCCCCATCTCCGTTTCGCCTACCCCCGCCCCCCAGGACCCATATGTGGGCCGGCTTGGCTCGGCTTTGGAACTGGTTGGAATTCATTGGGCCCCGACTGCCCGATTGGCTCGAGCCTTAGGCCGGCATGAACCAGCGCATGAAGCAATCATTTCACTAACTGGCTTACCTGTTTTGGGTGCAAGTAAAATTTCTCCCCCTTTATTAGTTGAAGCAAAATTATTATTGTGTTGAGAGTGTTGACTCTCCCACTCATGCTCTAAATACATTTAAGATTTACCAGCAAGGAGTGGAGTTCTGTACATCCATGTAAGTATGTGCATGTGCACGGCTCTCTACCCAATTCCAGGTCGGATTCGCTGCCAGGCAGTAAAAACAGGATCATGTCAACTGTGACTCTGAGTTCAGTAGCTATATAATAACCACCATCTCAACATTGCTTGGCTACTGCCTGGCTGGAACTGTCCTGTTTGGGAAAAGGTTCTGTGCACACCTGGATAAATGAACAAGGAGAGAAGCTCTGCCCTCTAAACATTTAACTTACGGTCATGAAGGCTCATAAAGTGTCCATGGGGACCAATGAACCCCCTGAGAAATTTGCAAAGCAAATTTGACCCTGCACTGGGTTTATGCTCCATGCAGCATCAAACCGAAGTGGTGTGAGACCATCGCTTCCAAGGAGTGTCACTCCATTTCTCTTCACATAAATGCCAAACTTGCAGTATAAATGCATCCTAAGTAATTATTGAGCTAGCCTGGTCCATGATTGAAGACACAGAGGTGGTGTAGTTCGACAGATGGTTGATTGGTTGATCAGTGGGATTTGGGATATCGGAATTCTACTCTTGGATGACGCACCCTTTTATCTGCACTGCCTAAATCTACAACTGTAAAATAATAAAAGCAGTTGGCTGGTGAATCTCTAATGGGATGACAATAAACCGGGTGCCAATAGGCCTAAAACTGAAGTGGGGACCCTAATGGGGGCTGATTAGGAGTTGGAGCATTAAGATCCCTAAATATCTTGAGTGTGTTTAATTAGAAGAGACTTACAGCTTCTAGCTGAATAACTTTGGGAGGAAGGTCCACTGACCACCTGGTTTTCTCATGATCTGTGTAGGGATTATGGGCTGTCTGATTGGGTTTGTCTAATTGACAAAGAACTAATTGTGGTCGAAGTGTATAGATTTTTCTCCTCAAGATAACTCTTCAGTCTGTAAAACTACAGAAAAGAATTTTATCCCATCACTGTTTTGTTGACTTACAGCAGGGGCTCCCCATAGAGCACATTGTACTGGAACAAATTGCAGATCAAATATCCTGACTTGGTCCCATAGGCCATTTGCCTCCAGGCCGCCAACTTGAAGTTGGGCAAGGGAAGTCAGTTTTCGTCTTAACTTAAGTTATTGGGTGTCAGCCTTGGCTCAGTGGTAGCACTCTCACCCTCTGAGTCAAAAGGGTTCAAGTCTCACTCAAATTTGTTGGACTATAACCTGGTGTTGTAAGATTCCTTACATTTGTCCACCCCAGTCCATCACCGGCATCTCCACATCAAGAGACTTGAGCAGATAATTTAGGCTGCCACTTCAGTGCAGTACTAAAGGAATTCTGCTCTGTTAGAGGTGCTGTCTTTTGGATGAGATGTTAAATCAAGCCCCTATCTACTTTCTCAGGTGGGCATGAAAGATTCCATGGCACTATTTGAAGAAGAGCTGGGGAGTTCTCCCAGTTTCCTGGCCAATATTTATCCCTCAACCAACATCACCAAAAACAGATTATCTGGGAACTTGCAGTGCACAAATTGGCTGCCACATTTACACTTCAAAAGTAATTCATTAGCTGTAAATCATTTTTGGATGTCCTCAGGTTGTGAAAGGTGCTTTATAAATGCAAGCTCCTCCTTCCTTATAAAACTTTATTATCTGAAATACAGAAATGTGCCCTATTTGCAGCAGGACAAAAACCATGCTTTTGTCTATCCCTAAATTTTCGAAGATGTGGAGATGCCGGTGATGGACTGGGGTGGACAAATGTAAGGAATCTTACAACACCAGGTTATAGTCCAACAGTTTTATTTGAAAATCACAAGCTTTCGGAGGCTTTCGGACGAAGGAGAAAGCTTGTGATTTTCAAATAAAACTGTTGGACTATAAGCTGGTGTTGTAAGATTCCTTAAATTTTCTAAGTATTTGTATGTTCAGTAATTTTCTGCACTTTACTGTTTCTGTGTATTACTTATAAATAAATTGGATTATTAGTTTTAACCTGATAGTAATGATTTGATAGTGTAATATTTACTGCCTTTCAGAGAAGTCAGAAGAACGTGGTTGGCATCCCATATATTATCAGGTACATTATATTGTAATTAAGAGGTAGTTACTAGTCCCATGGCATGCGATTCCTCTCATGCTACCCATTCACTTTTTAATTCAAGTGAAATTTAGTCTTTTTATGGAAACTTCCTTTCAGCTATAAAAATGCTGGATGAAAGCCTGAACCATAATGATTGGTGGCAGCTATAGTGTCATTTACAGACCAACATGCCATTTAAAGATTACATTATTTAAAGATCAGAAACAAACAATAGCTACTAGCTCAGAAAGACTTGGACAGAGAATTGAAATTAAGTTCTCTGGCTGTGGAGGAAATCCAGTGCCGTCGTAAACCTGAGATGATCTGGAGGAAAAAGAAGCAGCGTAATGATATGTAGGAAGAAAAGGAGCGACAGTACAAGCAGAAGGATACAGAGCATTGATGTGCCCTTGAATGGGCACAGAGACACTTAATAACTACTAGATTGGTCCCGTGAAATGGTTTAAGTGGAAAGAGGTGTCCACATTGTTCACAGCAGTTCACTTGTACAAGTCAATGGACAGGTTCTTGCACACGCTACATATTAAGGACCAGAGAGTAGCCTTTTCCCGTGGGGGGAATCATATGATGAACATAGGGTTTCATCCTCTTACAAATAGGAAAAATGTCATTACTGTATGTTACACAGTTTTTCAATAACTACAGTTAAGATGGAAGCTGACTGTCACATTTTTAGATCTTTTCAACCTTCTTATCCTAGATACCTTGGCTTCCCTCTTAAGATTATTGTCATAGATCAGTTCTTGGTTCCTCGCAGTCTAAAGAGCATTTTCACTGACCCTGCTACGTAGGTAAGTTTTGGTAATTTAGCCAGGGTAATGAACAAAAAGCCCTTCCTTAAAATTTTCTCTGAAATTATCCTGTGCCTCCGCAGGATATTTCTCATGTCTTCAAAAAGCAGCAGAGCATCACAACATTACATCTCATTTCAGACTTTAACTGTCAAACAAGTTTATTGAACAATAGTTGAATAAACAAATAAGTAACAGTAGTATAATGCACGAATATCTTTACAGTAGCTATTATACTACATTAATTCCTCAAAAAGAAAATAATAAATGATCACACTCTCTATGCTAAAATATTATCTTATAGATTACCTTTATATAAGAAGTTATTCTGCTTATAGCCTTGCCAACTGTGAGAGTGACCCAACCTGACCTATTTCTTTTAAAGTTCCAAATAGATTCAATGATTTGAACAGTTCGTACTCATAAATACTCCCCTGAGAGTTATAAATTTGAATAACTGTCAGCTAAATTCAAATGGAACTGCCAGTCACATATAACTAAGAAAATCATACAGGATTTTTTTAATGTCCCTTGGCTGCTCCCTACTTGGTAGCTTGGGAGACAAGCAAACAAATCTTCACAACATTTGCACTGAGTTAAACTCTGGACATAATTTAGAATGCAGGGTGTTTTTTTAAAACTCCTTATGCATTGTGATTAAATTAAAGGAACCGCTACCAAATTAAAACTAGACAAAAATGCTTCTATTTTGTCACACCAGGTTCCCTTGCCCAACTTCAAGATAGAGACCTCAAGATGAATTGGCCATGGGATCAGTCTAGGTTGTTTGATCTGTGAATTAATACTGGCTTTCTTAGTGTCCACGCAATTTTCCATTGTCAATTCTGGCAGGTGCCATAAACATATACTTTTTAATGGGTGGGCACATTTAAATGAGGCAGTAATGACGCTATGACATGCAGGTAGCAGTGCCTTCCTCTTATCATCTATACCCACTCATGCTCTGTACGCCATCCTGTGAGTGTCCTCTGGCTCACTCTCTAATGCCCCTTGAGTGGATATCTCTAGGCTGGTGCTTGGGAAGGAGAAAATGATTGACAGCGCATCAGTGAAGTGGAAAGGAGGGTAGAAGCTAAGCACGGGTGAGCATTACCACCTTGCATTAAGGAATCAAAGCAGGGGTGTGGAATGTTGTGTCTGTGTGGTGCTTCACAGATATGCCAGGGCTTCAGTCACTAACTTGGCACCGGCAATATGCCGCTGATCTCGCCATCTCCCATGGTAAGCCATCAAAGACGGGCACCTCAGCACCTCACTCTACCGCAAGCCCACGGACAACCTCACGATGCTCCACTTTTCCAGCTTCCACCCTAACCACGTCAAAGAGGCCATCCCCTATGGACAGGCCCTGCGAATACACAGGGTCTGCTCAGACGAGGAGGAACGCGATGGACACCTACAGACGCTGAAAGACGCCCTCGTAAGAACGGGATATGACGTTCGACTCATCGATCGACAGTTCCGACGGGCCACAGCGAAAAATTGCATAGACCTCCTCAGGAGACGAACACGGGACGCAACCAACAGAGTACCCTTTGTCGTCCAGTACTTCCCCGGAGCGGAGAAACTACGCCATGTTCTCCGCAGCTTTCAACATGTCATCAATGACGACGAACACCTCGCTATGGCCATCCCCACACCTCCACTACTCGCCTTTAAACAGCCACCCAACCTCAAACAGACCATCGTTCGCAGCAAATTACCTAGCTTTCAGGAGAACAGCGTCCACGACACCACACAACCCTGCCACGGTAACCTCTGCAAGACATGCCAGATCATCGACACAGATACCACCATCACACGAGAGGACACCACCCACCAGGTGCATGGTTCATACTCCTGTGACTCGCCCAACGTTGTCTACCTCATACGTTGCAGGAAAGGATGCCCCAGAGCATGGTACATTGGCGAGACCATGCAGACGCTGCGACAACGGATGAACGGACACCGCGCAACAATCGCCAGACAGGAGGGTTCCCTCCCAGTCGGGGAACACTTCAGCAGTCAAGGACATTCAGCCACTGACCTTCGGGTAAGCGTACTCCAAGGCGGCCTTCGAGATGCACGACAACACAAAATCGTCGAGCAGAAATTGATAGCCAAGTTCCGCACCCATGAGGACGGCCTCAACTGGGATCTTGGGTTCATGTCACGCTACACGTTACCCCACCAGCGAACAAATGTTATCTGTTTTTAATATAACGGGTCATTTGCTGTCTTTTCTATGTTTCTGCCTCTCTATCTCTGTTTTTTTTTGGTGGTTTGTATATTCGGAGACCTTGTAGGTAACACCTGTCTGTCTGCACACTGATTGCCTTGGCAACGGGCAGTTGAAAGGACTGTCTGTAATCACCAAGTATTGTTCTGTGATTTATAAATGCGAAGGGTTCGAGGATTTCATTTCCACAACATTCACCTGAGGAAGGAGGAAGCCTCCGAAAGCTTGTGAATTTCAAATAAAATTGCTGGACTATAACTTGGTGTAAAATTGTTTACAATTCCCATGGTAAGAGCAGAGTGCCTCACCATGAGTTATATGGCCTTCGCCTCATAGGACATGAGGGCTTTAAAGGTGGTGATGCCCACTTAAGTGGCTTGCCTCTGGTGCCCATTGTGCACTATTTTCCCCTGCAAAAAGATTGAGTACATTTGGGGAAGATTAGCAGTTGAGTAATGTGTGTCAAGTGGCAGGAAGAGTTGAAGTAAGAGATATGGAGCTATCAGTCTGTTAAAGTGGAGGAAGGGGTTTTAGGGTTGTACGTGTAAATAATTGTTGTTAGGGAAGTTGGGTAGCCATAGCGCAAAATCTTCAGTGAGAGCCCCCCATAACCAGAGCACATTGTGATGAGTTAGTTGTACAAGTGTTGCTTGAAAAGGGTGAAGAATGTGCTGGTGTCCAGAATGGGCAAGGAAGGAAAGGGAAAGTTACCTTGCCTGCCCTGGTGAGGAGTTGAACTTTTTGAGGCACTGGTCAGCAATTCTGGGAGTGATAGAGTTGGCACTCAGTACAGGCCAATATTTATTCCTCAATAAACAACCAAAAACTGATTATCTGGTCATTATCACATTGCTGTTTGTGGGACCTCAATGTGCGTACATTGGCTGCTGCATTTCCTACATTACAATAGTGACTATAGGGGCGGATGGCCGAGCGGGTGCATTGGGGACGGGGGGGCTCCGAAAATGGCGGAATCCCGGAGCGGGTTCAGACCCCGGCTCCAACCTGCTCACTTTCGGGTTCCCCAACGACGCGTTCGGGTGCGCGCGCAGCTCCCGCATACGGGACTCCCACCGGCAATTAAAGCCGGCAGGATGATAATTTAGATAGTTATTTAGATAGTTGAGATATTTGACAGACCTCATTGACTGGAGATTTTGGCAGGGGTGCAATTTTGAAGGATTCGTGCTGTGGGAAACACTCCCTGTTGGAGCAGACATGTTTCAGTCAGCAGCCAGTGGGAGATGCAAAGGTTTATTTGACAGTTGGGGGGAACACCTCATTTATTGCAGCAGGGCACTCTGTCACTTCAGACAAAGTTTTGGCTGCAAAACCTTTGTCTTTCCACTCAAAATTAATAATTTATGCCCTAAACTCTGCTGTGCAAACACATTTACCTACTTTGCGGACCCCCTCAAACTTACACCATCAGGATGGGGGGCACCATGGCTGCATTCTTCACTTCATCCGAGGACGAGCAACATCACCAACCTCGCCAGGCACGCGTCCACCTCCGCCACGTGGAGCTCCACAACACAGTGCTGCACCACAGGCATCTGCACAAAATAGTCGTGCAACTACACATACACCCACTGTAGGGTGACCCAATGGGTGGCATCAAGTGTGGGTGATCATGGTGAACCTCATGAAAGGGACTTATTACACAAGCCAGTCAAGAATATCCAAGACGTGGCAGGAGTGGTGCCAATAATAATATTTATTATGCCATTAACAAAAATCAAATATAAATAGAAAGCATGACAAACTGTCAAACACCCTTGTGCATCCCCTTTGTGCTCACAAAACCTTTGCCTTACGCTTACGACTACTCCTACGTGGTGTTTCCCCTGTGGCTTCAGCAGAGGTAGTGGCAGGTTGCTCGTGCTCATGCCCTGACCGATTAGATGCTTTGGGCCTACGCCCTCTGGGTTTCGGTGCCCATGAGGGCCCCTCCAAAGACTGCTCCACCTTCACCTGTGCAGGGGCAGACTCGACCATCTGGAGAGGAGGCAGCATTGCGGGTTCTGGTTGAGAGGGGGGCAACGGGTGAGACAAGGGAGCATCTTGAGTGGCGTCCCCGCTTCCATGTCCCATTTCGCCATCATCCCTCTCCTGGGCCGGGCCCACATCACTCCTACCACCCTGCTGGATGACAGTTTGGAGGACATGTGTGAAGCCTTGTAAGGCCAGTGCTAGTGTATCTGTCTGCCTGTTTAAGGCGGCAGAAAGTTGCTCACTCTGAGTCCGAAGGGCTTTTGTCTGGGCCTCAGATGGCTCATTGGTGAGCCGTGCTTAAAGCTTGATGCAGGCTAGCCTTCCCTCCATCGCTGACATTCCTGCACTTACCCGCGACACTATCTCAGAGATGTCCTCACGTCCTTGTGACAGTATCACAGAGATTCCCTCCTGTACCTGTGCCACCATTCCACTCATGCAAGAGTTGGACTCCTCCATCCTCTGCACGATTGTGGAGAGTGCGCGTGGCACCTGTTCCAGCACCTCGCAAATGTGCTACTGCCCCTCGATCATTCTCCTTTTAAAGATGACCCCCAGGGTTCAGCATCTGTGTCCAGCTGAGCAGTGCCTGGAGAAGAATGCTCCCACCGAGGTGGACTCTCCACAGCTGCCCCTGCCACCAGTGTCTGCTCGTGCTCACATGTGTGTGGTGATTCACCATGTGGGACCCCAACCAACTGGGGATGGGGACCCACCGAGGTGTGCGTATCTGCGCTGGTGGATGGCTCACTCAGATGTGATGGTGCCCCCTCAGAGGCCGGCAGGTCCTCTGAGGAATCGCCCTCCGCCGTCCTGGCAGTCGCTGAAGGCCCTGTAAGAGAACAGAAGGCAATATTAAGCACGATGACAGATGTTGAGGTGATGAACCTCAACATCTGGTAAGGTATTTTAACATCATTTGCTATTGTGAATGCTGAATGTTAAAGATCTGTCCCCAGCCGTTTGTCGGGTGGCAGTCTCAGCGTCCCGATGGACAGGCACTCGAGGGTGCGGCTCACTTCAAGAACCTCCTACTCCGTGTCCATGAGGATGACCTGATGTTGTGGCCCCCCTCCAGTCTTCGCCCTCTCCCGTGCATTCTGGGCTCTCATCTCCTAAAAGGGGAGAAAGTAGAGAGGTGTGAGTGAGGGATGATGACGTGGCCAACCACTGAATGCATTGGTTTGGGTGAGGCTGACCGTGAAAGAGATGCATCAGAGGGTGGGTATGAGACAGAGCCATGACATTGTATGAGGATTGGGTTGAGTGGTAGTTGTGGGATAATTACTGGGGAGGTGAGTAAGTGCAGGTAAGTTGAGGATGAGGTTTGAGTGGGTGTGAGGTGTGATGTGATAGAATAGTGTTGCCAGTGCAAAAGAAGTGGGGGCAGTGATGTAGAAGAGGGAGTGTAGGAGAATGAGTAAGTGTACTCACTTTGGCTGACCTAGTTAGGTCATTGAAGCGCTTCCTGCACTGCATCCAGGTGCGGGAGACGTTGCTGCTGCTGCTGACCCCTCTGCCACCTCGAGCCAGGCCTTCTTGGTGGCAGAGGCAGGCCACTTCCTCCCGTCCGCTGGGTAGAAGATCTCCCTCCTCCTCCTCACCCCATCTAGTAAGACCTGGAGTGCAGCATCGTTAAACCTGGGGGCAGCCTTTCCCCTGGGCTGCTCCATGGTCCTGTGTCATTGTTTGCTGCAGGATCAGTCATTGGTGAACTACCCCTTTACATAGGGCTCCTCCAGCTGACAGCCTGTGATGTGGGTGAGCAGTCCGCCTGCTGCGCAGGTTTCCGACGGGAAACCCGGATGCCACGTTAAGTGGCTCCAATTTACCCGCGATCGTGTGGGGAACGCACGGATTTTACTGGGCGGGTTACCCATGCGCCCAGTCGCCCCCCCCCACCGCTGCCATCCTGCCTCCCTGGTAATATCGGGCTCTATACTTCAAAAACTGTACTTCATTGGCTGTAAAACACTTTGGGATGTCCTTAGGTCATGAAAGGCATTATATAAATGCAAGTCTTTTCTTTCTTCCAGTGACATTTCCCTAGAGGTGGTGCAAGTAACATTCCTGGCAGGCTTCCTGACGTGATCAGTCAGGAGTCTGTGCCTCCTTAATTCAATTTCCTTGAGCAGGGCTTGGAGGTCCGAGTCAGCATCATTCTGTGTTCTTCTTCTGTGTTTGGGTCCCATGCCATGCTGCCTTGTTCTAATGCGTCCTACTGTACACTGTATGAGAAAAAAGATAGATGAAACATGTAGTGAAGTTATCTCAGAGACAAATGAGTGAGCCAAGCAGTGCTTTTAACTTACCTGGTTGGCCCTAGTCTACTGCTGAAGTGTGCAGGCTGAACTGTCTTTTTAAAGGCTGCACCCCACCTTCAATGCACTGTAGCAATTTACACCCATTTTACACGGCATTTCCACCAACAACTACGCCAATGGATGGGTACGGTAGCATGGTGGTTATATTACTGGAATAGTAATCCTGCAGCGTGGGCTAATAGTCCAGCAGAGGTGAGTTCAAATCCCAGCATGGCAGTTTATGAATTTGAATTCAGTTTTTTTTTAAAACGAAATAAATCTGGAATAAAAAGTTGGTATCATTAAAAGTGACCATGAAGCTGTCAGATTGTCGTTAAAAACTCAGCTGGTTCACTAATGTCCTTTAGGGAAGGAAACCTGCTGTCAATTTTCCTTGAAATTCCTCTCCAGCCCAGTAAAGGCAATCAAGCAAGCTCCAGGAGGCCAAGGTGGCTGATATCACTAGTCTCAGTTAACCCACCAACCTTCTATCACTTGAGATGTCTTCACTCACAAAAACTCATCCTGCTCCCTTTCTGAAGGTCTGGAGCGAATCCACACTCACCTCATGTACTGACAATCTATTGAAAGGTTGCTGACTCTGTGAAAAGTAGTACTGCTTGGCATCCATCCAAACTCCGTGCTTTCATAATTGCAAAAGTCACCGCAAAATACATTAATTCAACCACTGGAAGAAAATCCCCAAATACAGTTTATGAATCGTGGATTTACAGTGTAACTTGTTATCAGAGTGCTTTGGTGAGATTTCAATTCTTTAAACCTGTGGCCTACTGCAGGATTTTCTGGCATCTTTATAAAAGAATAAAATAATCAGGGATTTAGAATTTTACGTGTGAACTTCTTCCAGTCAATGCCTGCCAGCCGTCCCCCGACCCTGCTGAAATAGAGACTGCGTCCTAATTTATTATGGACCTTTTTTTTGTTGTTTGTTTTAAAAGTAATTTGCAATGTTGAGTGTCCCCATATTCACCTTATTCTCTAAAGTAGGTGAACACAATGTGATTGTCTATCCAAAGGAGCTGGGCTACGGCTTTCACCCAGCTCCATTAATTGTAACCAGAACACAATTGACAGGAGTGCAGTTGGTGTGATTATCACTTACCAGATGAGAGCTATTAAGAAAATGGAGAGTGTCATCTTCAGAGCACAAATATTTTCCCTAACTATAATGCCCTCTTACAGGATGTGAAGTGGATGGGTATTGTTATGCCTCTTACACTCACGTACCAACCATTTTTAACTGCCACAGCAGACTTTTAAGTGCAATCCAGAAGAAGTTACCACTTGTGGCTATTGTGGTTTATCCTTTCGAACAAAGAATCCACCAGACCCCGTGTTCACAGCTGAGAGAGAAACCTATTTCTTTTTTTTTAGGTGGGGATTATAATCACCCTTATTCTAGGAATGTTAGATAAATGTATCCAGGATAAGGAAGGTTTTAGATTCCCCTTGTTTTGTTTTGTCCTATTCTTTTCTTTCTTTCTGGCTCTTTGTTAAGATCACTATAGAACAGAGAATGTTTTTGTTAGCGTGGATTGTGAGGATTGTTTCACATCATCAGGCTATTCATCGTTTCCCCTCCCCTGTTGTAAAACACAAGCTAGTGCCAGCTAAACAGTGGTGGCATTGTGCTGGGGCTCAATACCACCCAGATTCTACCTCAGCCAGCGTTCCCCCCCCCCTGATCCTTTTTGTGTGCAAAAAAAAAAGCATTTGCTCAGGGGAGGGAGGGGGCGTGCCTATTGCTTCAACCAACATGCGTGTTTTTTTTAAAAAAGGCAAGATTGATGGGAGAAAGTTCTCCAAGAAACCAGGATAAATTTCTTCCAGGCCAAGGCCAGTTGTTCCATTGTTCGAAGGCCATGTGTTTTGTTCATTATCTCTTACTCTCTTCTTTTATCAAGAAAACTTGCAGAGAAGCTCAGAGAAAAGAACAGGATATAGAGGTCAGGGGTTCTCATTTGACCACCTAGGTGTTCCATTTTTAATGCCAAGGATGGGCAGAGCAGAGGGTGAGTTCCAGTAATGCAGCAGAATGTGTTCCCTTAAAACAATAAGGAATGGAAGGCATAATTTATAGCTCAACCTCTCTCCACCCCCACCCCCCCCCCCCCTTTTCAGGGTTAGTATGTATGAAAGTGGTAGAATTTACTGAAGAAGAGTCGCTTGAAACAAGGGCCTGTTGTCAAGGGAATAAGCCTAGCTGAGTGCAGGCATGATAGGAGCAGCTGCTGGTTTTGGCCGGCTTGGGATTCTGCTGGTAATGGCAGTGATTCAATGCGCCAGCAAAAGCAAGAGCTAGCTGTGAAAGGGAGTTGGGGAAGGGGGAAAAATTAAAAATCAAAAAAGCTGCTGGGGTTGTAAATGGCAGAAAGAAAGGAGACCCATCGATGCCAAAATCCGAGGAGCATTTAGTTTCCTTCAGCTACATGCTATTTTGTTAAAAAAAATACATGTAAATGAATTAAATGGTAACAATGTACCTTTTGACAGGCAGCTGCATCCAACAAACAGTGCTTTTACTCAGTAAATGATACTGCTTCCAGCAACAGAACAGAGAGGGAAAAAAATTGATAGGAGCGAAGAAAAAAAAAAGTTACGTATGTCAAAGCAGCTGCAATGACAATCTGATATAATGAATGCCTTTTTCTTGCTGCCTGTTTACATTTCTGAAATTAATGGCAAAATAATTCCAAGACATTGCTAAACAGGTCATAGGTGATCACCGGGAAAACTATTAACTATCGCTTCATTACCTCGGCTTTATAATCTTCCAGCGAGGCAAATTAAAATTCAAAAATAAACTTCTGGCATTTTAAATACCTCCGCTTCCTGTATTTTATTTTAAGTAAATGACCTGCCATTTTTTTTTCTCTGCTTCTAATTGAAGAGGATGCCTGGAGTCCTCCAGGCCAACTGCAAGCAGTACAAAGTTTGTCAGAAAACAGAATGCAATTAACGTGACCAGACAATGCTATTATTATAAGAAGATGGGGATAAATAAACAGTTGTCTATCGTGAATCGCTGCTTTCTAGCCTTTAACTGATTGAAAGCTCTTGTCCTCTCACTGTACACTATGGTGACAGTTGGAACACCAACTTTGGAACCATTATCACTGGTAACATCTGACAGGTCTTAATTAATCAGTTTTTTCTCGCTCTCTCACTAACGATGGCTGAATAAAAGAAGAACGACTGAGAAGCCATTGTTTTGGTCGTGTGTGGTGCGAGGCTGGCAGATGCAAGGCTTGGCTCATGCTGCACAGTGGCAGGTAGGGCACCCTGCTGTTAAACCCTGCTGTTGTGCACACTCCTCGAACCCAGAACAAAGTGTTTTCAATATTCTCCCCTTTGTAGACATCATCAACACAGATCCATTCACTTATGATGAGATATTAGTGCTCATTTAGAGGCGACAAAAAAAAACTCTGAAAGATAAAATGAAGTTCTGTGGCACTGATGGTAATTCTGAAGGTGCTGATGCCCCATGCAGACAATTTCTGTTAATTAAATAATCAGCTTCAACAAAATTGTGTTCACTTCTCTAGAAAGCACAATTAAAATAGAATCCACATTAAAATATTAATAGGTTCACACTATAACAATATCCTGATATGCTCTTAATACTCATATAAAGACATTTACTTACTTTTATTTCAACATGTAGAAAGTTTTAAAAAATCATCCATAACGGGTAGATAAAAAATAATGGGAACTATAGCGGTACGTAAAAGGCCCTGCAAATGCAGCAATATATCCAGGGGTAGAGTTTCAGCTCGATTGCATTGTTTCATCAGCTCAATCCAGCCAAAACAACGCAAAAGATCAAGGAATTTCTATTTACGCTGGCCATAAATTACGTCCAGTGTAATTCGAGTTTCTGCGATCTTTGGTGCTGGTTCAAAAATCATTGCGCTGAAGCCAGCCCCGCCCACAAAACTGGCCATGCCCCCCCCCCCCCCACTATCGAAATAACGAGGATGGCGAGTTTCGTCCGATTGCGTCCATTTGCAACAGTTTGAGGAGGCTCTTCAAATTAAGTTCGTTTTCTTAGGCGCACAGGCACTAGTAGGCAGGTTTTAAACATTTTTACATATTAAAAAATATGCAATTTACTAAGAAACTGACTAGTGTGCTCCAATAAAAGTAGTAAATGGTTCAGTCTAGTTTTTTAAAGATATTTTCAGTGATTTAAAATCAGGTTACTCACAGGTGGAAAACTGGACACTTTTATTAAAAATACTTATTTTTGGTGATAAACCCACTTTCAGGTGTATTAATAAAACTGCACCAGGTTACCACTCTTAAATGTATCAATGAATATTTTTTACTGCTAAAAAATATAAACGATTGCACTCTATTAAGCTGCCAGATTGCGCTGGTTCATGGTGGTAGAATTTACGTTTGTGATTATGCAAATGTATTTTAGCGGAAATTCGAACTGTAACTCAACCGGCGCAATTTTCGGGCACAATTTGTGCCCAAGTATCGATTGCACCCAAAGTGGAACTCTATCCCTCGGTCCCAGGTACTTACCAATGGTATACATTCAGACACATAGATTGAGCTTTTATTTTTGTTTCTTAAGCTGAAACTCAAAATTTTGGATTTTTGAATTTTTTCCTCTTTTTTAATAAGAGTCCAGAGCTCCCTTTTTCAGTGATTTACTTGCCGATGTTTAGGTCAGTTTAACAGAATAAATGCTTAACATGGAGATTTGCTTTGCTAGTAAGCAATTATCGGACACGTCAGTCTATAGCAAGAGCTGCGCCAGCAGAGTTTATTTTCTTTTAAAAACTTTTCCAATTTTTGTCTCAAAACAAACACAGCTGATACTATGGGCTAATTTTAACTTGTGGCGACTGGCGCAAACAGGGTGATAAGACAGTTAAAATGGCGTGTAGTACTTACCGCCCTGTTCGACCTCCGTAGCAGTTGCCGCCATTTTGAAAGGGGCTTACTCCTGGGCTTACTCCTGTGTTCAGGTAGCCTCCTTTTGATATGCAAATAGCTGTCCTATGATGTACATAGAACCCCAATTGTCATTTCAGGAGAGAACTGGTCAGAGTGCGCGCCCTGCACTCTTCAATCAGCTCCACAGGCGATAGAGCCGAAGAGGCCCAGCAAAGGTGTGTTTGAAATTATTTCTTGAGGGGCCAGGAGGTGTTCCTCATGCCCCACAAAAATAATCTGGGCCGCTGCCGCCCGGGACACCCCCCACCACCACCACCATCCCTCCCCTCCGCCATCACGTTTCCCCTTGTACTTACCTTTGCTGCCGGCCCAGAGCAGCTCGATGTTGGGCAGCCTTTTGGCATGCCACAGCTCACTGGTTCAATAAGTCAGGCCGGGGCCTCAAAATCATGGCCGTTTCTTTCACTGCCAGGACAGGGCAGCCAGCTGCCTCGTTTCGCTGGTCGGCCGTTCTAAAGTCAAAATGTACCACCATGCGTTGAAACCAAGGGGGTGAACTTCTGCGGCAGTTCTTTGCTTGTCCAGTGTTTATGAAATTTCCCGAGGGTATCTGCAACTCTGTGAGTTTAAATCCCACCATGGCAAGTTGTAAAACTGAATCCAATAAATTTGGTAATTTGTGGGCTAGCACCAAAAGAAGAAAACTGACCATGAAAGCTACTGGATTGTTTTAAAAATCTGAACAGGTTCACTAATGCCCTTTAGGGAAGGGAGCCTGCTACCACTACATGGTCTGGCCTACACATTACTCCACTTCCGCCCTACATGATTGACTCCTAAGGCCCGCAGGGCAACCATGGACGGACAATAACACACATCCCAAGAACAAATTAAGAAAGTGCAGATCTATTTAATCAGATGCTATTTTACTACATAGTTTCAAATTAAAATATAATTCTGAGAGACACATTGCACAAAAGAGAAAAACAAAAAGGGAAAAACTCAAGGGCAAATGCTCATTTTTTAAAATTCATCTTCAAAACGAATTCAATTAGCTTAATGTCGGTGGTAAGGAAGATAATGGCATCCTTACTCAAAGATGCAATAGAAAAACATTTAGAAACCAAAAATATAATAAAGTATAATCAACACGGATTCCAAAAGGGAAGGTCATGCTTGACCAACCTTATTGAATTCTTTGAAGAAGTAATAGAAAGAGTAGACCAGGGTAATGCAGTAGATGTAATATACTTGGATCTTCAAAAGGCCTTCGATAAGCTACAGCAGAGCAGACTCATGACTAAGGTCAGAGCATGTGGAGTCAGGGGCGCAGTAGCAGAATGGATAGCAAGCTGGCTACAAAACAGAAAACAGAGAATAGGGGTTAAAGGTAGTTACTCAGACTGGCAAAAGGTAGGAAATGGTGTTCCTTAAGGATCGGTGCTGGGACCATTGTTGTTCACCATTTACACAAACGATTTGGACTCGGGAATCGGAAGCACAATTTCAAAATTTGCGGACAACACCAAATTGGGGGGTATAGTTAATACCGAGGAGGACTGCAACAAAATGCAGGAAGGCATTAATAAACTTGCAGAATGGGCATGTAATTGGCAAATGAATTTCAATATAGATAAGTGTGAGGTATTACTTTTTGGTAGGAAGAATAAGGGGGCCATATATTGCTTGGAAAATAAGTAAATAAATGGGGTAGAGGAGCAGAGAGATCTGGGGATACAGGTACACAAATCACTAAAAGTATCAACGTAGGTTAATAAGGCCATAAAAAAAGCAAGCCAAGCACTGGGGTTCATTTCTAGAGGGAGAGAATTGAAAAGCAGAGAAGTTGCGTTAAACTTGTATAGAACCTTGGTTAGATCACACTTTGAAGTACTGCGAACACTTCTGGTCTCTATATTATAAAACGATATAGAGGCACTGGAGAAGGTGCAAAAAAGATTTACTAGGATCATACCAGAACAGAGAGGCTCTACCTATCAGGAAAGATTGAGCAGATTGGGGCTCCTTCCTCTAGAAAAGAGAAGCCATGATGTGGAGATGCCGGTGATGGACTGGGGTGGATGAAGGAGGTGACGAAGGAGCAAAGCTCCGAAAGCTTGTGATTTCAAATAAAGCTGTTGGACTATAACCTGGTGTTGTACGACTCCGTAGAAAAGAGAAGACTGAGGGGTGACCTGACAGAGGTCTTTAAGATTATGAAAGGGTTTGAAAGGGTAAACGTAGAGAACATGTTTCCACTTGTGGGGGAGACCAGAACTAGGGGCCATAAATATAAGCTAGTCACTAATAAATCCAATCGGGAATTCAGGAGAAACTTCTTTACCCAGAGAGTGGTTAGAATGTAGAACTCGCTACCGCAAGGAGTAGTTGATAAAATAGATGCATTTGAGGGGAAGCTGGTTGAACACATGAGGGAGAGGGAATAGAGGGATATGCTGATGGGGTTAGATGAGGTGGGGATGGAGGAGGCTCGTCTGGAGCATAAACACCGGCATGGACCTGTTGGGCCAAATGGCCTGTTTCTGTGCTGTACATTCTATGTAATTCTATGTAATTCGAATAATCAGAACTGAATTCTATGGAAAGACAGACTTAATGTGGATTGTACTGTTAAATTAAAGACCAACACGGCAGTTTCTCATTGAGTTTATTATTATTAATAAACATCAAGAAAAGAATATATTTTTAGAAAATAAATGTGAAAATAAATGTGGTAGAATTTCCACAGTGATGTAAACGACTTTTTAAGTTGTTTCTCTAGGGCTACCATTGATCTTCTGCCAAAGCTAGGCGGGAGATCAAGAAAACCCCCCATGGAAATTCTACCCCTATTGGTGCAATTTATTGTGGCTTTTTAGACCATGTCTTGAATAATTCTAAACAATTTTACAACACCAAGTTATAGTCCAGCAATTTTCGTTCACCTGACGAAGGGGGAAGCCTCCGAAAGCTTGTGAATTTAAAATAAAATTGCTGGACTATAACTTGGTGTTGTAAAATTGTTTACAATTGTCAACCCCAGTCCATCACCGGCATCTCCACATCTTGAATAATTCTGAGGAAGTCAAACCTCTTATTCTAATCAATACCTCTTATTCCATACCTACAATCCAATGCAATGTAGAGATCCTACAAATTCTTCTGTTCTTCTTTCAGTGATTGGATTGATATGATCTTAAAAAGTATAATACTGAGCTTCCTTTCATACTTTATTAAGAATTTATTAGTCAAGATTAGCTTCAGAAAGAATTGTAAAGATAATGGGTTGATATTTTAGCTGGTGGTATTTTTATGTCCATAAAATGCCATGTGGATGATGTCTGGTTTGGTATAAAAATTGAGCTATCAAATCTCATTTTTCTGGAGTAAATCATAGTAATTTTGATTTCAAAATATAATCTATTTAAATAGACTTCACTCTTAGAGATAAACAGAGATCCATATCTTCAAATGGGATTGCAACCAATCTGAATTTTTGAGGTAGATACAGCTATGAGAAAAATGCTTGTTGAGTGACAATAATGAAGGTTTATATATTCCTACATGAGTTTAAATTTTAATTTTAATGCTGGTGGGTAAGCAATAACAATTAAGACAATTATTTGGGGAAAGTGGGCAGAAATAATCCAATAATTCTTAGCCTAGTTTACAAAAGGCATGTAGCGAATTCAATTCTTATAAACAAAATAACACACTTCAAAAATGTTCAAATAGAATGCATTCAAGTGCTTTATAAACATTAGAAAGACGTTAAATTTAAGTCCTGTAACTAAAAAATTTCCAGGTGGGTCTGTCACATGACAATTCTGGACCTGCTACAAGGTTAAGAACTGTTATTGCTAATTAAGAATCTGACTAACAGATGACAGATAACTGGACCTTATTTGATTTCAGGAGTCTCCTTCCCATATATCAGTGCAATAAGATTGGCTGTTTTCATTTCTGTGATTGAATGTGACAATAAAAATTAAAAATTAATGCTTATTCATTCAATTTTTATAAACAGAATAATGCAATTAAAGAATTAACAAATGCCAGCAAGTGGTTAATAGTACTTAATTGGGACTTCAAAGCAGTGCTTTATAAGAGATCTTGACCATTGAGTTAGTTGCTCTCTCTGCCAAAGTTAAGGTCTATGGTACTGGCCTCACTACAAACGGGCAAACAACCAGGTCTTCAGGAATTTCACTCTGTCTCTTCAGCTTGTCTATTTAGGGTTAATAGGCAGCATGTCACTGGTTAAGTGGCTGGCTGAGCACTGTGACATAACTAGTGGCCCAAATTCATATGATCATAAATTGAAGTTAATTAAGAACTAATTAATTCAATCATTTTAGACTGGCTGTGGAACTTAGGCGTATTTTGGCTGCATTGGCTGCTCTAACTGAGTTCAATAGTTGTGCAGCCAGGCCCTCACATTAACCTGCTCTTCCATCTCTGACCACTGCTGCTGTTTGGCACTCTTCTCCCGTCTGCTGGAAGGAGCGATTCCTTCCTCCTGGTCACCTCCTCCACGAGGACCTCCAAAGCAGTGCCTGAAAATCATGGCTCTCTTGTACAGCTTCTCCTAGATGCCATCTTCACTTTACAACAACGACTGAGAGCTATGATTTGAATCAGCCAAGGTGTATCTCCCCTTTAAGAGGTGCCGGCTGCCTTTAAATGGTATCACCAGCACCCGATTTTCCACCTCCCCGTCCCCTCCACAATCGGCAAGCTGCCAATAAAAAGTGACAGTAGGGCTGGCAACTCACCCGTCATAATCAAATGAGGCACGAGCACCAATTTGGCTCGTGCCTCTTGCCGACGTCATCGGGAGTGTGTATCGGACGCTATGTGCATTTTGTGATGGTTTTTAGTACGAGTTATATTTCTCTTCCTGTGTAGAATCATAGACTCATAGAATGGTTTCAGCACTGGAGGAGGCCATTCAGCCCATCGAGTCTGTGCCGGCTCTTTGTAAGAGCAATCCAGTTAGTCTCATTCCCCTGCTCTTTCCCCGTAGCCCTGCAACCTTTTTCTTTTTAAATATTTATCCAATTCCTTTTTGAAAGCCACGATTGAATCTGCTTCCACCACCCTTTCAGGCAGCGCATTCCAGATCATAACTACTCGCTGCGTAAAAAAGTTTTGCCTCATATTGCCTTTGGCTCTTTTGCCAATCGCCTTAAAACTGTGTCCTCTGGTTCTCGACCCTTCCGCCAATGGGAACAGTTTCTCTTTATTTACTTTATCTAAACCTGTCATGATTTTAAACACTTCTATCAAATCTCCTCTCAACCTTCTCTGCTCTAAGGAGAACAACCCCAGCTTCTCCAGTCTATGTATGTAACTGTATTATGTCATATCACATCGACATAGGAAATATGTTATCTTTGTATAACATTAGTTTATATGTTAGCATTGTACAACGTTAGTTTAGAACTATATGTTACAGTATATGGTATAAGATTCATCTATGACAATATATTGTACTGTACAATGTAGCAATCATCTAGAATAGAATGTTTTACTACGTTAAACATTCTACGCAGATGATACAAAGATGGGAGGGAAAGTAGAGAGTGAGGAGGACATAAAAAACCTGCAAGGGGATATAGACAGGCTGGGTGAGTGGGCGGAGATTTGGCAGATGCAATATAATATTGGAAAATGTGAGGTTATGCACTTTGGCAGGAAAAATCAGAGAGCAAGTTATTTTCTTAATGGCGAGAGACTGGAAAGTACTGCAGTACAAAGGGATCTGGGGGTCCTAGTGCAAGAAAATCAAAAAGTTGGTATGCAGGTGCAGCAGGTGATCAAGAAAGCCAACGGAATGTTGGCTTTTATTGCTAGGGGGATAGAATATAAAAACAAGGAGGTATTGCTGCAGTTATATAAGGTATTGGTGAGACCGCACCTGGAATACTGCATACAGTTTTGGTCTCCATACTTAAGAAAAGACATACTTGCTCTCGAGGCAGTACAAAGAAGGTTCACTCGGTTAATCCCGGGGATGAGGGGGCGGACATATGAGGAGAGGTTGAGTAGATTGGGACTCTACTCATTGGAGTTCAGAAGAATGAGAGGCGATCTTATTGAAACATATAAGATTGTGAAGGGTCTTGATCGGGTGGATGCGGTAAGGATGTTCCCAAAGATGGGTGAAACTAGAACTAGGGGGCATAATCTTAGAATAAGGGGCTGCTCTTTCAAAACTGAGATGAGGAGAAACTTCTTCACTCAGAGGGTGGTAGGTCTGTGGAATTTGCTGCCCCAGGAAGCTGTGGAAGCTACATCATTAGATAAATTTAAAACAGAAATAGACAGTTTCCTAGAAGTAAAGGGAATTAGGGGTTATGGGGAGCGGGCAGGAAATTGGACATGAAGCTGAGTTCGGATCGGTCAATGCCCTGTGGGTGGCGGAGAGGGCCCAGGGGCTATGTGGCCGGGTCCTGCTCTGACTTCTTGTGTTCTTTAGATTTGTGGTTGGGATCAGATCAGCCATGATCTTATTGAATGGCGGAGCAGGCTCGAGGGGCCGATTGGCCTACTCCTGCTCCAATTTCTTATGTTCTTATGTTCTTATGTTATTCCACTCAGCTGGAAGTGCAGCATGATATAATATTGATCTGGAACACTATAGGGCTGATAATGAGATGGTAGGCTCCGAAGCACATCTGGCGCCTACTCCCCATATTGTTGGTTGTGGAGGCCTGAGGCCTACAATACACCCTAGGAATGCAGTACACCTCACTGTGTGTGGCCAGCACAAAGAACAATGGGGACCTGCATACAAGCTGGTCACAAGGCTCATTAGGGCTCGACTTCCATGCAAATTAGGTGCCTCAACTATAATGCACCTAGAGCAGTGCACAAGGTATAAAGGCCCGATTTGGAAAGGAGAGGCCGCATTATAAAATAATATCCTTGTCCAGTGGCTCCCTGACACCCTTGCCTAGTGCCCTCTTGCCCTGCTCCATGTCCAGTGCTCCTAACCCCCACACATTGGAAAACGCCCGACACAAAACAGGCAGTGGCAGCCCTTCACTGGCTGCTGATACTCAACATTCCAGTCCTGGCACTCTCAGCATGTTGTGAGTGCCATGCCCAGAGTGCCAGTAACTTATAGAACTGACTTCATGTTATCCAATGAGCACAGCTCACTTGTGTGGAGATATATGCAGTGGCCGGTCAGCACCGAGGATGGTGGTGCAGCATGTTGATAATATTGTTTGTCACTATATTATCACTTGTGCTTCACGAATATGCAGTTTGTTGCTTTTTAACAAATAAAATAATGAATGTAAGGAATTAACAAATGTTCAGCGGTTATGTAGTGACAATTGGGGAGGGCAATTTTCAACTGCCAGCTGCCTGTTTCTCTGCCTGCAAAATAGGCAACCAGCAATTGGAATTGTGGGGGAACACCTCAACCACCCAATTGGCACCCAAGGCCTGCATGGCACTGTTTTCAGGCGGGCCTGTAAATTGCTGAGCAGCCTGCCACTTGTAGCACCCCGTTTGAAATTTTCAGATATAAACGGGCAGAGCATGTGCCATGGATGCTCCGCCTGGTTGTATCAGGTATTTAGTTGCCTAACCGGTGGTCCTTAAAGGGACTGACTGCTGGAGGCTGTGCATAGAACAGTTCAGGAAATTTTTTATTGATTTTCGTGGGGCCAGGTGTGCTACTCCTAGGCCCACAAAAATATTCCAGCCGCTGCCAGCTCAGGATCACCTCCCCATCCCCATTCCTGACGTGCTGGCCAGCTCAATGTGGAAGCCGGCTGATTTCCCTCCCACAAACGATGAGCTGCAGCGGGGAGCCCATTTGCCGCCCCCTGCTCACCAGCGGTACTCCATTGAGGCCTGAACTGAAAGTGTTCTGGGCCTCTCGACACCAGGCATGGCTGCCCTGTCATCTTCACATCCATTTCGCGGGATGGATTCTCGTTATAAGAATGTGCTTCTTATAAGGACATTTCCATCATTCTATTTATCTTCTAGTATTGGATTAATTTATCAATAATTAGAGAGCAATAATTAAAAACGATACATATATCTGCGGGTGTGGAGGGGACAACGATTACCGTACCATGGGTTGTTAAAGCAATTATTTCCTAAGATGTTACATATTTTAGATTTCTTTGGTATTCTTTATCTTGAATGGTTAGTTGGGATTCGGGCAGCCATAAGCACAAGCACCTTCTACAGCTGTAGCTGTTTCCTTCAATTCCTAATTCAATGCCTTCTTCCCTTTCCTCTTCTCTCAGTTTTGTTGGCTCACTTAATTCCTGATCATACCATTAACAAAGTCTCCAAGTTCTAAATATTGAAATGCGTGACACATGTGTTTCATCCGTCTGAGTGAACAGCGCACACTGTGCAAGTCATTCAAGTCGCACAGCAGATGTGTGAGACTAGAGATGCGGGTATATGTCTGTTCATCTGGGAATTGTTATAAAACTCATGGCATTTAATTAGGAGCAGCAAATATCACCTGCACTCAGGTTTATGGCCCACATCTCAGTTAGTTTTCAGCAAGTAGCTTGATATTAATAGCGAGATATTTAAGTGTGAGAGTGGTGAGCATTTGCAGCTTGCCTGTGGTATCCACTATTGCAGCTTGTCGACAAGTTGCACATCACACAACAATGGCTCCTTTCGTTACTTCTAGATATGACACTATCTCCATGACCTGGCCAAACTCATCAATAACAACTTACACTCCATTAGTGCTCCTCATGTGCAGCAAGACACGTTAAACTCACTCACATTAAGGAGGAAAAAACAGTGGACCCAAACAGGACCCAAACGGCACAAGTCAGGAGTGTGATGGAATACTCTCCACTTGCCTGGATGAGTGCAGCTCCAACAACACTCAAGAAGCTCAACACCATCCAGGACAAAGCAGCCCGCTTGATTGGCACCCCATCCACCACCCTAAACTTTCACTCCCTTCACCACCGGCGCACTGTGGCTGCAGTGTGTACCATCCACAGGATGCACTGCAGCAACTCGCCAAGGCTTCTTCGACAGCACCTCCCAAACCCCCCGACCTCTACCTCCTAGAAGGACAAGAGCAGCAGGCACATGGGAACAACACCACCTGCACGTTCCCCTCCAAGTCACACGCCATCCCGACTTGGAAATATATCGCCGTTCCTTCATCGTCGCTGGGTCAAAATCCTGGAACTCCCTTCCTAACAGCACTGTGAGAGAACCGTCACCACACGGACTGCAGCGGTTCGAGAAAGCGGCTCACCACCACCTTCTCAAGGGCAATTAGGGATGGGCAATAAATGCTGGCCTCGCCAGCGATGCCCACATCCCATGAACGAATAAAAAAAAAACAGGAGGAGAAAACGTGAAAATGAAGACTGTTAGGGTGTTGGACAAAAGGCACAGACAAAGAGAAGGCTTTTGAGAAGGTTTTTGAAAGCAGGGAGGGAGGTGGCAAGGCAGAGGAATCTGGCAGGGAGTTTCAGAGAGAATAGTGATTGAAGGAGTGGCCATTAATAGTGGAAGCAGAGGACAAGGGAAAGCCTGGTGTTAAAGGAGCAGAGGGTGTGTGTGGGGACATAAAACAGGAAATCACTAAGGTAGGGTGGAGCAAGACAATGGAGGGATTGAAAGCAAGGAGAAGAATTTTAAAGTCAACTCACTGAGAATGGCGGATCAGTGGAACTTGGAGAACAGGAGTGATGGGAACCATATGTACCATAGAATGTTATCAGAATATGTCATAACCATAGAAACTTTATTCAATAAAATCCTTTATTTAAAAATAGCTAATGAGCTACAAACATACAAACAGTGATGGACAGGAGAAGACCCTCTGGTCTATCCACCCTGTCCCACACAAATGTGATACCTTGTTTATCATAATATATACACTCTCCAACCCTCGCAAAACCATTTGATCTCCTGGGAGAGGTGAAAAACCAAATAAAAACCCAGGCCAATGTGGGGATAAAAACCAAAAAAAAAAGTTAGCCCTAGGGATTCATCTCCTGCTTATTTATATTCTTTTGCCCATAAGATGTCAATACAAAATCATCTTCATTATTTTATTAAGATCTCTTTGTGTGGGTGCAGTCACCTGTATTCATATTAATGCTACTCTTTTCATCTGCCATTTTGTCACTGCATCACAATATTATGGTTTCGGTACCAACTCCACCATTTCATTGCACTGCATCATTCCATATGATTTACAACCATTGAACAGGACCATCCTGAGCAATGGAACAGCAAAATTGTGTCATTCATTGGACATGCAAAGTACATTGGTGCAGGATATGCACAGGCACAAAATGAAATAACGTATTGTTAGAAAATAATGTTATCAATTTATGTTTTCCAATGAAAAAGTCATTTAAGATAAATACATTGGGAAAGCTCATCTACACCTTATACCATGGGCACAACCGTTTGGGATTGTTTGGTTCGTCCAAACAAAGGGGGTGAATTTCCATTGGGGTTCTCCCACTCGACCGCTGTAACTTCAGCTGAAGAGCCATTGAAACCCCGGAAAACTGGGTAAATACCATTTACACTGTTTTTCTGGGATTTTCATGGCTCTTCCGCTAAAGTTACAGCGGACAAGCAGGAGAAGTCTGATGACATTCACCCCTAAAGTTCTATTGGAAGAGGTATTAGTCACTTAGGCTGACACATAGGGAAACATGTATGGTTGATGACACAACAATGTCACTGCACTAATATTTGTCTTTACGCAGAATACATTTTATTTTGCTATAAAAGTAAAGCAAACTGAAAGGGAAGTCTTAAGATCCACAGGTTAAATGTTTACTCAGTAGCAGATATTCCATGTTGGCAAGGTGGTATTTAAACTGAGTCTTCACATAGGGTTATCCCTGATTTTCCAGGCGCTTTCCGCCCAATATTTTAGCAACACCTCTTTGATAAAGCATAATTTGAGCTATAAGGTATCACACTGAGCTTTCACCACTGGGGTCAAAACTGACCAGATTAATGGTATGGAAAGCCTTCTCTGTATGCTAACTGTAATGCTCCTTACTGAAAGAAGTCGACCTGTCACAATGCAGTGCCTGATGCATATGATCTACAGCACAATACTATTCATAAGGCAGCATTAATTGGTAGCAATGTTGCACTCTCACATATTATTATAACTACCTGTTAGTACTGCTTCCAACTCCAGCAACACATTGATTAATGTTACCTCAGTCATGCCAGCTAAGTTACACAAGTCAGTTTAGGCAATTTCAAAATCTTATTTTTTTGTTACAGTAATATAAATGGTTTGTTTATCTGAAGTGTAAGTATCCCACTATGAGCCCCTTAGTGCTTAGACTCGTCTCTTTATGCACCTGACCCAGAAGAGGAAAGCAGAATCACTCATGGCACATTTTTGTAGCTAGCCACTGAACAACCTCTTTAAGAGCTGTACAAAAGCAAAAATCATTCAGGTGGTTCAGACAAACAAGCCTTTGAAACAGAAAGTAATGGATTCTTTAAGCAGCCCGCAGCTGCACTGGCAGTCGTTTTAATATTCAGGAAACATGTCTTCGATGTTTCCAAAATCTGATACCATCTACAATAGTTAAACTGATGCATTGTGCGCTGAAAACACACTAGTGAATGAAATGGATGATTGGAGCAGTAAATCTTGATGGTATCATTCAGTCTGGGTGAACAAATCCCCATTAGATCAGTGATTAAGAACTTACAAAAAGGAAAATCACCTCCTGAAACAATGTAGAGATACCAAGAAGAATAAAGATATGATATCTAAGTATAGCCACTTATTCATCTTGATGTGTGAGAGAATTTTTAGTATGCTTTCCAAAGTGTTCAGCAGATTATCAATGGATTATCTTCACTGATCCTTTCACCTAGTATCAGAAACTCTTAGGCCTAGTGTCAGCTTGGGTCAGCAGTAGTGGTCTAGCCTCCGAGTTAAAAGGGCATAGGTTCAAGCCCTACTGAGGAAGTGCCACATTGTTGGAAGTAATATATTTTGGATAAGATGTTAAACCAAGGTCCCATCTGCCTGTTCAGGTGAATGTAAAAGATCCCATGGCACTATTTGAAGATGAGTAGATGAGTTCTTCTAGTGTCCTGTTCAACATTTATGCTTCCATCAAAAACAGAAGAACTGCTCATTTATCTCATTGCCAACCTTTATGTGCACAAATTGTCTGATACATTTGCCTACATAACAACAGTGAGTACATTTCAAAAGTAATTAGTGATTGAAGCAATTTGGGCTATTCTAAAGATATGAAACGTGCTATATAATGCAAGTTTTCTTTTGTTATGGTAACACCACAAAGCTTTTAAAATAGAACAGATCGTCTCAGGATATTTATAAGAAAGGATTACATAGAATTACATAGAATTTTACAGCACAGAAACAGGCTATTCGGCCAAACAGGTCTATGCCGGTTTTTATGCTCCACACGAGCCTCCTCCCACTTTACTTCATCTCACCCTATCAACATATCCTTCTATTCCTTTCTCCCTCATATATTTATCTAGCTTCCCCTTAAATGCATCTATGCTAATCACCACAACCACTCCATATGGTAGCCAGTTCCACATTCTCACCACTCTCATGAGAAGGTTCAGGACCTGGGTAGGGGTTGAAAGGAAGAAATAGAAGAGAAGATAATGCTACTGACAATTCTTATGCTACAAATTCAGGTTTGCTGTAGATACCTCTTTGAGTTGAGTGGTGTCAGTCACTCCTGTAACCGGTCTGAGTGTCTTTTATGAAAGTTGACTCTCACTACTCTATATCTACTTGTACGATAGTGTAACCCATTGGAGTAACAATAGTACCTGCTAACCTGAATTGGATATTTGTGTTTGTCACATGTTTGCTTCATCAATCTCTCTGAAGATGGACCAAACAAACACTTGGTCATTAATCTCCTCATATAATCTACTTCAGAGACTTCAAAGTCATTCCCCTGCCAATAAAGTGGAATTATCCAGTAATTCAAATTAAGCAATTGCATTAAAATGACACAGGAGGAATTTTGGCATAATTTGAAATCACATTATCCAGTAAATCAATTTAAGTGACTTTAAATTGTTTTCATCTATTTGTTTCCATCTATCTGTTAGTCTCTGTGTAATCTGGAGATTTTGTATTGCTAACTAAATAAACCATAGACCTGCTTCTGTTAAAATGAAGAATTGATGGTTTTAGCCAGAAAAGCCTGATTTGAGAAACTTGTTGTATATCATGCTCTATACGGCAACAACTTGCACTTTTATAGTGCCTTTAATGTAAAAAAAGTCCCAGGTTACTTCACAGAGAGAAAATAGACAATGGAATGGATGCCAAGCCATGGAAAGAGAAGAAAAGCTTTGTTGAAAAGATGGATTTAAAAATGTTTATTAACAGATTATCCAGTCCAGTTCCAGGGATTTAAAGTAATGTTAAACGCCCCTAATTTGTAAAGGCAGTGTGCAACTAAGCCATTTAGACCAGAAGATGTCAGGTTCAATCCATGCTCTGTGCCGAATTAGCTGATCTCACCCAGGGTAGCAGTAATGGGCCTACAATCAGCTTCAGCATCTCTGGGTTGGGAGGAGGGGAAAATAATTAGCCTGGGTCCCCACCCCTGATTGCTATCCAGTGACTCTGGCTGAACATACATGGGTGTGGCTGTCAGCTAAGGTTAGAGTTGAGCTCCAATGTGATGCCCCCAGAACCAAATAGCTTGCTAACACTCACTTTCTGAGCTCACATATGAAGAATGGCCATTTGGGTGAGAAAGGGAGGCTGGTCGTCAATGCAACTTCAGAAGGGAAGGGGAGAACCTTTAAAAAATGACGTTGATTCTTCCATAAAAGTACAGAGTACAGATAAAAAGTGAAAGATCAGTACAGATCAATGTTTTGTAAACGGACAGAAGATTTATGAGAAAATGATCATATATATAATGTGCTTGTGATTTAATCTGAGAAAAACATTTAAACTATCGTTTAGGGGTAAGAGCAGACTGAAAATCCAATCTCTGACAGGAGAAAATCGACAAATTTTGTGTGGCAAATGAGTGCCAGTTTTAAGATACCTCATGTCGGGGCTGCATTTTAGACACACATCAGTACAAACTGGAAAAAACAGTTGCCCCTTATACCTTGGATGACAGATACATCTAAAAAAGAAGTTAATCCTGTCTGTTGTAACTATTCTAAAATTTGATAAATTTATTACTATTTGCTGAGAAGCCTAGTGATAAGTTTGTGATCGTTCTTCCAACAAGGAAGTCTCGTAACTTTGATCTAACCCTTAAAACGATGGTTAATTTACTAATTAAATAATTGTATCACGTCTCACTACACCAAATGAATTGACAACCCACATCGTCTGATATTCCAACCTCCGCCCCCCTCCCCCCCCCCCCCCCACTTTGCCGCCACCAACCTCCCAAAGTCACAGAGTCGATCAGCTGTGTCTCTGCCAGACGTTGCACTCAAAGAAGCAAATGTAGCTCCATTCTCTCTTTTTCAGCTGCAATACTAGGGCTGCTGCTGGAAAATATCTGCCACAATCAAACATCAGATGGTGATTCTTTTCCCACAGCTTGTGCGAGTGAAAACAGTGAAATTATACCCATGTTTTACTGGCCAATCCCCTAGTGTTAGATTGAAGCAACCCCAGTGCAGCCCTCTTGTTCGCTGGGCCTTTGTTCCTGGCTTGCAGTGTTTTTAGCACCGGACACCATTCAGTCGCCATTCAGTATTGTATGTCACTTCACATATGGTTCATCCGTTCCAAATGTGTGCATGTACCCAGAAAATGCAGCTTTTCATTTTGTATTCTCTATGTAACAGAAAAGATTAAGATGTAAGCTTAGTGAATGCGGCAGGAATTAGTTGGACAGATGAATAAGGGAAAAATGAATCTGAAATGATGGCGGATTTAGGATAATGATTGTGGGAGGGCGTAAGAACTTGGTGGTAGGTTGAGCTGTTTAATCCTGGATTGTGTATTCGGGCAGCACAGACATGCATCAAGGAAACTTCAGAAAAGTACAGTAAAACGGTCCACTTCACAGCAGTCTGTGTGGCTCTGTGATTTCACAGTAATAATGATGAAATTTCTTTCCAAATGCTTAATAAAACTTGATGTTTGTGCAGCATTTATTCTTGCTTTTAATATATTTTCATGGATTAAGATTTTGGGAGTCCAAACAGTACAACTAACTCTTTAGGTGCTGGAATTACTCAGCAAATTTTAAACTACCTCCCTCTCCCGTTCCCACATTTTATTTTCTACATTGTTAAAGGGGCCGAGTCTTCATGAAAAGATGTTTGGCAAAAGGCTTATTAGTTTGTTTGGACCGAAGAAAAAGAGCCGTGCATCATTTTTGTTACGGTGATGATAGATAAGTGACCTGAGGCACAGATCGAAAAGATTCCCACCATATGATGTGTGTTTCAAAACAATTTCTTTTTAATTTCCCAAATTTCTTTATATGAGGACAGTTCCCCTTTAAGACAGCTGAATTCTGAAAAACCATATAACAAGTATGACAAGAAATGTTACATTGAATCAAGATAAAAAGGATCCAGTTAGCTCCCGGTATGGTCTAGTGGGTAAAAGCATTGTGATGTAACACTAAGCCATACAAACGGGAAGGTCCCAGATCTGATTCCAGTCTGCGCTGAGTTACCTCATCTCAGACAGACACCAGTAACAATTGACCTCACCACCCCTGGGTTCCCGTTCCCAAACGATAGCCACTGACCCCTGCTTGGAATTGCGCATTTGTGAGCATTGGGTAAGAACAGGATCAAGCTCAACTGTGATGGCCTCCATGGTCCAATAGCTTGCAAACACTCACTGTCTATGTCACGTGAAGAATGACTGCTGGGGGGAAGTATTGTAGAATTGCTGATGCGCTTGGAACCATATCGCAGCAAGACTTGGCGTCTTCGGGAGAGGAGGGGAGAAAGGGGGAGACATCTAAAATAGAGTGACCCAGTTATAAAGTGCCAATTTGCAACTTCAGTGCCCCAGCTCATTTAAATATTTCATCCTACATTACAACAGTAACTACACTTCAAAGGTACTTTATTGGCTGTAAAGCGCTTTGGGACATACTGAGGTTGCGAAAGGCGCTATGTAAATGTAAATGTAAAAAAAAATTCAATCGAAACAAAACTACAGATACAAAAACAGCAGATACAAAAACAAAAATTTCATTCAGCTCAAAGGGTTTGTAAAATATGCTGCTGTCCCTTAGTGAATTCAGGCTTTAGATTGAACACCAGTTTAGCCCTAGTCCCTGCCTCTGATATTCAATTTATTTCTAATGAGTTCAGATCAATAAACGTCTACCTATAGTGAAAACTTTAATATCTTGTTTCACTTACTTTGAAATTCAATGGAATATCATTCCATTATAATGAAATTGCCACCCACATGTAGTGAAAATGTGAGTGGTAATTTATCACTGTTTAGCTTATAAGGATAGTGGAGCACACCTGACAGATGAATTGAAACTGATGTGTTCAGTTATAATTTGTTTTAATGTTGAAAAACCTAGGTAAAGAGCAACGGCTGGTAGTGCAAACACCACCAAGGTTTAAAAGGGTAGAGTGAATCAAGAAATAGTGATTGGGTGAAGCAACACTACGTTTTAAAAGCTTGTATACAGTAAGGTGGAAATTTCTATCCATGCCTTGGCTGATTACACTTTTAAAAACATATTCATTCCAGTTGTATCTCGAGATCATCTTTGTTTTTGTGCAGAATCTGACGTCGAGCTGCAGAAGCTGAGGATGGAGTTAATTCAAGTTCAGCTACAGTTCAAAAGTAAGCTTCTGTGTGACTACGTCCAGAGCTGCGACATATTTTCAGGATTGCGACTTGTTGCTTTCTTTGTTTCATCAAGCAGTCACTCCAGAACACTCAGTCAGCCAGCGTCTGTGAGAATGAAACTCCCAGTATAATGAACCTCCTGACACAATGAAATGTTGTCATGGAAAGCAATTTTTAACTATATAAGGCTTCTGAAGCTTCCCTGATGGCATGGTGAGTAAAGGCACCCCCTTGATGCAATACTAAGCCATATTGATCAGGAAGTCCTAGCATCGATTTCTGGTCTGTGCGGCGTTGTCTTATCTAATTTTAGGTTCCGTAATTAGCCTCAGCACCCCTGGACCATGAATTGTGTTCAGGCTACACCAACTGGTTTCATTTACGACCCTTGAGGATACTTTAATCTCCTAAATCTGGGTTGCTTTTGATTCCAGGTCCAAAGTGAAAGATTGGATTGGTAACCCCTGTTCCATCCAACCTTTTAGGGAAATGTTTATTGCAGAATTTACTGTGCATGTGAACTGTCTTCTGCCAACTTTATCACAATTTAATAAGCAGCAAAAACTGCAGGTCGTCAGCTTTAGGCACTTTTATATTTATACGGTGTCATCAGCTGCAGGAGCTCAACACTCCTCTCACCTTACAATTTAAAGAGAACAGCCGCCATGTCTCTGACGGAATCTGGGATCTGACTTTTTCTGGACCCTGAGAATGACGTCAGAAACACGCAAATCTACCACTTTGGCCTAGAAAGTGGATCGCAATCTGGGCACAATCCAGGTGCAACGGCCGCTGCCCACACTGAAAGAGGCTGGCGGCAGGACCACCGGAAATTGGCCCGCTGACCTCATTTATATATTACCAGCGAGCTGCAGGTGCCAGTCTCAGGGGTGGGCGAGGGGGAGCGAGATCATTCGGCGTTCCAGCAGGTATGTCTGGGGGGGGGGGGGGGGGGGGGGTGCCAGAGAGGATGCAGTAGGGAGGGGTCAGGCATGGGCCGATAGCAGCCCACAGTTTTAATGCTCCTGCCGGCTCCAAGTTCAAATAAGTATAACATTTTTTACTTACCTTTTTGGCAGTTTGGCTGCTGTGCACCCAAGAAAACTGACTGAACCATGTGCGATGCATGCTGAGCTCAGTGGTGACCCAGTTTGGAAAAGGGGCCATAGACAGGCAATAGGCTTCTGATTTGCAATGGGCCTAATGTCTGTTTCAGGCATGTGCCCTGCATGACTACAGGATGCCCTAACCATTATGGTGTGCGACGCACTTCCGGTGCAGACTGAGCGCGTGCACTCCGCACACCATATTGTGCCTTTCAGCACCCGTTGCTCTTCTATTTCCATTGAAATCAATGGAAATAAAAATCAGGAGCGATGTAAAACTGGCGGCTAGTTCGCAGTCCCTGTTTTACATTATCGCACAAAGTCAAAATTTAGCCCTCTGGGTGCGGTTATACTTTAATTACCAATCTCAGATCAGTAGCTAGAGTATCAATTCACTGCAGCAGCACCTTGTTTATACTGCCTGGCTGTGATTCAGATACTCAGATCCAAGAATGAGCTCTGTGCACGCATGCATAGAATTCTGGTTCCAGACAGTAAATTTGAAATGTTCCGAGTGCATGACTGGTGTATTCATATTCTCAAAAGATGGAGCCTCCAGGTAACCCTGAAGCCCATGTTGACAATGCACATTCTTACATTGCTAAACCCAAGACAACCTCCCCAAGGAGAAGTCACGCTCCTGTGTCACCCATCCAAATTTCTATTCTTAAAATAGCAGTCAATCACAACTGAACAGATACAGGACGTGCCAATCAACACCGCAATGAAAATTAAACTGCCAATCAATTTGAAAAAAATCTTTCAATCAAAAATCGGTAGTCAGCTAGCAGCTACCAATAACAAGGAGCAGAAGGCATCAATGAAATTGCTTCAAGTACTTTTTGAAAATCCTTCTGGTCACCATCTTGATTTTTCTACTAAGCTAAGGACTTATTACTTTCTATTCTAGGTGTAATATAATAAAGGGCATAAAAATTACAGGAAGATGATTACCTACACATTAGCATTTTCTGTGTTTTGTATATGCCTGTGATTATTGACCTGTATCTCTCTGAGAAGCCTAGGGCTTGACTTCACAGGGGTTCCTAGAATCATAGCTGTCAGCTGAAGAAACTGAGAAAAGTAACAGGCTAAAAATCCCAACATGTATCTTTGCCTAGAGCTTGCACGCAAGTGTGTTAATGAGGCCCGAGGAACAATTTTCATTGATCCTCAGGCCTCTCGAATTGGGCGCACAGCGCCGAGTCTGGGCCCAAACTAATTTCTAGGCCTATTTATTTTCCAATCAATTCATTTAGAAACCAATCAATAGACACTTAGTTTGCTGTACCTGAGGCGATCCCGTACAAACTTCTTTCCAAATTCTCTCAGTGGACATTGTACCCCTTCCTCACTTCCACAGTCAGCACCCCATCTCGTCCCACACCATCGCAGCAGTATAACCTCAAACTCACCATAAGCAATGCTATCGGAGATTTGTTCATTTTTAAAAGCTTTTAAATAATTCTTTTAACTACCACAACTTTAATTCTGGAAGCAACCTGCAAACTATTCTTTTGATATGAATCCCCTTTACAAGCATTTAATTGTAATATTCAAACTGAGTTCTTGAAATTGCCAATAACCTTTTAGTGTAAAGATTAGACTGCGCACTCTATACAGGAAAGTTGTGTGGCTCTCAATGCAATAGTTTGGAAGTACATTCTGCTTGTAGTTATAAGAGGTAATTTGTGGTTTACTTGCTGCCTTACCACAGTTGTAGGAGATTAATACATGATATTAAAGGGAAGTGTATTAGCACTGCATTCATTTAGCTATTCATTTAGCAAAATAACACATATCGATTATAATAATCAGAAATGCTATATGATTTTACATGACATACTGCAAATTTTATCAAGTGTTTACAATGTCTCAAATTATTAATTAAAACTCTGAGCCTGTTTTAAAATCTGATCAGGTTTTTCAGTAAAGGTTTATAGAATTCTTGATAATTTCTCAACAAAACAGTACCATTTTTATCTGCAATAAAGCAATGATTTTCATGAAAAGTAGGCTTGGGAAAGAAGTCTATATTTTATGACAGTTTCGCAATAAAAGAAATGTAAATGTGCCTGCGTGTGAACGGTGGCTGTTTGTGGCCACTGAAGAGCTACATGTCTGGTGGTTTATTATTACTGTTCTGTTAAAAATGGTCTTTTTATGTTTTCTTTCTTTGGTAAATGCTGGGTTGGACCATGGAAAATCAAAAAACAAACTGGCATTCGGAGGCAAACAACCTTCCCCTAAGAGAGGAGGAATTTGCCTTTCAGCTATTATTGTAGACTTACTTCCAGCTCTGTACCCTTTCCCCAGTAACAGGCAGCACATACCAACAGGAGAATTCACCGGCTCCCACTCCTCCCTGTAAAGGAGCAGAATTCTTTTATGTGAACTTTCTTTTAATTGTGACAATAAAAAGAAAGATAACATAGCCTTGTACAGAAATTAACATGGCAGTGTCCAGCTTTCTAGTGCAAAAAAACCCTGCAGACTGCAGCTTCTATTGTACAGTCCTCATTGTACTATTAGACTTCTTGCTGTTGTTTTAGTACACAATTACAGATAACCTGATTTTTTTTTTAAGTTCCTGCTGTTATTGTGCTGAAATGTCAGCTTGGATCTTTGGTAGCATTCTTGCCTCTGAATCAGATAGGTCATGGGTTCAAGCCCCACTCCAGGATTTAGAACACATAACCTAGGCTGACGCTTCAGTACTGAGGGAGTGCTGCATTGTTGGAGGCGCCATCTTTCAAGGGAGACGTTAAGCCGCTGCCCTGTCTGCCTGTTCCAGTGGACATAAAGGATCCCATAGCACTATTTGAAGAAAAGCATGGGAATTTCCCTGGTGTCCTAACCAAAAAAACTGATTAACTGATCATTTATCTCAGTGTTGTTTGTGGGACCTTGCTGTGTGCAAATAGGTTCACTGTAGTAAAGTTACAAAGCGTAATATTTTCCACTGTTGGCAAAAGGTCGGTCTGAGTAAAACGTAGGTTATTACATTTTAAGGCTTAGATATTTCTCGAGCTCAGCTCCAAAGATCACTCCCGTAAGCAAGCTTTCACTCCCTACAAACCTGTGATGTATGTTGCCTAGGGTGAAACAGAAACTCTCATTACTATATTGGCTTACTGAATTGACATGAGTCCCCTCAGGTTATTTTAGAACCATAGAATTATATAGAGACCATTTGGCTCATTATCCCTGTGCCAGCTCTCTGAAAGAACTATCCACAGTGCCTTTTCCCCATACCCCTTTAAGTTTACTTTTTCAAATATTTATCCACATCCCTTTTAAAAGCTATTTTGGATTCTGCTGTCACCACTGCTTCTGACAGGGGTTTTTCCATGGTCTAACAACCCTCTGCATTAAAACATTTTTTTTAACCTCTCCCTTTTGGTGATGATTTAAAATTTATGAATTCTAGTTAATAGTTCACCGACCAGTGGAAATAGTTTCCCTCTGTTTACCTTATCAAAACCTCTAAGAATTGTGAACACCTCTATCAGATCTCCTCTTAACCTCCCTGCTCTGTTGAAAAGAGTAACAATTTCTCAGGCCCTGCCTGATAACTAAAGCCTCTCATTCCTGGTATCATTCTGGTGAATCACTCTGTAACCTCTTCATGGTCATAACGTTGTCTTTAAGGTAAATTGCCCAAACTGGACACAATAGTCGAGTGGCAGCCCAATCAATGATGTGTATAGATTTAGCATTACTGCTTTGCATTTGTATTCAAGGTCCCTATTTGTAAAGCCTAGGATCCCATTGCTTTTTTTACAGCTCCGTCAACTCAGTCTCCACATAACTGAGAATAAACACTCTGCCAGACCTTGTGACGTGGCCTATAAATTACAAATAAGGTTTATTAAAAGTAACAATTAGGCAGTAGCAGAAAATCAATACAACAGATTTCACTTGATTACAGGACATTTAATCTACAGCTCATCAGATATACAAAAATAACAAAAGCTGTGCCACTTTGCTAACTTCCTTAGTAATATATGAGCTTCTGCCTCATCACCGTAGAGTCTTTACATATTCATCTCTATCTTGATGAACCCAGAAGAACTGATGAACTGGGGAAGGACATCCCATTAATTCTTCAAAATCAGTAACTTCTAGCTATTGAACTATCTGTCAATTGTACTCGAAAGTATCAGGCCTTCTCTTTAGTTACCTGTCTCAAGACCTCCACCGCCATTTTTTTCTCTGAAGATTGGAAATCAAAAAATTGTTTTACACAAACAAATACAGCTGTCCCTTACAATCGGTTCAGTTGGGGCAGATAACGCATAACCTGTCTCTAGCCAACCAAGGCAACAAGCTGACAATCAGCCAGATTCGATTGACTGATAACTATGTAGATAGCAAACAGGAAGTGCTTCTGGAGATTAACAATAATGGCTTTGCAATGATAAATACTAATATGTCCGGGCCAACTAGCGTTATTGCAGCAATAACAGAAAACACTGGAGACAGCAGATCAGGCAGCATCCGTCAAAAAAACACGAGTCAATTGATGTTCCAAGTTCTGCGGAAGGGTTTAAAGCTGAAACGCCAACTGCTAAGTGTCTCCAGCATCCTCTGCTCTTGTTTCAGATTTCCAGCATCTGCAGTATTTTGCTTTTTGATCGCAGTGCCTTTGCACCCATAGTGCGACTGCGTCATCTGTGGACCTGGTTTTTCTCACAGAGCAATTACTAGCCATAACTACAAACTGTGGATTCCACCTCAACGCAGTAGCATAGATTTTAAATGACCAATCAGATCTCACAAGTATATAAACATCCTCGTGATTTGGATGGTGACAGAGCCCCTATTTATCACAGTGGGTTTCCCTGTTTTATACTCAGGTTGAGCTTTTTGCTAACGGCAATAAATGGAGGAAAATATATTTCAATGTATCTTATTCAATAAAACCGTCTCTTCCTGTAACACAATGGACCCCCACTGGTTGAACACGCCATAAATAAAAAGCGAACTACTACAAAACATTTTCATATATCTGTGCAATGTGATTGAGGCACATTCCTGATATAATCCAGTCTTTACTAATCTTTAACTTGTTCACGATACTGCTGCAGAAGAAAAGAATGGATTTTTTTTTAAAAACAGAAACACCTAGAGCAATTGAAAGCTGGGAAAAAGGAAAGATCATTTAATGGTCTACCCAGCAGTGAACATCATTGTTAAGGACCACATTCAGGACCCATGCAAATCATTTTCTCCAGCCCTCTGTGCAAGCTCATGTCTCTCTGCTGAATTAGGAATCTATCCATCTGTTTTAGAATGCTTTAATGGGCCAGCATTCACTGTTATGTGTCATTGTATTCCCAAGCCATTCTTCTTACCTGCAACATTGTCAGTCTGCAACCATCCATGGATACAATGAGAATCTGCTGTGAGTAATACTTTTATAATTGATGGACTCTTTTTCCTGTATTATATTGTATTTTATTTTCCATTTATAAAACATGAATGCTTAACTTTTCTAATCATTGTTATTTTATGCCAGCATTAATCTGTTTCAAATAAATAGGTTAATGCCAGCATTAAAATAACGTTGATTGGAAATGCTGGACTAGAAACCCTTCGAGACAACTCCACAAGGTAAATTTCCCAGCTGGATGTCTTGTGATCTGCATGAGAGCAGTCTCTAGGGTATCCAATGTGGCTGAAGCCCACCATCTTGTCAATCACTTACTCTGTCAAATCCAGCAGAGGCAGACTCCTGTAACTGGGTGCCCAAGGTCTCAGTGACGTAGGAACATAGAAGCAGGAGTAGGCCATTTAGCCCTTCAAGCCTGTTCCAGCATTCAATTATATCATGGCTGATCTGTACTGCAACTCCATTTGCTTGCCTGTGCTCCATATCCCTCAGTACCTTTACCTAACAAAACTCTATTGTTCTCAGTCTTGAAAATGTCAATTGACCCAGCATCCACTGCCTTATGGAGGAGAGATTTCCACTACCCTTTGTGTGAAAAACTGTTTCCTAATTTCACTCCTAAATGTCCTACCTCTAATTTTAATATGATGCCCCCTTGTTTTGGATTCCCCACCAGAGGAAATAGTTTCTCTGTATCTTTTTTTTATTCGTTCATGGAATGTGGGCATCGCTGGTAAGGCCAGCATTTATTGCCCATCCTTAATCCCTTTGATACCTTATCAAATCCCTTTATCATTTTGAAGATCTCAATTAGATCACCCCTCAGTCTTCTAAACTCTAGGGAATGCAAATCAAGTTTATGCAACCTGTCCTCTTAATGTAAACCTTTAAACCCTGGTCACAGCGATCATGAAAGGACTCTATGCCATACTTCATCCCTCACTGCTTTGGGCTCACCTACAGAGAGCTGTGAAGATGCCACTCATTCCATGGTACTTTGCCTATGAGTAAACTTTTCCCACAGAACTGCAGTGATGTCAGAGGTACGCTGCTGCGAATTCTTTAACAGCTGCTACAGACTGATGGGGATGGGCTCGAAAGTAGTTCCAAAAGCCTTATGCTCCTGCATTAATTCCCTTCTGAAGGCAAGACCAGTAGGATACCAATCCCTTTTCCGTGCTGCTGGCAGACTGTGTGGGCTCGGAAATCTTGTTTCCCCCTCACCCCCACCTTGTGCCAATGTGCCACGTAGCTTCTAAAGAATGAACGTGCATAACATTAAGGGGACGATACAGTGAGAAATCATTTGCAATTGGTCTGTCAGAAAGTCCAGCAAATTGACAGTTACATTAGGGCCACAGCTTGTATGAAGGATGAAGCATTTATGTCTCATTTACCTTCTTCTGAAGTGACAAAACTTTTCTTCATTTGTTCTCAGATCAACCTGATCTGGGGTACAGTATTGACTCATTGGTGATGTCCTCCCTGGTGGCTTGACCTTTTGGTTTCTTCAGCCCTGAAGAGGGAAACTCTTCCATGCCGCACCTACCTCATCAGCACCTCCAAAACACTGGGGCTGAATGTACACTACTTGCAGCTTTGTCACTCAGCTGAGGTCCTTTAGTTAGTTTAGTGGCTGCTTCATTTGTCATCAGTCAGCAGGTAATCAGGTGTTTAAAGAAGGGTTAGACTTTATTCTTTTTTAAAATTTAAATTTATTACATGTTTCATTGCCAAGAGGACCTTGTCTTATATATGTGCAATTAGGGAATTGAATCATAATTCAATCTGGGGGTATATGTGCACAAATCGTTGAAGGTGGCAGAGCAGGTTGAGAAAGCGGTTAAAAAAGCATACGGGATCCTGGGCTTTATAAATAGAGGCATAGAGTACAAAAGTAAGGAAGTCATGATGAAGCTTTGTAGAACACTGGTTCGGCCACAACTGGAGTATTGTGTCCAATTCTGGGCACCGCACTTTAGGAAAGATGTGAAGGCCTCAGAGAGGGTGCAGAAGAGATTTACTAGAATGATTCCAGGGATGAGGGACTTTAGTTACGTGGATAGACTGGAGAAGCTGGGGTTGTTCTCCTTGGAACAGAGAAGGTTGTGAGGAGTTTTGATAGAGGCATTCAAAATCATGACAGAATAGATAGAGAGAAGCTGTTCCCATTGGCGGAAGGGTCAAGAACCAGAGGGCATAGATTTAAGGTGATTGGCAAAAGAACCAAAGATGATATGAGGAAAAACTTTTTTACACAGCGAGTGGTTAGGATCTGGAGAGAAAGTTGGATGGGGTAGGTCTACAGGACTTCACTCTCACATCCCCCAGGGAGCTAACCAAGACCTGAGAGCAGGCTACTTGCACTACCTGCTAATTTCTAGGGTTTCATGGTCTGGAAGAAAAGCTGATTGAAGCAGCATATTTTCACAAAAACTACATGATATATAATTAAGTCAATCCTCATATCTTGTATTTATGTTAAGCCATTTAATATGTTTATTTTCTCATGCAAGTCAGATGGCACATGCCATATGTTGTGATATGGTCTACTGGGGATTGGCAGAATGTTCAGGTCTCAGTGTGCGTTAGTGTGAGCCAGTGTTCACATTGGGGATCTCTTTAGTGAGAACAGGGAAGGGGCAGGTGCAGAGAGAGAAAGAGCGGGTATCATGACAAAGAGAAATTAAGGGCAATGGAGAGAGAAAGAGTAATGAAGATATAACAAGCTAGGAGTAGGGAGAAGCAGAAATAAAAGGAGAAGCAGAAATACAAGAGAGACAATCATTTGTTTCAATAAACCATAAACTCAGGAAAAACATAAATACAGGCTGTTTACAAAAATAGGCAGAACAATACAAAGCAAATAATAGTGACAAAGACTGATATGCACTAAACTATACTGTAAGTGGTGAGGAGGAAGAGGATTGCATGCATTTTAAAGTACCACAGCCCCAGCCGTGTCATGTGATACCCAGAAACTACCAAACAAAAGCCACTTCTGTAAATTCAAATGTAATAAGAGAAATATTGACAAGCCAGTTGTCTAAGGAAAAGGTTTCAGAAAGCTTGAGTATTTTATAGCCATGAAAGTAGATGTCATGTGTCAACTTGACTCAGTTGGTATGAACTCGCAACTCTGAACCAGAAGATTGTGAGTTCAAGACCCACTCCAAGAGCTGAACACATAATCTAGGCTGAGACTCCAGGGGACTGCTGTTGGAGATTTGAACCTTTGGATGAGTTGTTAAGCCAAACCTCTCTCTGGCTGTTAAAGATCTATCGTCCATGGCAACATTCAAATAAGAGTTGAAAGTTTCTCAGTATTCCTTGAAGTGTCTGTTCTAGTATTTTGGTGCTTCTATTTGGAGATATTGTGTTCTTGGCAGATTCACCTGGGGAACTTGTTTGCTTTTCCCACCATGTTAAATAACGTGCTAATTAGTAAGATACAGTAGTGAATGCCCCAAAAGGGGCATTAATTGCAAGATAGATGGGCATCTTTACAATTGTTCATTCATATTGGTAAGAAGAAAGAAGTTGTATTTTTGTAGAATCTTTCACTTCCTCAGGACATCACAAAGCACATCAGAACCAATGAATTATCTTTGAAGGGTAACCAGTGTTGTTTTGTCAGCAAACACAGCAGTCAATGATGAGTAGCGCAATTCACCATTAAATGTGTGAGTGTGTTGTCACCATCCAGTCCACAGCATGGACACACAGAATGGCAGTTCCACCAGTTAGAGGTGTGGAGCTTCAGTAGCAGCTTGCCTCTCCATAACCCAAACATGGTAGGCACCAAACCTTGGATACATGACTACATGTTCTTATACTTGGTCCCAGGAACCTCCTTCCAGGACTTCCAGGTGTCAGCTTTGCTCAGTTGGTAATACTCTCACCTTTAAGTTAGAAGGTCTTGGGTACAAGCTTCACTGCAGGATTTGAGCTATTCAGTAACACGTTAGTCCTGTTTATGATCATATGTTGTACAGTATGTTGATATCACATACAGAATGCTGTTGCATTGTTTTGAACATGAACATGCTGTCTCCTCCCAAGTCCATGCCCATTAAAACCCTGCTTGAGTCTCTCCAATCAGGTTTCCACATCTGAAGTACTGAAATGGCACTAATTAAGGGCACAAATGATATCCTCTGTGACTGTAACCATGGTGTATTATCCCTCCTCATTGTCTTCAACCTCTCTGCAGCCTTTGACAAGATTGATCACACCATCCTCCTCCAATACCTCGCCTCCATTGTCCGTCTTTGTAGAACTGCCCTCACTTCGTTCCACTTTTACCTATCTGATCACAGCCAGAGCATCTCCAGCGATGGCTTCTCTTCCTGCCCCCACACCAGTATCTCTGGAGTCCCTCAATGATCTACCATTGGTGACGTCCTCTTCCTCTTCTACACAATGCCCCTTGGCACAGGCATGAGGAGAGGTTCCACATGTACACTGATGACACCCAACTTTACTTCTCCACCACCTCTCTTGAACCCTCCACTGCTTCTGTGTTGTCAGACTGTTTAGCCGATATATTTTTTTAATTCGTTCATGGGATGTGGGCGTCGTTGGCAAGGCCAGCATTTATTGCCCATCCCTAATTGCCCTTGAGAAGGTGGTGATGAGTAGCTTTCTTGAACCGCTGAAGTCCGTGTGGTCAAGGTAACCCCACCGTGCTTTTAGGTAGGGAGTTCCAGGATTTTGACCCAGCGACGATGAAGGAACGGCGATATATTTCCAAGTCGGGATGGCGTGTGATTTGGAGAGGAATGTGCAGGTGGTGTTGTTCCCATGTGCCTGCTGCCCTTGTCCTTCTAGGTGGTAGAGGTGGCAGGTTTTGGAGGTGCTATTGAAGAAGCCTTGGCGAGTTGCTGCAGTGCATCGTGTAGATGGTACACACTGCAGCCACAGTGCGCCGGTGGTGAAGGGAGTGAATGTTTAGGGCAGTGGAGGGGGTGCCAATCAGGCGGGCTGCTTTGTCCTGGATGGTGTCGAGTTTCTTGAGTGTTGTTGGAGCTGCACCCATCCAGGCAAGTGGAGAGTATTCCATCACACTCCTGACTTATGCCTAGTAGATGGTGGAAAGGCTTTGGGGAGTCAGAAGGTGAGCCACTCACTGCAAAATACCCAGCCTCTGACCTGCTCTTATAGCCACAGTATTTATGTGGCTGGTCCAGTTAAGTTTCTGGTCAATGGTGACCCCCAGGATGAAGATGGTGGGGCATTCGGCGATGGTAATACCATTGAATGTCAAGGGGAGATGGTTACACTCTCTCTCGTTGGAGGTGGTCATTGCCTGGCACTTGTCTGGTGCGAATGTTACTTGCCACTTATCAGCCCAAGCCTGGATGTTGTCCAGGTCTTGCTGCATGTGGGCACGGACTGCTTCATTATCTGAGGGGTTGCGAATGGAACTGAACACTGTGCAATCATCAGCGAACATCCCCATTTCTCTCCTTATGATGGAGGGAAGGTCATTGATGAAGCAGCTGAAGATGATTGGGCCCAGGACACTGCCCTGAGGAACACCTGAAGCGATGTCCTGGGGCTGAGATGGTTGGCCTCCAACAACCACTACCATCTTCCTTTGTGCCTGGTATGACTCCAGCCACTGGAGAGTTTTCCTCCTGGTTCCCATTGACTTCAGTTTTACTAGGGCTCCTTGGTGCCACACTCGGTCAAATGCTGCCTTGATGTCAAGGGCAGTCACTCTCACCTCACCTCTGGAATTCAGCTCTTTTGTCCATGTTTGGACCAAGACTGTAATGAGGTCTGGAGCCGAGTGGTCCTGGCGGAACCCATACTGAGCATCGGTGAGCAGGTTATTGGTGAGTAAGTGCTGCTTGATAGCACTGTTGACGACACCTTCCATCACTTTGTTGATGATTGAGAGTAGACTGATGGAGCGGTAATGGGCTAGATTGGATTTGTCCTGCTTTTTGTGGACAGGACATACCTGAGCAATTTTCCACATTGTCAGGTAGATGCCAGTATTGTAGCTGTACTGGAACAGCTTGGGTAGAGGCGCAGCTAGTTCTGGAGCACATGTCTTCAGCACTACAGCCGGGATGTTGTCGGGGCCCATAGACTTTGCTGTTTCCAGTGCACTCAGCCGTTTCTTGATATCACGTGAAGTGAATCGAATTGGCTGAAGACTGGCTTCTGTGATGGTGGGGATATCGGGAGGAGGCCGAGATGGATCATCCACTTGGCACTTTTGGCTGAAGATGGTTGCAAACATTTCAGCCTTGTCTTTTGCACTCATGTGCTGGACTCTGCCATCATTGAGGATGGGGATGTTCACGGAACCTCCTCCTCCCGTTAGTTGTTTAATTGTCCACCACCATTCACGACTGGATGTGGCAGGACTGCAGAGCTTTGATCTGATCCGTTGGTTGTGGAATCGCTTAACTCTGTCTATAGCATGTTGCTTCTGCTGTTTAGCATGCATGTAGTCCTGTGTTGTAACTTCACCAGGTTGGCACCTCATTTTTAGGTACGCCTGGTGCTGCTCCTGGCATGCTCTTCTACACTCCTCATTTAACCAGGGTTGATCCCCTGGCTTGTTGGTAATGGTAGAGTGAGGAATATGCCGGGCCATGAGGTTCCAGATTGTGCTGGAATACAATTCTGCTGCTGCTGATGGCCGACAGCACCTCATGGATGCCCAGTTTTGAGCTGCTGGATCTGTTTGGAATCTATCCCATTTGGTATGGTGGTAGTGCCACACAACACGTTGGATGGTGTCCTCAGTGTGAAGACAGGACTTCCTCTCCACAAGGACTGAGCAGTGGTCACTTTTACCAATACTGTCATGGACAGATGCATCTGCGTGAGGTAGATTGGTGAGGACGAAGTTAAGTAGGTTTTACCCTCGTGTTGGTTCGCTCACCACCTCCTGCAGCCCCAGTCTGCAGCTATGTCCTTCATGACTCAGCCAGCTCAGTCAGTAGTGGTGCTACCGAGCCACTCTTGGTGATGGATATTAAAGTCCCCCATCCAGATTATATTCTGTGCCCTTGCTACCCTCAGTGCTTCCTCCAAGTGGTGCTCAACACGGAGGAGGACTGATTCATCAGCTGAGGGAGGGTGGTAGGTGGTAATCAGCAGGAGGTTTCCTTGCCCATGTTGCCATGAGATTTCATGGGGTCCGGAGTCAATGTTGAGGACTCCCAGTGCCACTCCCTCCTGACTGTATACCACTGTACCGCCACCTCTGGTCGGTCTGGCCTGCCGGTAGGACAGGACATACCCAGGGATGGTGATGGAAGAGTCTGGGACGTTGGCTGCAAGTTATGATTTTGTGAGTATGGCTATGTCAGGCTGTTGCTTGACTAGTATGTGGGACAGCTCTCCCAATTTTTAGCACAAGTCCCAGATGTTATTGAGGAGGACTTTGCAGGGTCGACTGGGTTTGGTTTGCCTTTGTCGTGTCCGATGCCTAGTGGTCCGATGCCGGGTGGTCTGTCCGGTTTTATTCTTGTGACTTTCTGTAGCGAGATTGTACAACTGAGTGGCTTGCTAGGCCATTTCAGAGGGCAATTAAGAATCAACCCCAATGCAGCTCATCCATCCTTGGATGAGCTTCAATTCCCTCCAGTTAAATATTGGGAAGATCAAAGCCATTGTCTTCAGCCCCTACCACAAACTCCATACCCTTGCCACTGATTCCATGCCCCTTCCGGGCCATTGTCTCAGGCTGAATCAGACTGTTTGCAACATATGCACCCTATTCCACCCCGAGCTGAGCTTCTGACCCCATATCCTTTCCATCACAAAGACTATCTACTTCCACCTCTACAGCATCATTCAACTCCACCCTTGTCTCAACCCATCTGCTGCTGAAACCCTTAAACACGCCTTTGTCACCTCCAGACTCAACTATTCCAATGCGCCACTAACAGGCCTCCCATCCTCATCGTCCATAAACTTCAGCTCATCTAAAACTCTGCTGCCTTTATCCTGTCCAACATCAGGTCCTGCTCATCCAACAGCCATGTTCGCACTGATTTACATTGGCTCCAGGTCCTCCAATGCCTCCAATTTAAAATTCTCATCCTTATGTTTATTCCCTTCATGGCTTCGCCCTTCCCTATCTTTGTAACCTCCTCCAACCCTACAACCCCTGAACATTCCATTCCTCTGACTATCTCACCATTGGTGGCGATGCCTTCAATAAAATTGGCACCATGCTCTGGAATTCTCTCTCTAATCCTCTCCACCTCCCTCCCTTCCTTTGTCCCTTCTTAAAACTTACATTTTGGACCAAGCTTTTAGTCTCTGTTCCTAATATTTCCTTCTTTGGCTCCTCATCCATTTTTGTCTGATTACATCTGTATGAAGTGCCTTAGATCATTTTTCTATGTTAAAGGTGCTTTATAAATGCAAGTTATTGCTGTTTTGTTTTGAATTTGTGGATGAATTTTGTGCCCATGAAGGCGATGTGCACTGCAGAATGAAAGACCTCTCCACCTTTTACTCTGAATGTCAGCATCAAGCACTTAGTATCAGTTTTACACTATGGCAAATTTGCGATTTAACTCCAACTACAGAACAGCGCCTTCAACTACACCGCTGAATTCCAGAGGTGAAGTGAGAGTGACTGCCCTTGATATCAAGGCAGCATTTAACCAAGTGTGGCACCAAGGAGCCCCAGTAAAATTGAAGTCAATGGGAATCGGGGGAAAACTCTCCAATGGCTGGAGTCATACCTAGCACAAAGGAAGATGGTAGTAGTTGTTGGAGGCCAATTATCTCAGCTGCAGGAGTTCCTCAGGGCAGTGTTCTAGGCCCAACCATCTTCAGCTGCTTCATCAATGACTTTCCCTCCATCATAAGGTCAGAAACGGGGATGTTCGCTGATGATAACACTGTGTTCAGTTTCATTCGCGACCCCTTAGACAATGAAGCAGTCCGTGCCCACATGCAGCAAGACCTGGACAACATCCAGGCTTGGGCTGATAAGTGGCAAGTAACATTCGCGCCAGACAAGTGCCAGGCAATGACCATCTCCAACAAAAGAGGGTCTAACCACCTCCCCTTGACATTCAACGGCAGTACCATCAGCGAATACCCCACAATCAACATCCTGGGGGTCACCATTGACCGGAAACTTAACTGGTCCAGCCACATAAATATTGTGGCTACAAGAGCAGGTCAGAGGCTGGGTATTCTGCGGCAAGTGTCTCACCTCCTGACTCCCCAAAGCCTTTCCACCATCTACAAGGCACAAGTCAGGAGTATGATGGAATACTCTCCACTTACCTGGATGAGTGCAGCTCCAACAACACTCAAGATGCTCGACACCATCCAGGACAAAACAGCCCACTTGATTGGCACCCCATCCACCACCCTAAACATTCACTCCCTTCACCACCGGCGCACTGTGGATGCAGTGTGTACCATCCACAGGATGCACTGCAGCAACTCGCCAAGGCTTCTTCGACAGCACCTCCCAAACCCGCGACCTCTACCACCTAGAAGGACAAGGGCAGCAGGCATATGGGAACAACACCACCTGTACATTCCCCTCCAAGTCACACACCATCCCGACTTGGAAATATATCGCCATTCTTTCATCGTCGCTGGGTCAAAACCCTGGAACTCCCTACCTAACAGCACTGTGGGAGAACCTTCACCACACAGACTGCAGCGGTTCAAGAAGGCGGCTCACCACCACCTTCTCAAGGGCAATTAGGTATGGGCAATAAATGCTGGCCTTGCCAGCAACGCCCACATCCCACGAACGAATATAAAAAAACTATGACATTTCCATTCTCCGCACATGTTGTCCATGTGGCTTCCTTCAGTGAGATTAGCAATTTAATGCCAAATTGTTTCAAATTATTGACAGTTTTGTGCAATTAACGTGCAGAGCTGGGTTGAGACTGGCCAAACTCTTCGGCTCTTTAGAACCAGTAGAGAAAGGGTGAAATTCATCACATGAGTCTGGCTTGGATTTGAATACTGGGCTGAAAAAAGTGTACAAACCTATGCATCACCTTAATAACATTGTTAGCAATGGGATTGGGTTCTCTATGTTGTGCTTACAGACCGATATCGGGCTGTTTCTTCCCTCCAGTCTTCACCAAGTGTTTTGGTAAATATTTCATTGAAATAGCTCCAATATGCTCTTAAAGTCTGTACGCTATTACAGCAAACACTCGTCAGATTCGGTAGATAAGACGAATTATGGTCATGACCCTTTAATAACCAGCCAACCTGTCTGTTTAGTCACATAACGACTCCTCACCTGTCAGTCACCAGCATATATTACACTGTAAGCACTGTACTGGAGCTAAATAAGAGCTGACTGTCAGCTGCTGCCAGCTGCCAATCTTAAACCACATTGAGAATCAGAATCTTCCCTGACGTGACACATACACGCCATTTAGTTTGTTATTGTGCGGGGAGCTGTCAGATGCAATTATGATCCCAAACTATGGGGGGCTGGCACGCGGAACAAGAAAAGCCAGCCTTCAGTCTTGAAAAAAAAGAATTAATTCAATTTGGAAATGACACCATTAAATAATGAACTGCATCAAAATCTGCCCTTGGGGAAGTTTAATTTAAGTCACTCATAGCGTGTTATGCTGGTGCAGAGAAACTAAACTGAATGTCGACTGATGGCAGTTTGTATTAATAATTCTGCTTGTTATTCTATGATAATTTCTGCAAAAATTGACATGAAAATCTCCCAGTTTGGGTCCCTCAAGGGAGTTTCGATTGAGTTTTTTTGATCCTGTTGCTCATTGATTTGAGGTCTGATGTAGTGCAAGGGTCCTTATTAGTGGCGTCTGTCACTGCTGTAATGTTTTTGTTATTTTTCTCGTTTGTTCACTCTGACATCATGTCATTACAGAATGGTGCTGTTCAGGCACTGCCATGCCTGTTCGTTAGCGTGTGTTTAATGAGCAGCTTAATTGAGCTGTCTAGTAGGCCACCTGTCACCCTCAGACCTTATTAACATACTAATGGTCCGACATTGTACTCTCTGACAGGCAACAGGGTTTGCTGATTTGACGTCTGGATAGAGGGATTCTGGAGAAACAGTGGAAGGTTGGGAGGGGTTGGGGGGGTGGGGGTAGGTGGGGGGTTGTGGCTGTAGGAGCTAAAATTAACCCGTTCTATCCTAAAGTGCAAACACTACCCTAAATCTAATCCAAAACAGATTTTGTTGTTGCCATTAGCTCAATGATCTGTCATATTTCCAGGCAAGAAAATGTTGCAAGACTTGTTTACATTTCTCATTAATCACAAGCAACAAAGAGACTGTGAAGCGGTAAGCAGGGTTTGAAGCTATTTTTAAACAATTCCCTTGTCATTAGCTGGATAATGTGAGCATTTGTGAATCCAGTGTAAAGTTACTGGTTTTAGTTGCTGGTAAAGTGCAAAAAATATTTTCAGTCTAAAATAAAAATAGCAGAAAGGGAAATATATGAAACAATAATGAAATTCAAATGGCACACCTCATATGAGAGCAGATCTTTTTGGTTAGCAATTTGTTAATCAAAGATATTTTTCACCCACAGGTTCAATCCGCACTCTGTGCTGAGTCAGCTGATCCAGGTTCAGACAGCAATAGCAGATCTGCAATTAGTCTCAGCTTCCCTGGGCTGGGAAGGGCAAAAATCCAGCAAGGTTCCCACTCCTGCTGGTTTCCAGTGACACCTGTAGGAAGGGACACGTTTCTACATCAGATGAGGACGGGATCAGGCTCACCTTGAACGCTCTCCATGGCCAAATAGCCTCCCCACACTCCTTCTTTGGGTTCACACACAAGAGAATGGGTGCATGGGTGAAGTACCTGAGGGTTGATGATGCCTGTGGATCTGTAGCCCAAAAGGAATCAGTGGGGCTGATTTTGACTTTAGACACTAGTATGAAACGCACGATATCAGCTCTCCTGATTTTTGTTCCCAATGAAGTCAATGGGAGAGGTGTTTAATGGGGGTGGCCGAGCCGATAGTGCACGCACTGTTGTCCAAAGTCAAAATTACTGGCAACGTCTTCAAAAAGGAGAGAAAAATTGGAAAGAAAATCAAATTGTGTTCAAGTAACAAATTTGACTAGCTAGGATATTTCCAAGTGTAAACGGTAAGATCTAACACACACACTCCTGGTAGAGGTGCATAGCCTTCGTGGCAAATTTTTGGCAAAACTTTTGTTTAAAGAAAGAGAAGTCCTGTGTTCGATTTTTGTCACAATGTTAAATACAAAGGATGCGATTTATGTCACTGAGTTCTCTGCTTTAAGCCAACGAGGAATGGTTAGCTGAACTCTATTTCAAATGAATACAGTGCCTTTATGAAGAGGCCCTGTTGCGTTATGTGCAGGTGCACTTCCTGGAACAACTCATGCAAAAAACTCCGGCATAATGTATTGTTATTATGTTGGCCACCAGGCAAAGTTTGTGCCTTGGCAGATAGTATCGAAAGAACTTGCATTTATATAGTGCCTTTAGCATAGAAACAACATCCCACAAAGATGTAAGAAAAAAACTGATACCAAGCCATAGACGGAGATATTAGGAGGAGTGACCATGCGCTTGGTTGAAGTGATAGGTTTTAAGGAGGGTTTTAAAGAAGGAGCAGGGAAGTGGAATGGCTTAGGGAGAGAATTCCATGGTATGGGGACTAGGCAGCTACAGAATTGGCTGCCAATAATGGGATGAAGGGAAGGGGCGTGCACAAAAGGCCAGAGCCAGAGGAGTGGAGAGTTCGGGAAAGAGAGTTGCAGCACTGGAGAAGGTTACAGAGATAGGAGGGTATCATGAAGAGATTTAGACACGAGGATGAGAATTTTAAGTTATAGGCTTTCGAGGTCCGAAAGCCAATTTAGGTCACCTTGACAGGAGTAACGGATGAGCAGGACTTAGTTCAGGATAGGATACAGGCAGCAGAGTTTTGGAAAACTGAAGTTTACAGAGGGTGGAGGATGGAAAGCCAGCCAGGAGACCATTGGTATAGTTGAGTCTGGAGTTAGAAAAAGCATGGATGAGAGTTTCAGCAGCAGATGGGCTGAGGTAGGGGTAGATGCGGACAATGTTTCAGAGGAGAAGGTAAGCAGTGATTGTGATGAAGAGTATATAGGGTCAGAAGTTCAGCTTGCAGTTAAATAGGATGCCAAAGTTAAGAAAAGTCCATTTCAGCCTGAAACAGTGGCTGGGAAGTGCGATGGAGACAGTTGCAAGGGTACAGAGTTTGTGGTGGAGGTCATAGAAAATGGCTTTAGTTTTACCAATGTTTAGCTGGGAGAAAATCGCAGCTCATCCAAGACTGGACATTGGACAAGCAGCCTGACAGCACAGAAACAATGGAGGGGTTGAGAAAGGTAGTTGACAGGAAGAGTTGGTTGTCTTCAGTGTACAAGTGGAAGTTAACCTCATGTCTGCGGATGATGTCATCAGTGGGTGGCATTTCAATGAGGGACGGGGGGGTGGGTTGATGTTGGATTCTTTGGGAACTCCTGAGGTGACAGTGCAGGGGGTGGAAAGAAAAGCCATTGCTGGAGATGCTCTGGCTATGACAAGATAGGTAAAAGTGGAACCAGGTGAGGGCATTCCCAGCAAGCTGGACAATTGAGAAGAGGCATTGGAGGAGGATGGTGCAGTCAACTATAACAAAGAGGGATAATTCACCATGGTCACAGTCACAGAGAATGTCGATTGTGACTTTGGTTAGGCCTGTTTAGGTGCTGTGCGAGGGGCAGAAATCTGATTGGAAAGATTGAAACAGGGAGTTGTGGGAGAGATGGACATGGATCTGGGGTGTGACAATGCATTTAAGGACTTTGGAGAGGAAAGGAAAGTTGGAGAAAGGGGCTGTAGTGTGCAAGGTCTGAGGGATGGAAAGTGAATTTTTTTGTGGACAGGGAGGATGATGACAGTTTTGAAAAGGAAGGGGAGAGGGAATCAGTCATATCCTGAGAATGTCCCAAAGTGCATCACTGCCAATGAATTATTTATGAAGTGTAATCACTGCTGTTATATAGGCAAACATGACAATCAATTTGAGCACAGTAAGGTTTTACAAGCAGCTAATGAAATAAGTGACTCACTAATCTGTTTTGGTGGTGTTAGTTGGGGAATAAATGTTAACCAAGATATTGGGAGAACTTTTCTTCAAATAGTGTAATGGGATCTTTTATGTCCACTTGATTAGGCAAACATGGCCTCAGTTTAACATCTCCTCTAGAAGTCAGCACCTCCAATAAAGCAACACTCCCTCAGTACTGCACTGAATTATCAGGCTAGATTATGTGTTCAAATTCTCAAATTGGGCTTGAACTCACGGCCTTCTAGGTCAGAGATGAGAATTCTAACACTAAGCCAAGCTGATACTATATAGCCCATAATATATCGCAATGAAAATGTGAACATATGTAATGCAATGTTAGTGTTACCAGTGGATTCTCAGGAATATTTTATAAACAAATGTGCTGCCAGCAGCAGATATGACTGATGATGCAATAATATCATCACATCAACATCTGTATCATTGTACTCTCTTCTATAATATTAACTGAGCTGACAGATTACCTGAGTTAACATTCCTGTTGAAGAGTAACTGATTTTCTACAATTATTTTATAGACACAACCAGAGTGTACGTAATTTCAGGGAGGTACAAATATTGTATGTTGGGGTGCACAAACATTATTTAGATTATTGTTTTCTATTTTCTGTAATTGTAAAGTTTAATACTACTTAAACTTCAGAACCTGGCGTACAAAATTTCATTGGGTGGACTCTAGTAGATACTGAAAAACAGATTGCTAAGCCAACCTAATTAAGTGAACAATTAACAGATTAGCATTCAACTAGGTATAAATGAGGGCGTTGCCTGCAAAATGAAAAAAAAAAGTATTAGAATAGGTTTTATAGAAATGAATGGATTTTTAAAAGTGGCTTTTAAAATAAATGGTACACGTTAGCCAGGATTAAATGTAACAGGTGGGCAAACTACAATAAATACAATGAAATGTGTCTTAAAGGGGCACTATCATCACTGAGAAGCAGTTGGCAAACCTATTCAACAAATAAATATCAATAATATCCACATAGGAAAAAGTTATATTGCAGCTAAAATTGCATCTTCGGCAGTGTGAACTTTCTAGGAGTGTCATATGACAGCTCCAAAATGGAGCTTTCAGAGAACTGTGCATTATTGAAGGACACAACTCCTTGAAATGGCCATAATGTCCTATAAAGGCCACCTGTATCAAACAGCCATCTAGCCATAGAACCAAACACTTAAACTATATATTAACGGCTCACACATTGGACCTGCATTAAGAGGCTACGGGAATTTGCTCAGGGGTTCTCCAATCAGCCACCATAGTTTCGTAAGAAGTTCGGCGGAAACCCCAGATACACCGCGTAATCGAGGCTGTCGCTGATCTTCCACCAAAGTTATGCTGGCCAATTGGGAGAGCCCTTCAGGAATTTCCAATGTACCAGCCTATAAAAATTGCCTGGTCAATCACAAAAGTGGCAGTTGTTCAGCACTTCAAATATTTTACTACATTAAAGGCGCTATATAAATGCAAGTTGTTATTGTTGTAGAAATTAAAGGGCCACCATTCTATTTTTTCACAACAATTACTCCAATTAATATAGCTGGTCATGTGACCCACTACCAAGCACACGTCTTGTGAGTTTTTGTCTTCTTAAAAGAGAAACAAAGAAATAGGTACCCATTCTAACTGGGTTAAACTAAGCAGGAGAACTGTAAAATAAAATATTAAATATCTATTGGTGAAACAATGCAAAACATAACTGAACATAAACACACAGTATGATAAGTATTAGGGTGGAAACCAAAAGTGTTGAATAGAAGATAACATAGAATGAGAAGAGTTTCTTCAGCCATTAAGCTCACGACTTCTGCTGACTTATAAAATCGGCTCACCAAGAACTCTATCTCACTAAGTTACTGAGGCAAATTATTATGAATGACTATTCCTTAATTCACAAATACAATTGAGCAAAACCCAAGATTGTTCTTTATCCCCACATCTCCACAATTCAACTATGCTGCACTGCATGGACAACAGCGATACTCCAGCCCAAGAACTTAATTCATGTTGTCATGGTTTCCGAGTAATGCTTTTTATGTCAACATTTAAAATGGAAACTGCTATGTAAACATTTACAATAGGAAAAGCTATGAACATTGACAGACATTGTGCAATGGGAAAAAGTTCTCACCATGTCATTCAGTAGTTGCAGGCCTCCCACCACTGGTGGGGCTGTGACATGAGTTGCCCCGCTCTGAAGACCATTTTGTTTCTGTTCTATTTTGCCTTTACGGCAGATATGTTTTCCCATTGATATATTTCTTAAAAAAAACTTTGCTTATTTATTTTCATCAACAAACCCAACAACCTCTCCCACCCTTCCACCACCACTGGTGGTCTACTATCTCCACATCCTCTAACACTTCCGTCGGTTCTGATGACATTCTCAGCCTCTCCTGACATTTATTTCCTGTTCCCCACTGGTTACTTGAAAAAATATTGAACTTTGGGCCTGCAGGACCTCTACCCACTGCCGAACCCTAACCCCTGATAAAAAATCATGCTCCCTGTTGCTAATTGCCAACTAAAACAAATTGCCCTTTGGGCCTGTGCCTACTGGCTGATTGGCCCCAGAAAGTTTAAACTTGAGGTCAGCAAAGTGAAGCTCTGGTCCAAGATAATAACTTTTTATGGATTTGCACCAAAATATTTTTATTCTGGTAATTATTTTTGTGCCATGAAGAATTTCAGTGCATGGGAATGGACACTTGCCCACTGACAACATTAAGCACACCCGTGTCAGGTGCTGCATGAAAGTTCCTCTGCCCTGCCCAGCAATGTGATCTGCTTCTGACCTCAGAAGATCCCCTCCACCCCCATCTCGCTAAACACCACCCACTGCACTGGTATAATATTGTTCCTTTCCCACATTGACTGCCGATTTATTGTCTGATTCCTGCTGCAATTTTCACTCACTGCCCACAAGGGAATGAGTTGCAATTGGCTAAACTTATTTCACATAGAACCCTTACAGCAAGTTTCATCCCATCATCCTGGAAAAGATGTGAACCCAGGTCCCAGAGGATAGCATGCTAATCCACTGTTTCACTTAAAATGTTAAACTGCTAAAATGGTTTCATAGAATCATAGAATCATAGAAGTTACAACATGGAAACAGGCCCTTCGGCCCAACATGTCCATGTCGCCCAGTTTATACCACTAAGCTAGTCCCAATTGCCTGCACTTGGCCCATATCCCTCGATACCCATCTTCCCCATGTAACTGTCCAAATGCTTTTTAAAAGACAAAATTGTACCCGCCTCTACTACTGCCTCTGGCAGCTCGTTCCAGACACTCACCACCCTTTGAGTGAAAAAATTGCCCCTCTGGATCCTTTTGTATCTCTCCCCTCTCACCTTAAATCTGTGCCCCCTCGTTATAGACTCCCCTACCTTTGGGAAAAGATTTTGACTATCGACCTTATCTATGCCCCTCATTATTTTATAGACTTCTATAAGATCACCCCTTAACCTCCTACTCTCCAGGGAATAAAGTCCCAGTCTGTCTAACCTCTCCCTGTAAGTCAAACCATCAAGTCCCGGTTTAAACAACTGCTCAAACAAAGTAATGTGAATCTTTCATACACCAGGTACAATCAATGACTTTAGCTCTAAAATCCTGCAAAAACGCCCTTTCAACTAAATTGGGAATGTTTGGAACATGCATTCTATAAATAGCTGCTTGAATCCTCTGGAGAGAATGGGAAATAAATTCCAGGATGCATATTGTAATAGTTTAATTTTACTGTGTAATTATTCATTCTTTAATTTTTAAAAAAATCATTATGTTTATAATTCTGGTATGACGAGGCCCAGGTATAAGCTTGTGATTAATGTCCAATTACTTTTTGAGTAAATGCCTTCCACTTGTACAAAAAGTTTGAAATAAGTTACACCTGATACAGCATGTTAACAGTTAATCTCTTGACAGGCCAACAGTGACATCGACTTGGAATTTTCCTTACCCCAACCACCTGACCCCCACCCCGCCCCCCACTCCCACCCCATCACATCCCCCACCACCCTCATCCCCCAAACCGCCCACCCCAAATCCATCCACCACCTCCCCACACCACCCTCCGCCCACCCCCATTTGTCTCATAATATTTTTAGTATTTTCTATGCACTCCAGTCCCTGCGGTGCTTACCGGTCGCGGAAGGCCTCAAGTGTACCGGCGGACACCGCCTGCTCCTTCTCCGGGGCCACCCAGTCGCGAGAAAGCTGCGCAAAATTCAAAGAATTATCCTGAAGAAAACTTTTTTTGACTTTCCTAGTGGAGCCAGGAGAAGGAGAAGTGCTCCACTGGGCCCCACAAGGAATGTTTAGGCCTCCCTTGCCCTGGGCTTCCCCCCACCCCCGATCGTGGGGCACTCCTGAAACCCCCTCTCGATTAACTTTGGTGATTTGGAGAGATATCCAACTTTGAACTGAAGGAAATTTAAAGTTATGAAGGAAGACATGGGGTAGGGGTACAATGTTGGGTAATTTTTATCACATTATAGAGGTGAAATTGAATATTTTTCAAACGTTCTTGAAAAGAATGTTATATATGCAAAAAAGCTAAGACGAAGCCTCAATGATGAAATAAGCCTAAAAAGAGTCTACAAATGTCAAACTGTCATGAAAATTGAGACAATTATAAAAAGTTGAAGATAACTAAAAACAGTATAAAGAAGGCAATATGGGATCAGGTTAAAAGAATATTGATTAATAGTAAAACACTTGTTAGTTATGTTGAGATACAGCCAACAATTAAGGATTGGGTTAGCCCTTTGAAAGTTTGGTACAGGTTAGAAACAAAGTAAGGAAATGGATAAGAGATAGGTAGTTAGTTAAAATTTGCAAGTTAAAAGTAACATTAAAGTTGATGGGGCTAAGGTTGATTGTGCTGCAATACCAAATTAAATTTACCCTGGAGTACTCAATAAATTGGGAACGATCATATGTGAGGTAGTTAAGATGGGAAAGTGGCTCATGTGTTATATTAAAAAAGTAAAGAAATTAGACCATGGGAATTATAGGCTGGTGTCCTCAACTTCAGTTATGAAGATATTAGAAAGTATCATATAATGATACTGTAAAGAAAGAAGTTGCATTTATATAATGTCCTCAAGACACCTCAAAGTGCTTCATAACCAATGAATTACTTTTGAAGTGTGGTCACAGTTGTTATGTAGGCAAATGCAGCAGACAATTTGCACACAACAAAGTCCCACATAAAGCAATGAGATTATGGCTGGTTAATGTGTTCTTTGGTGGTGTGGGTTGAGAGATAAGTGTTTTCCAATATATTTCCACTTCTCTTCTTTGAGTAGTGCCGTGGAATCTCTTATGTCTACCTGAACAGGCAGATTGGGCCTCAGTTTTACACCTCTTCAAAAAGACAGCACTAAACCCTTGGACTAAATTTTGTGCATAAATCCTGGAGATGGTTTGAACTCACAACCTTCTGAGACCAAGCTAGTAACTTGGAGTACCAGACTTATTGGCGATACCCAACATGGCTTTAGGAGACTATGGTCCATGTCTCACTAATTTGATTGAGGATTTTTTTAGGAAGTGACCAAAAAAGTGGATGAAGGAAGTCCAGTGGATATTGTCTACTTGGATTTCCAAAAAGCTTTTGATAAATTATTGCTTAGATAGATATTAGAAATGATTCTATGTCACAAGATTTAGTCGAAATGGCATAATTCCTTGAAATTATATAAACAAAGAGTATTATCCATTTGGGCCTGGCAATCAATAAACATTTTCAGCGCTCTGTGTTTGGTCCTTTATTGTTTAATTTTACTAACATTCTTGACCAGGAGATAAATTGCACTATTATTAAATTTGCAGATAATATTCAAATATGTGGAAAGATTGCCAATAAAGAAGAGTACAATAGGAGGCCATTCAGCCCAACATGTCTTTGCTAGCTGTTTGCTCTATATCCTCCTCTGATTCAAATATCCAAATTTCCCTTAAAAGATGCAATGGTTTCTGCCTCAACGCTCCCTGTGGCAAAGCATTCCATGCTCCAACAACCATCTGTGTGAAGAAATTTCTACTAACCTTTCTCCTCGTGATAATTTTAAATTGATGACACCTCATCACTGACTCTCCAACCAGAGAAAATAACCCTTCCCTATTCAGACCATCAAAATTCTTCATAATTTCAAAAACCTCTATTAAATCTCCTCTTAGCCTTCTCTGCTCCAGTGGAAATACTCTCAATATCTCGTCTGTCCTCATAACTATAGTTTTCCATCCCTCACAATATCCTGATTATTCTACACTGTGCACTGTCTATGGTCTTAATGTTCTTTCCATAATGGGGCATCCAAAACTGTATACAGTACTCCAACAGTGGCCTAACCAATGTATACATTTTCCATCACTTCTTTCCCCTTCTATTCCATGCCCCTATTTATAAAACCCAAAATTCTATTTGCCTTTTTAAAAATAATTTTATTGACCTGCACTCACACTTTCAGGGAATTATGTGTTTGACCCTCTAAGTCTCTCTGTTCATCCACACCCTTCGGAGTCTTTCCATTAATTATAAACCCCCATTCATTTTTTCCTGCCAAAATTTATTGAGCCAACTTTTGCTGCAGCAAGGCATCTAACAGCATCTGCGTGCGTTAGACTTGCCCTTGCACATTTAGGTTTTTAATTGTTTTGTGTAGCAAGTTGCTGACAGTGTGAGTGAGGGAAACAGGGCATCTGGGACCTGAGTGAACAGGGCAAGCAACTGTGTATCTCCGTAACCAATGAGATTGAAGGATTGTGAAATAAACAGTGCAAGGACTAAGAAGGAAGTGTAAATTAGAGTGGGCGAATTCAATGTCAAATCAGGTACAGAAAGAGAAATGAAAAGAAGGAAAAGAAAGGTTGGGTTAAGAGGGAGAGAAAAAAAGTTGACAGAAAGGAAAAATTTTTAAAAGGTAAAAATTAAAAATTTTACATTTTTTAAATCTCCAACAATTAAAATCTGAAGGAATGAGACTCCACACGTGTAATAGTTAATTTTCAGTGCCAGAGGGGTTGAATGGCAGTAATTAACACTTATCACATCATTAAATTAGACTGGAATGGACAAGTTTCTGTGGCGAATTTAATTTGTATCTACCGCACAAATACAGCAACCTCACACCATTCAATACATTTCAGTTGTGAGGCAGACTGCGAGATGCCCTTTTCGCGAAGCTAACGGTGGAGTGGCGCAACTGGGACATCAGCTTTTGGATATTTGAGTTTAACCACGCATCTGACCCTCGCCTGAAGTTGCTGTACCATTTGCGCATAAATAATGGCAAGCCTCACCATTGCTTTGACAGTAAAATCTGGGCCATTACCTCATAGTTATCCACTTTAAATTGCATCTACTACTTGTCTACCCATTACACTAACCTGACTATGTCTTCCTGAAGTCTTTTACAGTCCTCTTCACTATTTGTATTATCTGCAAATTTCAAGATTTGTGTTCCCTATACCCAAGTCCAAATCATCTATATACACCGAGAACAAAAGTGGACGCAACATTGACCTTTGGAGTATCCCTTCTCCAGTCCAAGCGACACCCATTTACCCAAACGATTTGTTTCTTGTCCAATCAACTTTTTATCTATGCTGCTATATTTTCTTTTATACCATTCACCGCTTGTGAAACACACTATCAAATGTCTTCTCAGAGGTAATATAAGAAAACCAGAATTTTTAGGAACAGGAAATATCATTAGGCCGAACAAGTCCATTCCTTTTATAGAAACCAATCTCACCTACTTGCCTTCCTATCATATCCCTCGAACTACCCTTCTCCAAAAATGCATCCAATTGTCTCTTGAACCTATTTATTCTGTATGCTTCAATGGACTTTCCCGATGTACTTGTTCTGTAACTTGTCACCCTTTGGGTATAAAAGTTCTAACTTCTGTTCTTACTCCTAACTTCCTGATATTTAACTTGTATCCCCTGTTATTTGTACCCTTCATTATAAACAATTTACCTGGATCAATGTTATCAAATCCCTTCATGCTTCCCTTGTACATTGCACAGTTTTAATTAGCAGTTTATTCTGAGTAATATAAGTTGCTAGTACATTCATTGGCATTTGGAAAAGTAGCAGATTTAGTTGTAAGTTATTCTGATTGCATCTACCTCATCACGCCTGACAGTCTAATGTCAGAATGCCTGCAGCATCAACATTTGTGCATTTGCAAACTTTAATAAACAAACGTTACTCAAGCATGGAGGTGCCCCGCTGAGAGTCAGCATGTAAACGAAGCATCTCTGCTGAATGCAGCATTGCAGATTAGAATGCTGAGCCCCAAGTAAGGACTTATAAACTAGCTTCCAGTTCACCTCAGAATACTTCCAGGTGAAATTTGGCAAAAGGTTGGATGTACAGTAAAGGTTCCTCTATTCTGGGTCCTAACCCCAACTTTAGAAAAGCTTTCCATGCACCAGTTTGAATTTTTGCATTTCCCATACCAGGTCTCCTTATGGCCTCTCTGAAATGGCCAATTAATGTCAAACTTTGTGCTGTGGCTCACACTCAATACTGACTGGATTGTGTACCTCAAATTAATTTCACTTCAGACCTTACAGCTGAGTGAGCTGCATTCTTCCCAAGGTCAGTTTAATGGTCTGAAATGTTACGTTCATTTGTATCATAATTCAAATAAAAACATTTAACATTTCACATTGCTTTCCATCTCGTGATCCGGTTTTCTCAAATTAGAAAGTAACAGAAAGCTGTCTTTTCTCTCTCTAAACTCTGATCGTCTTCACTTGTACATGTCCCAAGAGTGGGGGAGGGATGCTGTGCTATGTGTCAGAACAGGAATCAGTCATTTTTTTGCACAGCGACTCTTATTGCTATTTCGTGGAGACTGTGATCACACTGCCCAATTAGAGGGGTCTATGAATTTGCACTTGCTTGGTGTGACAGAAATGCAAAGTGTATAAAAAGTGCATATGTCATGCAATTACCAGGTTTGTTGATGGGGCAGTGAGAGCTACCAGCATTGCATCTTCCAAAGATGTTGAGGATTAGGGTTATATCCCTACAGTTTTGATGCCATTTCTGCAGCCTGGCAACATGCACTTTTATACAATAGTGTATGCACTTCAAAAGTAGTTCATTGCTTGTGAAGTGCTGTGGGATGTCCTGAGGATATGATAAGGTGCTATATAAAAGCGAGTTCTTCATACATTGGAACTGTTTCAGTTAGGATTCTGGGAGACAGGCATCTATGAGCCAATTCCTGTCATTTACACTATTAAATCCAGTGGTAGCTGTGGCTCAGTGGTAGCAGTCTCACCTCTAAGTCTGAAGGTTTGTGGGTTCAATTCCCACTCCAGAAACTTGAATGTATAATTCCGGCTAATGCTACCGTGTAGTACTGATGGAGAGGTGCTTTCCTTTTGGACAAGACCAATCGCTCTGTCTGCCCTCTTGGGTGGATGTAAAAGAACCTATGGTACTATTTCTGACCTTGCTGTGCACAAATTGTCTGCGGCGTTTCCTACATCACAACAGTGACTATTATTCATTGACTGTAAAGTGCTTTGGGACATGCTGAAGGTGCTATATAAATGCAAGTCTTTCTTTATATCTCGTGCCACAAAAAACTGGGTCCATCATTCTGCTGGTGGGATAAAGGAACTGGATTCAGTATTATAAACACTGGAAAATGGCTCACGAACACCAGATCCATTGTGTGTTGAACGAGGCCCTAGAGTGTAGCAGATGCCTCACTGGGAATTTTCCTTTTTTGTTAATCTGAAAATAGATTTGAAGTCCTTATCTCAGTTCATGTAGAAGTGAGTAAGTGGAGATTTAGTAAAATCCCAGCCCTTTAACGCAATCTAATAAAGGAAATGGTGTGCATGAGAATTTTGTGGAAACAAGTGATATCTAATAATTTATAGACTAAGGCAGGAACATTAATAATAGAGCAGGATCTATTTAACTTTAGAAATAAATGAGACAATGGGGGAAAAATTGGACTTGTGGCCAAAATGGGTGGCAAGTCAATGAAGCAATTATTTCGTGGGTCAGTCCGCCCTGGCCTGAGGCCCGAACCAAATTCAGTATCGGGCATCATTTGAATGAAACCAGCAAGCTGCGGGTACCAATTGGATGTTTCGATGCAGCTCGCCCAACGAATTCCACAGTTAGGCCTTGGGGGAGGGGGAGCTGAAGTGGAGGGGGGGTGAGCCCAAAATATTTTTGTGGAGCTAGGAGCAGCACTCCTGCTCCTCCCAACTCTACAGTATAAGTTCCAGTGGCTCAGTGGTAGCACTTTTGCCTCCAAGTTAGAAGGTTGTGGGTTAAAGCCACTCAAAAGACTTGTGCCCCATACTCCACACCGATACTCCTGGTGCAAGTACTGAGGGAGTGCTGCAATGTTTGAGGTGTTGCCTTTCAGATGAGATGTTAAACCGAGGTCCCGTCTGCCTTCTTAGCAAAAGATCCCATGGCCACAATTTCAAAGAGGAGGGGAGTTCTAGCCCAATATTTATTTTAAGGTAATTGGCAAAAGAACCAGAGGCGACAGCACAAACTCTACTCATTTGTACAAAATATTATGCTTCAGGGTCCTACAATCTTGCAAATACAAAGCACGTAATGCCTGTTTCAGGTGGACGCCCGCTTCCAATATGGCAACTGGCTCACTTGCAGGGCAATTCAGGTACAGGATGTCACGACCTGAAAACTGCAGACCCAGCAACCAGTTTATATGTGAAAAATGGGCGACGGCAAGTTGAATTTCTCCCCTCATATGTGAAAAGTGACAAGTGCAATCAACTGTATAAGAATTGATTACATTCTAAATTACTTATTATTTTAGATGTCAAACTATTATGTTAGAAATACAATTTGTCTTAAATAAATGTCAATAGAAATGGGTGTATACATATCTCCACAAACATGTGGACAAAAATATCTTTTAATCTCCCACTGTCATCATCTCTTTATCTTTCACTTCTCACTCTCTCTCTCTCTCCCTCCCTCCCTCTCTCGCATTCTTTACATCTCTGACTCTGTTCTCACTCTTCCTTTAAGTCTGTCCCTCCTTGTCTGCTCTCCATGTTTTCCACTGTATGGGTCTCATACACATTCTCTTACTGATTTACTAAATTTGCATATTTTATCTTTTGTTAAAGATCTGGCCATTCAGCAAGGTAAGACCTAATGTACCTGGTCAGAGGTAGGTATCTGGGCCAGGTCTGTAAAAGCTGGAGTTGGATGGAGAAAAGTCTCCGAGGAGCATGCATAGGTGTAAGAGAAACTGAACTAGTGGCAATCTGGAATTGAGAGGGGTAAGAGTCTAGGCTGGGAGAAAGCAGTGGACCTGAAGCCACAACCTTGACAGGGACTAGCACATCCAGGAACCACTGCAACATGTGTGAGTGACAGAGAATTTGGGTGAGCCTGGGGAGGTATAGATGCCAGTATAGATGAAGCAGGGGAGGCATGGAATCCAAGTTTAGGGAGGTGTTTGAAGTGGGGAAGGGTGCAGGGGCAAGCCTGTGGCCCAAAGCTGTAGTGGGGAGGCAACGGAGTGTCGAGTAAATACACTCAAGGCATGAAGCTGGAGGGCAGTTAGTGCAAAAGCTAAAGTGAAAGGCAAAAGAATCTGTTGTGTTGATAATTTTATTGTGTATGGGGGACAAAAAGGTGCAGTCGCAGACCGGCAATGTAGCAACATACACTTCCTTGTCAGCATCAGGACAGGAAAATCAGCTGATTTACAAGGTCTGGTCTTGATTTCTCTACTTTTCTTCTGTAATTTTTAAAAGCAGCAGTCCGCAAACGGCAGATTTTAAACTGAGTGCAGCACAGCTGGAGCACTAGAGCAGGCCTGGGAGGGGGGAAAAGGCCAGGCAGAGGAAGTGAGGTATACAGGGTGGAGGATTAATGGAGGTGGGATCAGAGAACGATCATCGTGGCTGAAAAGAAGGATTTTTCCTCAACTATCTGATTGGTCAGCGGTGTCACATGTTTAGCATGTTGGTACCTGATTGATCTGTTGTCATGAGGTTTAAGTTGAAGGCTCATTGCAATATTACAATCACACAATAATACAGACCTACAGGCAGATTTTTAGTAATATAAGTTTCATGGATTGAAACCAAAGGGATGTAGAGTTTTCAAGTAAACCATTCGCACTGATATCCTCAAGGGATGCTTTGGCTTCACAGTAGCTTGTCTTCCATATGCTCTCCATTCTGTTTAGTTAGGGTGAGAGAGTCCAGTAGGCAGACACCTCTACAGATGCCGTCTAAGCTGATCTGCAACCTGCCACAAGGTGGCTAGTATCAGCCATGGTGCAGTGGTAGCACTCTCACTTCTCTGAGTTAGAAGGTTGTGGGTTCAATACCAATTCCATGAGACTTAAGCACATAATTCAGGTTGACACTCCATTGCAGCGCTGAAGGAGTGAGGTGCTGAAAGGATAAGATATTAAACTGAGGCCTTGTCTGCCCTCTCAGCTGGATGTAAAAGATCTCATGACACTCTTTGAAGAAGAGCAGGGGAGTTCTCCCCAGTATCCTGGCTAATATTTATGCCTCAACCAACATCACTAAAACAGATTATCTGGTCATTATATCATTGCTGTACATGAGACTATCAGGCATGTTTGAGCAATACAACAAGGGATCCCAACTCCAGAGCATTTTCCCTCCCTTCTCCAGAAGTCACAGCCATAATAATCAAACTCAACTAAGCGCAGATATCAGTGGATTCAAACTCAAGTCTAATATTTGAAATTGCTTAGCCTTGTAGTTACCAAGATAGAGTCGGATGTAGGTGTATCTAATTAAATATCCCGATATAGTTATCAGAATTAAGACTCCGAACATTTTTTTGCACTGAACATGAATTATAGAACAAAACCAAAATCGTTGTATGACACGTCATATGACAAATGACTCCCACACTAAACTTTTGACCTGAAACACAAAACCTGCACTTAAATGGGGAACAGTTCATCTGTGAGGTCCATAATAATATCAGCTTTATCCATACACTCTGCTCGTCTGCTAAAAAAATCTTTAAGAGCCTTATGTACTCAAACCTTAGCAGGTGCTCAGTTTACCAAGTAGCAGTCCTTCTAAAGGTAACTTTACTCCTTACTTCTTTTACAATGGGCTGAACTTTTCTGCAAGGTCATGCTTTGCGTCTCAGTCCTTTTTGCCAGGGTGTTGAACTTTGACTGAGGTCGTGTGCTTGTCCTGCTGTGGGTCTGCTGCAGAGTGGACCACAAACAGTGGCCTGAGGGAGTCACCTCGCTCAGGGCGTGGTCTGTCCATGCCAGTTGATACTGCCTTACCCTGACCTTCACCTACTCCACTCCTAAGAACAGATGTCAAGGGGCATGGGGCAGATGGTCTTGAACTGTCTCCAACTGAGCAAAAGCCAAGTTTTTTTAAAAATGCTGGATATGGTCTGTTTCGTGTCATACCAGCAATAAAAGCTCCTGGGATTCAAAAGGTTTCATATCTTTCAGAAAAATAAGCAGATTGCAGAAAACCAATGCACGTTTATAACAACAGCTTTGAAAAACTCATTCAAAATATAACTTACTTTATTAAGTATCCATCTCTTTTCCTTCCCTTCCCAAAATACCTCCAACTCACAATTCTTTAGCTGAAAATGTAGGTAATTTTGACTACTGGACAACCTCTGAGATTCTGTTCCTCCGTTGCTATGGATCATCACTATAGGGAATGCCAAGTTGGCTTCCCCTTTCCCCATACCTCCCCTCTCCCCCCACCCCCACCACCACCGTGTACAGTGCTCTGAGTTTGACATATTTCTTAAGAATCCTTCTAGATGATTGAATTGATTCAGGTTTGGGTTAGCTCTGGCTAAATATAATTGAACCTAAAAATAAGGGGTTTTTTTTTGGCCAATGCCCTGGAAAAGTATCTCAAAATAATATTATTCTTACTATTAATTGGGGGATCTCATGTACAATCATAGACATAGCATTACACCTTGGAGATTAGATGGATGTACCGTAAAACCACAATTCTCCTGAAGATAGAATTCCACAGTGGACTTGCTCAGTGATTGGCAACTCCAGGGTTCACCAAACAAACATTCCAAGATTTCAACTTGTGCTTCAACTTAATCTGACAGTTGCCGCAGTGTCCTCGATTAGATAAGTGCCCAAAGCTTACCCTTAATGGAAACTGCAGAGCCAAACTCAGGTCTGGAGAGCTGTGCACATCACACCATGACATCAGCACACAAAGATTAGTGAAAACAAATGTTGGTCCCTTACAGTCAGAAATGGGGGAAATTATAATGGGGAACAAAGAAATGGCAGAACAATTAAACACATACTTTGGTTCTGTCTTTACAAAGGAGGACACAAATAACCTACCAGAAATGTTAGGGAACCAAGGTTCTAGTGAGAGGGAGGAACTGAAGGAAACCAGTATTAGTTAAAAAAATAGTGCGAGGGAAATTAATGGGGCTAAAGGCTGACAAATCCCCAGGGCCTGATAATCTACATCCCAGAGTACTAAAGGAAATGGCCCTGGAAATAGTGGATGCATTGATGATCATCTTCCAAAATTCTATAGCCCCTGGAACAGTTCCTACAGATTGGAGGGTGGCAAATGTAACCCCACTATTTAAAAAAGGAAGGAGAGAAAAAACAGGGAATTACAGACCAGTTAGCCTAACATCAGTAGTGGGGAAAATGCTAGAGTCTATTATAAAGGATGTGATAACAAAACACTTGGAAGGCATTAACGGGATTGGATAAAGTCCGCATGGGTTTATGAAAGGGAAATCATGCTTAACAAATCTATTGAATAGATGTAACTAGTAGAATAGATAGGGGAGAACCAGTGGATGTGGTGTACTTGGATTTTCAGAAGGCTTTTGATAAGGTCCCACACAAGAGGTTAGTGTGCAAAATTAAAGCACATGGGATTGGGGGGAATATACTGGCATGGATTGACAATTGGTTGACAGACAGGAAACAGAGAGTAGGAATAAACGGGTCTTTTTCCGGGTGGCAGGCAGTGACTAGTGGGGTACCGCAGGGATCAGTGCTTGGGCCCCAGCTATTCACAATATATATCAATGATTTGGATGAGGGAACTAAATGTAACATTTCCAAGTTTGCAAACGACACAAGGCTGGGGTGGAATGTGAGCTGTGAGGAGGATGCAAAGAGGCTCCAGTGTGATTTAGACAAGTTGGGTGAGTGGGCAAGAACATGGGAGATGCAGTATAATGTGGATAAATGTGAGGTTATCCGCTTTGGTTCTAAAAACAGAAAGGCAGATTATTATCTGAATGGTGATAGATTGTGAAAAAGGGGAGGTGCAATGAGACCAGTCGCTGAAAGCGAGCATTCAGGTGCAGCAAGCAGTTAGGAAGGCGAATGGTATGTTGACCTTCATTGCAAGAGGATTTGAGTACAGGAGCAGGGATGTCTTACTGCAGTTATACAGGGCCTTGGTGAGACCACATCTGGAGTATTGTATGTAGTTTTGGTCTCCTTATCTGAGGAAGGATGTCCTTGTCATGGAGGCAGTGCAACGAAGGTTTACCAGAATGATTCCTGGGATGGCAGGACTGATGTATGAGGAGAGATTGGGTCGACTAGGCCTATATTTACTAGAGTTTAGAAGAATGAGAGGTGATCTCATCGAAACATATAAAATTCTAACGGGACTAGACAGACTAGATGCAGGGAGGATGTTCCCGATGGCTGTGGAGTCCAGAACCAGGGGTCACAGTCTCAGGATACGGGGTATGCCATTTAGAACCGAGATGAGGAGAAATTTCTTCATTCAGATGGTAGTGAACCTGTGGAATTCTCTACCACAGATGGCAGTAGAAGCCAAGACATTAGATGTATTCAAGAAGGAGATAGATATATTTCTTAATGTTAAAGGGATCAAGGGATATGGGGAAAAAGCGGGAACAGGGTACTGAGTTAGAAGATCAGCCATGATCATTTTGAATGGCGGAGCAGGCCCGAAGGGCCAAATGGCCTCCTCTTGCTCCTATTTTCTATGTTTCTATGTAACATATAACACGTATGTGTGTGCTGACGACATGGATGTGATACATATGCATTTCTGTAGCCAAATTTCAGCAGGAACAATAACAAAGCCTGTGTAATTTGGATTTATTTTAAGAAGACCTGTATCTTTTGGTACTGCTGTGAGGACTATGTTCCTTCTAATGCAGCAAGCATCAATCTTTCATTCCCAAGTTATGTATGGAGTAAAGACAGCAGTGCACTGACATCGTAACCACATTGATAGCCCCCTGAAGACTGAGGTCATCAATCAAAGGCTGAGTCAAGTCACACTCCAAGACAATGTTTACTGAAAGCATGAGTGCAACTATTCCTCCTTGCATATTTTCATTATTGTCCCATCATAGTGGCAGGTAAATAGTTGAAGCCACAATAATAATTATAGGTTCTTTAACTTTATTTTTATTTTTAAAAATGTTATGCAAGGGTTATGTGAAAATCTGATGATGGGGCCCATAGAAGTGGTGTTTGTATAAATAATTGCAGGGTGTCACTTAGCCTGATTGTACCTTATTTTAAGTTCACTTGATTGTTTTCTTGAATTTTAGCGATGTTCAAAATAAAAACTGGTCCCAATCTCCTGTCATAACATAAGGACATAAGAAATAGGAGCAGGAGTAGGCCATATGCCCCTCAAGCCTGCACCGCCATTCAATAAGATCATGGCTGATCTTCTACTTCAACTTCACTTTCCCGCCCTACCCCTGTATCCTTTGATTCCCTTAGTGTCCAAAAATCTATCAATCTCAGTCCTGAATATACTCAATGACTCAGCATCCACAGCCCTCTGGGGCAGAGAATTCCAAAGATTCACAACCCTCAAAGTAAAGAAATTTTTCCTCATCTCGGTCCTAAATGTCCAACCCCTTATCTTGAAACTATGATCCCTAGTTCTAGACTCTTCAGCCAAGGGAAACAGCCTCTCAGCATTTACCCTGTCACGTTCTCTAAGAATTTTACACATTTCAATGAGATCACCTCTCATTCTTCTAAACTCCAGAGAGTATAGGCCCATTCTATTCAATCTCTCCTCATAAGACAACCCTCTCATCCCAGGAATCAACCATCTCTTATTCTCCAACCAAGCACTCCACAGGTCATTCTATTTCCTTTCCTGTGTATGGGGATACCTTTCCCGCCCGGTGGGAAACTGATGGAATCGGATTGGCTGCCCATTTTACACTCCGCCCATTGACTTCAATGTCCACCGGGCAGGTAATGTTAAAATTAACCCCTATGTTTCAATGAAAGGTCATCTCATTGACATTTCAATGAGATGACCTCTCATTCTTCTAAACTCCAGAGAATATAGACCCATTCTACTCAATCTTTCCTCATAGGACAGCCATCTCATCCCTAGTGACCCTTTGTTGCACCCCCTCTAAGGCAAGTATATCCTTCCTTAGGTAAGGCGACCAAAACTGTGCACTGTACTCCAGGTGAGCCCTGTATAATTGCAGCAAGACCTCCTTACTCTTGTACTCCATCCCTCTTGCAATAAAGACTAACATACTATATACCTTCCTAATTGCTTGCTGTACCTGCATGTTAACTTTCTGTGATTCGTTACAAGGACACCCAAATCCCTCTGAATACAAACATTTCTTAGTCGCTCACCTTTTTAAAAATGTTCTGCTTTTCTATTCCTCCTACAAAAGCGGATAATTTCACATTTACCTTTGCCGAATAATCCCGTTGCTTTTTAGTGATTTTTTCCAAACTTACCCTGGTTTTTGGGTCCAATTTTTTCTCACTAATCTGCCTTACAGTTTCAATGAAAAGTTAAACCTAATAAAGAACCCTAAAGTTGTAGATTGCCAATAAACTTTAACTTGAATGATCCTTATTTCAATAATAAAGCAGGACTGACAGAGGGCTGAGGGTGGGTCTCATAAGTATCCTGTCATCCAGTAATGCTGAATAGTACAGGAGAGCAACAAAAAGGGAGAATTTTTTTTTAAAAAATTCTTTAGCAAAAATTACAACAAAAAATATAAGCAAATCAAAAACATAGAAGAAACTCAATGGTATGTGATAGCTGCTGGATTTTAAATTCCAAAAGCTACTAACCCACAACATGCCACTACTGACACTAGTCATGTATCAAATATCTGGTCTCCAGTATCCATCTTTTAGTAATATGTATTACTTCAGCCTGTAAAAAGGGGAAAAAGATCAATTTGAATTGATTGTGTTGCTGAGTTCAATAAACACTCCGACCTCCCCAGTAGATAATTATAGGAATTTGTCACTAACATGCAGCTGTTTCTAACAGTAATCAGTTCAACCCCTCGACAGCACTAATAAAGTGTGTTAGAAACACATTTTATTTATTTGCTGATGAGGGGTTACACAGCATTAGCTTGAGTGACTGATAGCATAATAAATTCAATTGTGCCAATTAAATCACTGTCAGATTAGAGCGACATCATTGCAAGGAATTTCATTTAGCTTTCAATAAAGCATGCGGCACACTGTTAGATTAATTATAGAGGACACTCCAGTTTAACATCCAAAGCCTCTATTAGCACATGCTGGAGTGAAATCAAAACCAATTATGTAGCTAAAACTTAATGCTTTGGGCTACTTGAATTCATTTTATCCATTTTCCATTGACACACCTCTATGATTGTATTTACATTTAACCTGTAACTTTGGATAACTAAAATGCTTTAATAGTTTTGTTTTGATTTTTTTTTCCTATGCCCTCATGTTTTCTCTTACCCACTGCTCTCATTTTAACTGAGTAAATGGATCACAGATCCCGCCCATGATATCCAGTGGTGTTGTCATTCCTTCTTAGCATAAGACGTAGAGGTACATTTTCATCTTCACCGCATGGGCAGTAATCTGTTGGAGCATTTACAAGAATGTTACCAGGAGTGAGAAGTTATAACTATCAGGAAAGACTGAACAGTCTGGGCTCTTTTCTCCAGAAAAGAGGAGGCTGAGAGGTGACCGAATAGAGGTCTTTAAAATTATGAGGGGTTTTGATAAGGTAGACTTGGAGAAGATGTTTCAACTTGTGAGGGAGTCCAAACCTAGGGGCCATAAATATAAGATAGTCACTAATAAATCCAATAAGGAAGTCAGGAGAAATTTCTTTACCCAAAGAGTGGTGAGAATGTGGAACTCGATATCACAAGGAGTACTTAAGGCGAATAGCATAAATGCATTTAAGGAGAAGTAAGATAAGCACGTGAGGGAGAAAGGAATAAAAGGACATGCTGATAGGGTTAGATGAAGTAGGGTGGGAGGAGGCTCATTTGGAGCATGAACACTAGCACAGATCAGTTGGGCTGAATAGCCAGTTTCTGTGCTATAAATTCAATGTAAAGATCGCCTGCGCTTTAGCGAACCAGTCCAATTTTCATGCCTTTGAAATCAATGGAATAAAAATCGGGTGTGTTCTATAATGGGTGGGCTATCTGCTCCACCAGATTACTGCACATGCAACGAAGACAAACATTTACTCCCAAATTTCAGTTCAGGCAGTGCTGCAGCCCTCCAAGGCTTCTTTTTAAAATTCATTCTTGGGATATGGGCATCGCTAGCAAGACCGGCCTTTATTGCCCATCCCTAGTTGCCCTTGAGAAGGTGATGGTGAGCCATGTCATATTGCCCAACAAAACCGCACCATTGTAACCAGGTGCACTAGCACCTCCATCAGTACCATAACAGCCCACCCTCCAACTATACAGTGAAGTATTCCCATCAATAATTATTTTATTCATTTACATGCTCATTTTTCATAAACTCCACAAATGGCATTCCATAATTTCATATATCTGAATGTTCTATCACTTTGCATAAACAAATGGCCGTACAATTTTTTTGCAGTATTATGTGAAAGTTAATTCTGTTTTATATTTAAAAAAAAGGTACAGAGTCCCTCAGCCAGAGAGGGCGGAAAGTAAGATTTCTGCTTGGGGAGGGCCAGGAATTTGGTGCAGTTATTTCAGGATACTTCCCGTTTGCATTGGCCCTTTAGGGGAATTCCCAAAAAATTCCACCTATTCCGTGGTTAAAAGGCCTCAGTGGAACTCATGCCAGCTGAGAACTGGCGTGAGTACTGTTGAGGCCCTATAAAAGGTCCCAGAATCTCCCAAGAGAAAGATATTCTCTTACATTGTACCTTATCAAAAGCTTTTTGAAATTCCTTATAAACCATATCCACTGCATTTTCTTTATCTATATTCTCATTTCTTTAAAGAATTCTATAAGACTGGTCAAGCACAATCTGCCTTTTAAAATCTTTGCTGACTGGTTGGGATTAGCTCACATTTCCCCAAGTGCTTAGTAATTTATCCCCTATTATAAACTCGACAGCCTAGAAATTCCGATGGCACTACCTTTGGAAGTGCAATAGAGTGGGACTTCTGCTCACCCATGTAGCCTTGCTGTAAACCAATCCCAAATCATGGGGACAGGGTAATTTAAATATTAGCGGCAGGCACCCACACGAGTACCAATCCTAGTGGGGTGCTTGCCCCTTGGACCCAGCAGGATATCAGAGCAGCACCTTGCCGCTCTATTGAGAGAGGAACACAGATTGGTCAGGCTGCGACCTAATGATTACTTCCTCGCTGTTCCCTCGCTGGTGTGGCCCATAGGCAATTGATGCAATTTCCATTGAATACGTCATCGTGGGACCCAAATATAGCCCTGTATGGCGAGTACATGCACACAAACTTATTGCTGGCTGTACAGGAAGCATAACCAGCAAGACTTCTAGGGACACCCCTGCATCAGCCCTCCCTCTCCCTCCCCCCACCAACATGTTCCTTAGGTCCCCGGCGGCAGCCAGCTCCCTCCGCAATTGCTTCTCCCGCCCGCTGGCCTTGACGTCATTCCATTCCAGCTTCAGGCGGGAGACTGAATTCAAATATTAATATGAAGCCTCATTTCCTTCAGAACCTCTGGATGTGCCGCCCACCATGGGCCTCCCACACACCAATCCTGCCCTCCAGTTAAAATCTCCCCCCTTGATGTACTATTTATTATTTCCTGGTTTACTTTGACTTCTCTTTTACTCTTTCTGGCTTTAATGGTGCTTCCACTACCACCTTGCCTATTTACCTCAGTGTCTCAATAAAGAAATGTGAGCCTTACATTGTGTTGGCAGGTTATTTGACAGTGGAGGATATAACAACAACAAAAACTTGCATTTATATAACGTCTTTAATGTAGTAAAACGTCCCAAAGCACTTCACAGGAGCGTTATCAGACAAAAAAACAACACTGAGCCAAAGAAGGAGACATGACCACTTTCTAACTGATAACAATTGGCAAGAGAACCAAAGGTGACATGAGGAAAATTTTTTTTACACAACGAGTGGTTGGGATCTGGATTGCACTGCCAGAGTGGGTGGTGGAGGCAGATTCAATCGTGACTTTCAGAAGGGAACTGGATGAGTACTTGAAGGAAAAAATTGCAGGGCTACGGGGATAGGGCGGGGGAGTGGGACTAGTTGGATTGCTCTTGCATAGAGCTGGCACAGACTTGATGGGCCGAATGGCCTCCTTCCGTGCTGTCACCTTGCTATGATTCTACGATTCTATGATTAGCACAGGTGATCAAAAGCTTGGTTAAAGAGGTAGATTTTAAGGAGCATCTTAAAGGAGGAGTTGTGGAGAGGTGAAAAGGTTTAGGGGGGGAATTGCAGAGCTTAGGCCCTAACCAGCTAAAGGCATAGCCCCCAATGGTGGGGTGAAAGAAGTCGGAGAAGCGTAAGAGGTATCTCAAATTGTTTCACACAATGAATGACTATTTCCTGAAAGGTTCTGGCCATCCAGCAGCCATGTTGTGTACTAAGTTAATGTAGGAATCAGCCTTGGCTCAGTGGTAACACTCTTGCCTCTGAGTCAGTAGGTTATAGGTTCAAGTCCCTACTCCAGAGATTTAACCACAAAAAAAATCCAGGCTGACACTTCAATGCAGTACTGAGGGAATACAGCACTCTTGGAGGTGCTGTTTTTCAGATGAGATAATAAACTGAGGCCATGTATGCCCACTCATTTGGATGTAAAGGATCTCATGGCACTATTCTAAAAAGAGCAGGGGAGTTCTCCTGGGTGTCCTGGCCAATATTTATTCCTCAACCAACATCATTAAAAAACAGATTATCTGGTCAGTATCACATTGCTGTTTGCTGTGCATAAATTGGCTGCCACATTACAACAGTGCCTAAACTTCAGAAGTAATTCATTGACTGTGAAACGCTTTGGACGTCCTGAAATCGTGAAAGGTGCTGTATAAATACAGGCCTTTCTTTTTCTTAGAGAATGAAAGAGGATTGGGTTTATGTGCAGAAAGATGGTGTATCTCACTTCAGCTACTGCTACCTTTACAATGACAATGTTTTGCTAAAGCTTTAAAAGTGTGAATTAATTGCTAAAGCTGTCAAACAAAGCTCAGATTTTTCTTAAACTCTCTCACTGTGACAGTTCCTTAGTAATACTATCTTTCATCCTAAGAGGCTGTCATCAGGGCTTTAAACATAGGCCAGAAGATAACAAATATGCATTTGAGATTGTGAGGTTAAGCAGCCCATCATATTATTTTATCAAATCACAACAAATTAGATGAAAGTGATACATCTTACCCTGCCCCAAACTTCCTTGTCTTATTCTATAATTTGAGCAGTTACCTGCTTTAAACAATAAAAATAAGCCTGTAGTTATTATACAGATCATTCATTCTAAACAAGCCTCTTTCAGCAGTGTGTCATTCGTCCCATACTGAGCCAAACAGCAATACATGTCCTCGGCAGTAGCACGATATTCAGTTGAGTGAATGCTAGCTGAAAGTACCATATGTTAAAGCATGGTGACTTCAAACAGCAGATTCAAACTGGAATGCATTTGTAGGCTAATGGATGCCTAGAATTAGTTTGTAAATGAGTTTTTCTTGTTTTTGTGTTTTGTTTTTGGCAGCCTCACACATATTGGCTCAAATCTGTGTCACTTGTTCTGCATATGTATCAGGTCTAAATGTTATTAAGCAAGGACAAAGCCTGCAGGTAGCCCCCTGCGGCTTTAGCGGTTTGGGATGCTGGGCTCCCACTGGGACTAACAAGGCACCCTGCTATGGAACCATCCAAGGTCAATGCTGGGTTTGTAGGCATCTGCAGACAGCACAAGCCCTGTTCCACCCCAGTGGTCATTGTTACCTTCCACTGACCAGCTGCTGGTGATCGCTAGGTCAAAACAAAACGGGTATAGAGGCTCCATTCACCCAAGATTAAATGCCTGAAATGAGCCACACCTTTGAACAATTGCATCCTACAAGAGGAACAGCATTCAATGGCTGTGGGGCCCCACTGATCAATGCTTAAGAAAGGTGCAGCCTACAAAGCAGCTTCACACCCTCAGACCTTATACGACTGCTCAAACTGCTCAAACTCCAATATTCCCTTCAGTCTGACATACACATTATCCGCAGTCTGCTCAGAAAAAAATGACAAGTCCCAGCACAGGCAGCCTTTCACTGGCATAAACCTCTGTTTACATTTGAGCAAAAAAGTCTTGTAGAGAGACAGTTCAAACCTGGATATTAGTTCCCACTTCTGTCTCTCTTTTCCTTAGTGACAATTTTAATGGGCGCCACAGGTATAAATCAAGATGATTGGAGTTAGTATTCAGTCAAACTTTAAATCGAAATAGAGGCTAGAAATGAGTGCTCAGTAACTTAATTCTGAAAGCAGCTTTCGCATAAAACAATGAACTGCACAAAGGGCAGGTCTGACACGGGTCGCAACATTTCTTGTACAGCTGGTTGCTGTAATGAATAGGAATATACAAACATATTTTATTTTGTGAAACCGCTTTAGAGATCATTTCATATTAGAGCACTTAGAGCAGTAAAGTGAACTCAACATGAACACTTATCAGAGCGCGTCTCTCTTAAAACAATGAAGTTAATTAGTAAATAGATAAATAGAAATAAGTGATAGCCAGTTGAGCTGTTGTTAATGTGTGGCATAGAAGCCCAGATTTTTAGAATTAACTGACTCCTACCCATGCACGAGTTCTTAATAGGCTCAGGCACTTCGATGTTGTAAAAACAAATATGAAAGCTGTTCTGCCTGCTAATGAAGATCCCAGCAGGTTTTATGCTGGAATAGAGGACCTCAAGTTGATTAGGACACTCTGTTGGCACCCCATGCTTTGATCAACTCTCCCCTTATTTCGTTTCTAGCCTACCACAGGCTGAAGCATCCATTATAGCAATAGACAATATCTCTTATTGGAACATTTCCCTCTCTGCACAATAAATTTAACACATTACTATCCTGAAAAGTGAGGAGAAAATCAATATATTTGGAATGAACAAAAGGATGAGCAAGGTCAGTTTTATTTTTAAAAGGGCCCGTCTTCATGAAAAAAAGTGTTTGGCAAATCTTATTGTTTGTTTGCAATGAATGAACTTCTATGGAAAGGCAACATTGCTTCAGTTGTTTGGGGTAAAACCACTCCTCTCCCTCCCCATTTTAAAAGAAGGATTCACTTAACAGTTCTACATGAAAACAGTACCCTTTCCTTCATGAACCCAAGCCCAAAACTGTCTCATATAAATATGAATTTACTGTTCTGAAACATCGTGTACCTATCAGAATATGAAATAGTATTTCCAAGGAAAGTGTGGTTTGACTGAGAATTTTTTTTAAAAGGAACAGTTTACAGATTTAGTTACTTCATAATCTTTAAAATGTACATCAAAAACTTCTCTCAAAACGCTTTATTTAAAATTATATGAGAAGGTAATGTGAAGAAAAGCCCTCCCTAAATCCAATTGATAAGTCATATTAAGTAAATTGTTTAGTGTCGGCAGGAAAAGTCACCCACCGTCAAACTGCATCCATTTTTCCAAACTTTTTATTTGACAGAATTAACTGTATTAGAATTACAACTTATATGTAAATGTTACAGATAGTAACAAGGTAAGACCTCATACACTTGTAGAAATAAAGACGTGAAAATTATAACAAAACATACAACCAGATCCCAGCTTCATCTGCGATGTAGCAGATTAACCAAGCCCTTCACAAATTGTTAAGAAAGGGGAAAAAATCTGTTGTCAGATTTGGGTGTTTATCAGCTACGTTCCAGACACTTGACCTGATGTTATGGACACCTAATCCGCTGATCTGCATGCTGGGAGCCTTGTGAGGCTCAGGCTCCAAACACACATGAAATTGGCTGTCGCACTTGTGCTAATACACAGAGGCCTCAGCACATTGTCTGCACCAAATGCAATTCCACTCACAAAACTGATGGCGAATATGAAATGCGAGGCTGGATTTTCTGAATCGTCCAACTAATGAAACAAGTCTGTGGCCATTATATGAGCTCCACAGTGAGAGGCTTTACAGCTCTCGTACCACAGAGCTTGTAAAGGTTAAAGTTGTTGAAATGGAAACCACAAAAGAATAAATAGTTTGACGTTGTCAGCTAAGACTGTACAAACCAGTTGGCACACAAACAGTTACAGCATACAGCCTCTTGTGGCTTTAAATCCAGGTTACTTAAGTCCACCAATTTGTAATTACAAATTGTCCTGGCCTGAAGATGTTTGCAAGTGAATGCAAACCAAACAAAAAAGGGAGACAGGAGAAAGATGGTTCTCCTTGGCTTCAGTTAACACAATATACAAAGGTAACAAGTTACCTACACTGGTGCTTTGTCCAGATAAATAATTCAGCATATGCATAACTTTGGATTACTAGTTCCTAAGATTATTTTTCTGTCACAAGTTGCCATTTCTGCAAAATTGTTATTATCAAAAGAAACTTGTGGGAGATTTCAAAAGGACTCTCACGCAATATTTCCTTGGCCACTAGAAATGTGAAACGCTTGCCTATGCCAAGTTAATATGACCATTCTAAGTTCCTTTTTGTCACTATTTTCTTTGTGTCTTTGCAGCATCTCCTCAGGGTTCCAGAGTCAGCCCCTCCTGGAATTTGCCTGACAACAACCTCAGCAGAAGCAGCAGCACACCTGGCACCCGGTCACTCGACTTACCCTACGCACTCACCAACTCAGAGCCATCCACCCCAGAAGGTTTAGATAGACAGCAAAGAGATCTGTTGTTAGAGGTACATTGATTATAATGGAGATAGCAGCGATCATGGGGGATTCCGAAACGAGAAGGGTGAAATTTGAGCCAGGATCCACGTGGAATGAATTTGCCGCTTTATGAAATGCACCATCTCCACCGTGTGCCACCGCTGGCATACTCTCGACCTCTCTCTTCATCAGCATGAACTTATTTTATTTCAAATGTAAGGAATCTTACAACACCAGGTTATAGTCCAACAGTTTTATTTGAAAATCACAAGCTTTCGGAGATTATCTACTTCGCTACTCACCTGACGAAGGAGATAATCTCCGAAAGCTTGTGATTTTCAAATAAAACTGTTGGACTATAACCTGGTGTTGTAAGATTCCTTACACATGTCCACCCCAGTCCATCACCGGCATCTCCATATCATATTTTATTTCAGACCAGTTCTCTTGCTTAGTGCCATACTTGAAGAAAAGAAGTATTTTGTTAAAGCACTGGAGGAGATGAAAAATGATATGGAAATGAGGACCAAGTCACAAGGACCATAAGCATCAGAGTTCTGATGAAGGGCCTATATTTGAAACGTTAATTCATCTGTTCTCTCCACAGATGCTGCCTAACATGCTGAGTAGTTCCAGCATTTTCTGTTTTTATTTCAGATTTCCAGCATCTGCAGTTTTTTACATGTTGTTTAAATAAATGTAACAAGTACAATGGATCCTGACTTTTATCCCCTATTTTCTGAATGTAAAAAGAAAGAACTTGTAATTATATACAAAATTTTCACCTCTTTCAAGATCACTTTACATCCAGTTTCCTGAAGTGCAGCTATTGTTATAATTTATGCAAACGTAGCAGCCATTTTGTGCAGAGCAAGGTCCCACAAACAGCAATGAGATGAATGATCAGTTAATCTGTATAGAACATTTTCACAGATGGATTGGTTATTTTGCCTGGGTTCTGTTTCATGTCTGTCCTTAATGCTACTGTATTAAATCAAATTTAAGAATTGTTTGGTCTCTTGTGAAAACAGTAGCACATGTTGTTCCACTTGAGAGACAACACACACAAGTCTAATTAGTATACTGTTAATGTTTAGTTCACTGGGGAGAAAATTACACAGTGAAAGTTGAACCATTATAAAGGACTGCAAACAGACCTGAGGCTAATTTCATCTGTAATCACTTTCCTATTCAGTGTATCCAATGGAAAACTCACAAATAAGTTTTTTTTCAGCATGACAATATGTTCTGCAGCCATTAAAGCTGTGGTATCCCACATTTGCCCTGTAATTAATTATTTACCCCAACATTGAGGTAGGAACTGAAGAAGCTGATGTGTTAAAATAAAAAAGTATCTCAGCATCATCCTATTGAACGTTTTTATTGACAGAGTCTGTCATTTTCAAGAATCTGCCATTTTAATTGTATTTTCACTTGTTTCTATTTTTTACATAAATAGTGACAAACGTGCAACTTACACACAAGTCCAAGATGCCGATATGCATGCTAAATATGATACAATGGAATTATGGTTTTAGTGCTGAATATTGCCACTGCCCCTCTACAGTGGAGGTCTTCCTGCATGAAGCAGATGCATCACAGATGAATTGTGCAGTGTGCAGATGGGATACAAAGGAAATGGAATCCTGCTCCTGGTGGTTAAATGCATGTATTGTACATTAAAAATATGTATGCAATCTATGGTAAAATATATACATGCAATATTGCAACGGAGAGAGTTCATGTAAAAGTGGGTAGGAATACTCCAGCATTTAGGGTTCTGCATTAAGCATGCGTTGAGTCCAAAATGGGTTTCCCTGCTTATACTCGTTCCAACTTTTTTTGATAACATTAGCGAATGGAGAAAAATCACTCTAAAGTGAGCTGCACTGATTGACTCAGTTTCTGAAAAAAAAGCTAAAGGGGACGCAATCTAATTCTTTAAAAGACTGAGAGCCATGGGTAATATGGATGTAACTTGAACTGTAAACACAGAATTTGAGGACACAAGTACAAAATTTATAAGCCTCAAGTAAGGCAACAATTTATAGTATCATAGTAGGTACAGGACAGGAGGAGGTCATTCGGCCCATTATGCCTGTGCCGGCTCTTTGAAAGAGCTATCCAATTAGACCCATTCCCCTGCTCTTTCCCCATAGCCCTGTAAATTTTTTCCCTTCGAGTATTTATTCAATTCCCTTTTGAAAGTTACTATTGAATTTGCTTCCACCACCCTTTCAGGCAGAGCTTTCCAGATCATAACAACTCGCTGCTTAAAAAAATGTTTCCTCATGTCGCCTCTGGCTCTTCTGCCAATCACCTTAAATCTGTGTCCCCTGGTTACCGACCCGTCTGCCACTGGAATCAGTTTCTCCTTGTTTACTTTGTCAAAATCATTCATGATTTTGAAGACATCTATCAAATCTCCCCCTAACCTTCTCTGTTCTAAGTAGAACAACACTAGCTTCTCCAATCTCTCCGCATAACTGAAGTCCCTCATCCCTGGCATCATTCTAGTAAATCTCTTCTGCACCCTCTCTACGGCCTTCACATCCTTCCTAAAGTGTGGTGCCCAGTATTGAACACAATACTCCAGCTGAGGCCTAAACAGTGTTTTATAAAGGTTTAGCATAACTTCGTTGCTTTTGTACTCTATGCCTCTGTTAATTAAACCCAGGATCCCATCTGCTTTTTTAACAGCCTTCTCAACTTGTCCTGCCACCTTCAAAGATTTGTATATGTGCACCCCCAGGTCTCTCTGTTCCTGCACCCCTATTAAAATTGTACCATTTGGTTTATATTGCCTCTCTCCATTCTTCCGACCAAAATGCATCATTTCACACTTCTCTGCGTTAAATTTCATCTGCCATGTGTCTGCCCATTTCACCAGTCTGTCTCTGTCCTCCTGAAGTCTGTTACTATCCTCCATATTGTTTACTACATTTCTGAGTTTCGTGTCATCTGCAAATTTTGGAATTATACACTCTATACCCAAGACCAGGTCATTTGTATATCAAAAAGAGCAGTGGTCCTAATACTGACCCCTGGGGAACACCACTGTATATTTCCATCCAGTCTTAAAAAAAAGCCATTCACCGCTACTTTCTGCTTTCCGTCCCCTAGCCAATTTTGTATCCATGCTGCCACTGTCCCTTTAATCCCATGGGCTTTAATTTTGCTAACAAGTCCATTATGTGGTACTTTATCGAATGCCTTTTGAAAGTCCATATGCACAACATTAATCGCATTACCTTCATCAACCCTCTCCGTAACTTCATCAAAAAACTCAATCAAGTTAGTCAAACATGATTTTCTTTTAACAAATCATTGCAGACTTTCATTTATTAGCCCATACTTTTCCAAGTGCCAATTAATATTGTCCCGGATTATTGTCTCTAAAAGTTTCCCCAGCACTGGCGTTAGGCTGTAATTGATGGGTTTATCCCTCTCCCCTTTTTTGAACAGGGGTGAAACATTAGAAGATTTTTTTTCCCACAGAGCAGGGACATGTGGAACAGATACCAAGCAAAAGCAGTAAATGCCACAACTCCTTAAAAAAGGAAAGATAAATGTCTGGTTAGGAATGAGTCTGAAGGTTATAGCGATAAGTGCAGAGATGATCAAATACCACACAAGGCCATTATGGTTCATGTGCTGTTGCAACCATGGAAATGTGATTTGTAGAAAGCAACTGGTCAAGGCTGAATAATGGAGGCTTTAAGGTTACATAGATATTCATAGAATGTTTCCTCAGGAGATTAAGGTGGCATTTACATTACAACTGTAGTGTTGGTGTGGAGTGACTTTGCTTTGCTATGAAGTTTGTAAACAATTTTACAACACCAAGTTATAGTCCAGCAATTTTATTTTAAATTCACAAGCTTTCGGAGGCTACCTCCTTCCTCAGGTGAACGATGCTATGAAGTGATAGTTTAAATCCAGAGTCAGGACCTAACTCCAAAGAGAAGCAAAGTGAGACTCCTTTCAACAGGAGATCTCCCAACCCTTCTTCAAATGGTGCCATGCAACCTTTTATATCAACTTGATCAGACAAGCAAGGTTTTGTGTTAATGTCTCATCTGAAAGACAGCACCACCAATAAATCAACACTTCCTCAGTACCATACTGAAGTGTCAGTCCAAATTACATGCTCTTTTCCCTAGTGGGGTTTGAATCCAAACCCTTCTAACTCTGAGGCAAGAGTACTACCAACTGAACCAAGCTGACCCTGTACCTACTCAACAGTTCTGCTGGTTCTAGAAAGGAAAGAGGCAAAGAGAGAGTCTCAGACCTGAAGGAGACAGAGCAAAGAAAGAGAGAAGATTTACTTGTCAATTAAAAAACACTGATGATATCCTCCAGTTTCTCAAGAGCACCTTCCCCCATTTGTAAGATTGCAAATGGTGTGACTTCCCTCAGTTAGTGACTTATAGTACCTAAACTATGTCCATTATAATAGTTGTTATACCACCTGTTATAACGGTTATAGAGGTATATCCTGCTTCCCAAACGTTCTGCATTCCTCAAGTTATTTCTGGAATGCCTAGTCATCTTTATAAATGTCATATCATATTAACTTTTCTTGCAGTATCCTGTCTGTTACACCTGTCATTCTGCACTTCGTGATAGAGAAGGAGATAGTTGGGTCAAAAATTCACAGGTCTTTCATCCTGGCATAAGTACCAAATCCGGCACTGACTCAGTTAAAGTTTACAGGTTGGGGGGTTACTTTACTTGCATAACCTGGGCAGATACCAACGCCACTGGGCGCATTCCAGGTGCCTACCAGGTGTAGAGGCCAGGAATGCCGGCAGAGACTTTGACCCAATAACGGTGAAGGAATGGCAATATATGTCCAAGTCGGGACTTGGACATTTACATGGGTAAGATGGGTATAGAGGGATATGGGCCAAGTGCAGGCAATTGGGACTAGCTTAGTGGTATAAACTGGGCGACATGGACATGTTGGGCCGAAGGGCCTGTTTCCATGTTGTAACTTCTATGATTCTATGATTCTATGTGCGCCTGGGGGGAACTTGGGGGTGATGGTGTTCCCATGCACCTGCTGCCCTTACCCTTCTAGGTGGTGGAGGTCACGGGTTTGGGAGGTGCTGCTGAAGAAGCCTTGGCAAGTTGCTGCAGTGCATCCTGTGGACAGTACACACTGCTGCCGTCATGCACTGGTAGTGGAGGAAGTGGAAGTTTAAGCTGGTGGATGGGGTGTCGATCAAGAGGACTGCCTTGTACTGGATGGCATCGAGCTTCTTGAGTGTTGTTGCAATCTTCTGATGCGTTGTAGGTAAATTACTTTATTCAACGAACTTGCATTGGTCGAACAATATTTAATATATTTATATTTTAACATTTTTTATTCTCCTCTTCTGATTATCACATATAGTTGCTCACCTCCACATCATGTGGTGGGAAAAAGGCATGCACTATATAAATGCAAGTTGTTGTTATACAGCCACAAACAATCTTTGCATTGCATCATAGTGTGTTGGTCAGCATCAGGGGACTACTTTGGACAATTTCTCCTCCACTCTAAAACCTCAACCAAACTATATTTTCAAGGAAAATAGCTTTGATAATAAAAGTTCTGCAATTTCTACAGAATTTAATGCCATGTTCATATTATTGTGATTAATCAAAATATTTCCTAACATAATCTATTCATGAATTATATATTATGTGGTCAGTTCCACCATTTATATCCTTTATTTAAGTTGAATCCAACCTTCCCTTTCTCTCTAATGCTCTGGAATGCATCATTGCCTTGTAACTATGTGCCCACCTCACCCACCATTTCCTGTTTGAGATTCTCCAAGGAGGCTTCTGCCCTGCCTACAGCACTGAAACCTGATGCTGATCAAGGTCACAAGTGGCATCCTGTGAGATTGTGACCATGACTCACTACCTTCTCATCCTCCTCGACTTCTATGCTCTTTCATGCCCTTTGAACATCTTGCCTCCACAGTCCCATTCTGTGTCCACCGTTCTCTTATGATCATTCTTACTTGTCACATCTTTGACCTCAAAAGCGGCAGCTCCCTGGCAGAAAAATAGCTGACAATCCTGAGCTGCTTGCATGTTGACTCTTAATGCCCTCACGGCAACTAGGGATTGGCAATAAATACTGCTTGCTAATGTTGCCCAAGAACAAATAAAGAACAACTAATATGATTGGGTTGCTCAATAGCACTAGTCAAGGACTGGCTCGCAGTATAAACATAGTAACCTGCTGCCTCCAACCAATGGCCCATTTTTCCTCATTTGAGAATTACATAGCATTACATAGAATATACAGCACAAAAACAGGCCATTCATACCAACAGATTTATGCTGGTGTTTATGCGCCAGACGAGCCTCCTCCCACCCTTCTTCATCTAACCCCATCAACAGAAATACATGGACAAAAAAGTCTTCATTCATCTCATTTTTTGATTCTTCTTAAAATAATTTTAGTTTATTTTTAACTCTTTCTGTGTAGAATGTTTCATCTTTCATTCTTTTTTCTGTTGTTTCTCATTTCACATTTTATAGTATTACTCATTATGCTTCTAAAGATGATCAATTTAGAAAAAAGTACATGCTCATTCTTTTTTTAAAAACATCCACTTCTAAAAGGATTAAAATGAACATCTAAGTGAAGTATAGGTGACTGCACTCTTCCAGGAGGGTAATTGTTCCTGTTCTATCTATCCAGGAAGGCAATTGCTCAGTTAGTCAACCTTTAAATTATCACGGAACTTAAACTAATCCAATTTGTTACAGCACTGTTAAACCATGTGGGATACCGCATGACACTTTCACAAATTCCTCTTCCAGCTGGTAACTGGAGCACAGTTTTTAAAAGTATCAGTGACTGAACACCAGGGATCACAATTTGTGTGCTTTTCTTAAATAGCCAATAAAAGTCCAACATGTTGCAAGCCATCGCTCATAAACAGACGAAGGGTCAGCTGCAAAAAGGTCAAAGAATTATTACTCCTGACCTTTGGTTCTCTCCATCAGTGAACCTGCAGCTTTCAAGCATTGTTTCTAGACTTCAGGCATCAGTAGCAAATAGGTGTAGGAGCAAGTGCCTACAGAGCAATTTAAAAGGACAACCACACAAGCTATTCTTCTGATCGCTCCCTATTGTAAGAAATGAAAGTTCAATCTATGGCATGATACAATACAGCTTTCTTATGGTCACACTCTATTTTGAAATTTCAGTTTAAGCTGCATTTTTTATTATCTTACAACGTCAGAGGTTGGTAACTAACTAGTCAAAACACATTACACAGACATACCAGTTCAATGCTGCATTCTGTGAACGCCAGCCATCAACTTTTTTTTTAGTCAGAATTTAGACCTAATAAGTTTCATAGGATCGCTTTCTTGTGTCTCTAAGTGATTGGTTAAAAGCAGTTATTGAATGAGGCCTGTGGACAGATAGCCCACAGCCTTAGCCAGGAATGGTGCATAGGAATAAGAGGCTCAGAAAAGGGACAAATAGACAATATCATGTTTCATTGGCCTATGTTAAATGATTTAAACCTATAGGTAATATTAACATTGGGCGATGGTGTAAAACGGGCGATATCAGATTATATGGCCCATTCTATACCCCGCCTGATTTTCTTTTCCATTTAAAATCGGGGGTGAGGTGTATAATGGGTCGTCAATTTGATATCGCCCGTCTTACACTGTAACCCAAAATTAATATTACCCTCCCATTGATCTATTAAACACCATTCTGATATTTCAAATCATGTAATACAGCAGACTTTCAAAGTGCTGTAGTTTTCAGCTATTATAAACAAGAAATAACCTTCAGTCACAACAATAACATGGATGTTGAAGGTATGTTACCCCATAAATGGATAAATGTGTTATATTTATCTCACAAAGTCTTACTGGGCACAACATTTTGCCTGTGAGATAAATGTAAAGGATGGGGTAATTTTTTTAATAGTTTTTTTAAATCATTTATTTTAACAAAATAAAATTCAAAAAAATCATTCTAAGCTTAAGTCAGAGTACAAATGTTTATGACACAGAATCTACAATACTTTAAACCTGCCACCTAATGTTCTGTACCTGAGGTTTTGTCAGTACCATGGACAGCATTCCTGAAGCCTCAGTGAGACACATAGCTAAGCAATGGATTTTAAAAGTGCAGAAGAATACATTTGTGATTCACACACTTATATATATTCACACACATATCGATACACACACACACACACACGCATACTTACATTCATACACTTGTATCCATACACATACTTATATGCACACATGCATACTTGTATACAAACATATTCTTATACACACTTATATATACATATACACAAAAGTAAATACATACAACATATACATACACAAAATTACACAATTATCCTGAAATATAATAAATGTAAGATTGCTGATAGGGTGGATAGGAGGTAAAAGAAAACTTCTTATAACAGTGAAAGTAATAATAAATAATACAGATGAGAGAGAAAGAAAAGGAAACAATTAACTTCAAAGATTTTTTTATCGCTGATTCATTTATTTAAACAATCCAATCAGAATGAGCACGGCATTTAGTCCAGTCAGCAGGAATCAATTTTTTAACAATAGTTTACATTTCTATATTATATTTCAGGATAATTGTGCACAGAAAGACATTTCAAAGTATTTTACGGAAAAAGAGTGGCTGTTGAGCAGCAGTGGAAAAGGGAAAATGGAAATAATTAGGGGAGCAAATGCTTGGTCAAATGGAGCGGATTTAAGGAGACTTTGGAAAGCAGAGAGTGAGGCAGCAATGATGGGGAGAAATTTAGAGAGAGAGCTCCAGAGGACAGGGGAATAGTGCTGGAAAAAGGGTCACTGATGGAGAGGGTCGGAAACAGTCAGTATCACAGGAGCAGCGGGTGCTGGAACCTGGCTGGAAGAGATTGCCGAGAAAGGGAGGGCATGGCCATGGAAAGATTTGAAAACAAGGACAAGGATCTTGACATCAATTTGCTGAGGCATGGGGAGCCAATGGAGCTGGGCAAGACAGGGATAATGAGAGCATCAGACTTTGTATGAATGAGGACATGAGGCACAGTATTCTGAATAATTCATAATTTTTGAAGGATTGACAGCAGGGCCAGCTGGGAAAGCATTAGAAAAGTCAAGCATTGAGGTGATAAAGGTACAGATTAGGGTTTCAGCAGCAACAGGGGAGATGTTGTAAAGATGGAAGGGTACAGATGTGGGAATGGAATGGATGTCAAAAAGGAAACTCGGTTCAGATTTCGGTATAAAACCCAAGTTCTACACTACCAGAATTAGCTGTCATAACCATTGGGTAGGTTAATGGAGTCAAGGCATTTAGGTGGTTTTGGTTTTGACAGTCTTGAGCTGGAGGATGTTTTGACTCATCCAAATCTGATCAGACAGGGCACTGGAGAGTATAGCAGCAGTATTGGGATTGAATGACACTGGTGGAGCAATAAGCTCTTGGATAATATCAAAAAGGGGTAGAATTTAATGATAAAGGAGGGAATCAATGATGGAAGCCTGAGGTACATCAGAAGTGATACTGTAGGCATGAGAGGAAAAAAGATTGGCAGAGATGTGACATATTCATTGCAATTAGTATGTGTGCAATCAGGAGAGAGCAGTGCCATAGAACTGAACTGCAGAGAAAAATGTGACGCACTGATATTCTAACAAGAACTTTAGCAGGTCTGATTATATCCGTTAATGAGTACCCTGATATATTTGTTTGTTCAATAATATATTACATTTAAATATCAGTTCATTTTTGTTGCACTTGATTAAAAAGCAAGCACTGCGGGTACCTTTTGTAAAAAAAAGTTACAAAGAATTATCGTTAACAATAACATCCTTCAATTTTCCTGGTAAGCATTCTGTTTAAAGCCATGATAAGACCAGTGGTGATCCAGCTTGAATGAGTCACCAGGGGTGAAATTAAACTTCGGCAGGGGCAAAACGGGCGATACCGAATTTTCCAGCCATTGTTCACCTCGCCTAATTTTCCTTGCCATTGACTATAATGGAAAGGAAAATCAAACAGGCTTTATATCGAGCGGCCAATCCGTTACCGCCCGTTTTGCACCTTGTCGAAGTTGAATTTCACCCCCACTGTGTCTAACAGTGTGAGGGACCTTAATTACATCATTAATTCGTTTATCTATTAAAAGCGGGTGAGGGAGGGTTTCAGATTCAACTCAGCCCCACTCCACTGTCAGGCTCAGTAAATCAGGCTCACGCACTTGGTGTTTAAATAGAAACATTAAAAAATGCAACAAATATAATTTGAAAGGATGCTAATAATAATATAAGTAACTGATTTGTTGCAGGGGCACTGATGGGGAGAGTTGTTCTTTAAAGGGGTGTCGACAAAGTGGCAAACATTTATTTTCTTTGTTTGCAAACACACAACCAAATGATGTAAACTGTGTCGAGATACATTCTCGGCTCACCTCCATGTGACAGCGCTGTGACAAAAATGACGCTTGTTTTTTTCTGGCTCGTCTTCCCCAAACAAAAAAAAATGATTTGCCAAATACTTTTTTTCCACAAAGTCCCTTAAACTACTCCATATTTAAAGAGAAAGTCTAATTTTTTACCCTGTCTCAAAAGAAAGCAAACAAGTGTCAATCAGTCTTTGAAAGTGAGAAGAGAGTCTGCAGCAGGGAGGCTGCTCTTCCTACCATATGCCTTTCACTTGCTCTGGGGCCGCGCTGGCATTCTGAAGTGCTGGCACTTGATTCCCTCCATTACCTGGTTTTAATTAACCTCCTGAAGTCTCTTTGTGTGGCTGATGATGTCAGTGGAGCAGCTGAATAGAAAAACGCCCCCGTCAGATTTTTGGGACAAGCTCCACATGAATGGGCCGGCTCAGCCTGGGGGTTGTTTCCTCTTTAATCCCATGTTTAGGAGCACGAGCTGTGGACAATAGACAACTCCTCCAGCCTCTCTAATCTTGATTCCATTTGACACATCCAGCCCCTTTGTTGACCCTCATAAGAATAAGCTACTTCAATGTACTCGAGATAAGATTACCTTCAGAAGTGTCATTGAGATAAAACAGTCCAGAGTACTGTGCCTGGCAACTCCATGCCTGAGAAAACGGCATTACTAAGCAACCTTCTTTAAAATGTCATTGTGCATAAGCCCTCAGATAAAGTGCTGCTTTCCACAGGATACACAAGATGATGAAAGGCCTACCAAATCATTAGATATATTTTTCTAAAACCAGTCGAGCTAAACTTTAAACCTTTTTTTTCATTTTGTCGGTAACCATTTTGTCAGTGGCAGTGCTGATCGGTGTTCCTGCTGAGTAGTGTTTGAAATGAGACGATTGCTGAGCAGAACTAGCAATTTTTCTTTTTGCATTTGGCTCACTGTGAGGTGCAGTGCAACAGGGCCCGGAAAGGCCCATAAATTACAGACGTTCAACATGCAGAGGTGCAGAATTGCTAACGCTAGTTAACAGAAATGTGAAGAGGGGCCCCTCTCAGTGGGATATCCAGGGGGAAGTAACCCCGTACCCCCAGGTTTCTATGCTTTAGCAATTTATCCCTCGACCAACATCACTAAAAACAGATTATCTGGTCATTATCAAATTGCTGTTTGTGGGACCTTGCTGTCCGCAAATTGGCTGCCGTGTTTCCTACATTACAACCGTGACGACACTTCAAAAGTATTTCATTGGCTGTAAAACACTTTGGGGCGTAGTGAGATCATGAAAGGCGCTATATAAATGCAAGTTCTTCTTTCTTTCTAAAAAAATGGCACCTTTTCTACAATTTATTACATATAATATTCGCATCCCTCCATGTAAAATGACAATATCCAACATTTTGCAAGCTCTTCCAAAAAAAAGTTTACAATTTGTCTTTCACATTGAGATCGGCACAAGGACCTTGGAAGACCCAACTCTTACCCAGATTCTTGTACTGTGGATATACAGCACTTGGAGAGCCAGGAAGGCTCAGTTATCAGCTGAAATCTAGTCATCTGGTGTGCTATAAAGCCGTTTTAGTTTTGTTTCTGAGTGGGCAAAGCCAGAACAATTTCATTTCTGCTTAGTTTGCCAAGGGCCTGGTTGCAGAGAAACTAAAATCTGGTTTGAGGTTTGTTCATAGCAGAATGCATTACACAATTACAATTTTAGATTTATCTAATAATTTCCATAAATTGTATAAGTAAACATCCCCATAGGCAAAAACCTAAACCAGTGCTCATGGAATAAAAACAAAGAATGTTGGAAATGCACAGCAGGTCAGTCGGCATCTAAAAGGCTAAGATAGTCTCAGATATTTCAAATTGGATCCAGTGTCAGATCTCATTTTCTGTTTTTATGTCCGATTTCCAACATTGGCGATTTTTCTTTTTCTTTTCACAAATCTTCATTGGCTAATTTTAAATGTTTTTCAATTTTATTTATTTTTATACAATCTATATTTTTAGATGGTGTCAATTTTTTATCACAATCTCTCACCCTTGCTTCTATGGATGACGGATAAATTAGACGATGGACTCTTTTGATGCCCATGCTTCTCCATAGTCATGTTCTCACAAATAAAGAGAATAAATTGCAAATGCTGGAAGGAGTTTTCTTTAACTGCTCCGTCTCCAGTTCAGACGAATGATATGCACCCCCATACATTAATCTATTGTTTCTCCATTCAGATGCTGATGCACATGCATTTTTCGTTCTTTTCACAAAGCTACTTTTTTAATCATCCTTCATTCCTATTCCTTATTTTTAGCTCAGTCCTTTTCAATAATCAATTACAGATTTTAAGTCACAATTAACATGTTGCAAATGTGGGTCTTACAATTTAATAAGGCTCCTGCAACCTCTTAATGAATATGGGAGCAAAAGAGGTTATCCAGATGCCAGAAAAATTGACCCAAATGCCTCCTCAGTCAAAAGGAAAATCTGAATGGATGTTTTTGTTTTCATATCTTCACATTCTCCCCATGGAGAATAGTGTGAAGCAGTGGAAAGATTCACTAGCTGATTAACAGTCTGACAGGACTGACTAGCTCCAGAACTAGCCGTGCCGCTAGCCAAACTGTTCCAGTACAGCTGCAACACTGGCATCTAACCAACAATGTGGAAAATTGCCCATGTATGTCCTGTCCACAAAAAGCAGGACAAATCCAATCCAGCCAATTACCACCCCATCAGTCTACTCTCAATCATCAGCAAAATGATGGAAGGTGTCGTTGACAGTGCTATCAAGTGGCACTTACTCACCAATAACCTGCTCACCGATGCTCAGTTTGGGTTCGGCCAGGACAACTCGACTCCAGACCTCATTACAGCCTTGGTCCAAACATGGACAAAAGAGCTGAATTCCAGAGGTGAGGTGAGAGTGACTGCCCTTGACATCAAGGCAGCATTTGACCGAGTGTGGCACCAAGGAGCCCTGGTAAAATTGAAGTCAATGTGAATCAGGGGGAAAACTCTCCAGTGGCTGGAGTCATACCTAGCACAAAGGAAGATGGTAGTGGTTGTTGGAGGCCAATCATCTCAGCCCCAGGACATTACTGCAGGAGTTCCTCAGGGCAGTGTCCCAGGCCCAACCATCTTCAGCTGCTTCATCAATGACCTTCCCTCCATCATAAGGTCAGAAATGGGGATGTTCGCTGATGATTGCACAGTGTTCAGTTCCATTCGCAACCTCTCAGATAATGAAGCAGTCCATGCCTGTATGTAGCAAGACCTAGACAACATCCAGACTTGGGCTGATAAATGTCAAGTAACATTCGTGCCAAACAAGTGCCTTCAACAAGAGAGAATCAAACCACCTCCCTTTGACATTCAATGGCGAATCCCCCACTGGGGGCCACCAGTGACCAGAAACGTAACTGGACCAGCCACATAAATACTGTGGCTACAAGAGCAGGTCAGAGGCTGGGGATTCTGCGGCGAGTGACTCACCTCCTGACTCCCCAAAGCCTTTCCACCATCTACAAGGCACAAGTCAGGAGTGTGATGGAATACTCTCCACTTGCCTGGATGAGTGCAGCTCCAACAACACTCAAGAAGCTCAACACCATCCAGGACAAAGCAGCCCGCTTGATTGGCACCCCATCCACCACCCTAAACATTCACTCCCTTCACCACCGGCACACCATGGCTGCAGTGTGTACCATCCACAGGATGCACTGCAGCAACTCGCCCGGGCTTCTTCGACAGCACCTCCCAAACCCGCGACCTCTACCACCTAGAAGGACAAGGGCAGCAGGCACATGGGAACAACACCACCTGCATGTTCCCCTCCAACTCACACACCATCCCGACTTGGAAATATATTGCCGTTCTTTAATCGTCACTGGGTCAAAATCCTGGATCTCCCTACCTAACAGCACTGTGGGAGAACCTTCACCACACGGACTGCAGCGGTTCAAGAAGGCGGCTCACTGCCACCTTCTCAAGGGCAATTAGGGATAGGCAATAAATGCCGGCCTTGCCAGCGATGCCCACATCCCATGAACAAATTTTTTTTTAAATGAACACTCCTCCCATGGCTGCAACCATCTTTATACCAGCTGATAGGATGGGAGGGCTTTGTAGGCTCCCACAACCCATACGATGGCGGGGGGGGGGGGGGGGGGGGGGCGGGGGGACACCCACGCCCACTGGATGCGAGTGTCCCGCTGGGTGTAACCCATAATTCAGAGCTGGAGCTCTGATCTCCACTCGGCAGGACAATCTGGAGTGGGGTTCAAACCCTGCACCTTCTGACTCAGAGGTGCGAATGCTACCAATAAGCCAAAAGCTTGCTCCAACCTGACTGGTGATAAGAAAAGAGTTATCCAATGCCATTGAGTGCTGCAAGATTTTTTTTAAATATTTGTATTTTATGATATTGATTGATGAGAAAAGCAGATAATATACGCAGGATGTTTCTACAGCTGGTTAGCAAGAACACAACAGATAATAATTTAGCAGAGGTTCCATGATAAACTATTTTGTTTATATCAGATCATGAATTGAATCCTGGGCTAGACGTAAGATGCATACAAAATATGTTTTCGCAGAGCAGGCTAAACTTTACCAATTTAATCTTTCGATACCTCTCTGATAGTTAACAACAAAAAGAAACCCATAGAAAACCAGAAAGGATAAAAATACCATGAGAACCAACCAAATTGATGGAATGTCCCTGTTACTCATGAAAAAGTAGCCTACAATTAAGAACAATTTTTCTTTTAGAGATAGAAAGTTGCTCTCTTCATTCTTTAATAATTAGGAAAATCATACTAACCTCTGCTAATTGAGATTTCCTCATGGTTTAGGAGTTGCGCATATCAAACCAGCATCTACCAACCAGGACATTATCCTGGCTCCAGAACTTTAATGATTCAGCAATCTGACAACCATCTAGTAACTTGGGTCTTCTGCTCTTGATTTTAATAATTGAGTACTCAGTGTTGGCTGTGTGGGTCAGGGTAGAGGTGCTAAATCCAGGCGAGAAACTTGGGGCGGGGTGGGCTGGGTGAATAACCATGGGCCACTGTCATGCACTTTTTATCGGCCAGCCCGGAAATAGCATTGGTAGAGGCAGGTCAACGGCTTTCCCTCTCGGTCAGGAAATCATGTGTGGTGCAGAGGAATCTAAGGAGGTGTAAAATAAGGCAAAAACTAAATAAGTAGCATGTTGTCCCCCGATGGCTCCGTTGGTAAATGTGTTGCCCATGTGGCCCAGGCTGAGAAAGTGCACGTGTGTGGACATTGTGCCCAGGACAGGATTGGACAGAGTTGTGAAGTCCTCTATGGTGGAATAGTCTGGCATCATTCACTATCTAGGCTCACACATGAAGACTGGCTCTTCAGGCAAGGTAAAGGAGGGAAGTCAGCAACTGTAGAGCCATACACCAGTATGTGTCAATGCCTTCAGGAGAAAAATATTTCAAAAGAAACTTATGTTGATATTTTTAGCCTTTAACAACAGCAACACAGTTTTAATGTCGTCAAACTACAATTGACAGCAAATAAGTTGCATTATATTTTTTTGGAAATCTGTCACATTGAGAGGCATCACACATTATTTGGCAGTTTCATAACATTATTTCTGAATAATCCTCCAGCAAATCTACTGCATAAAATGACAAACCATTTATAAATAAAACCAGATACTAATGAGGCAAATAATGAGACAAAGAAAAAGCTGACTAATCATGCATTCATGGAGACACATAGTTTAAAAAAAGTCTTTCTCGATTTACAGTGTGCCTTAATATTCTAAAAGCCTGCAAGATCTCTTAAGGCTCCATAGAATTTGTAATTCGGAACAATCAATGGGACTATCAGATTCTTCTGGTTTTTTTCAGAGAATTGTACTGTCGAATGTTAATTTGAATCAAGAAACTCCAGCTTGATGTTGTTCCGATGCCTGCTTGAACACTGACTCTTCTGCTGTTCGATGCTTTGCATCGAGCTCATTGTTTTAATGAGGTGCACAGCAAAATCCAACAGGTGCAGAAATGGAGCAGTGGAAACCCTCTGGGAAACATCAGCTGAATCGCTTGGGCTGGTAGAGCTGGAAATATCAGCAATTTAGAAGAGGAGAGGCTGATTTACCTGAGATTTTATTTTTAACAAAGGAGAGGGAAAGGGTAGGAGGAATACTTCTATTATAAAGTGGGTAAAAAGAAGTCATTTTAAAAATCTTCTATTCATAGCAGATATTATTTTCCGTGTTACTTTTCTAACCCATGGAGATGGGCCATTTTGTGACTTCTTCCCATCTAAGTAGGGAGCTGCCTCACTGGCAACACTTATGGGAGGCTCAGTGAGCTGCTCCAAGGCGAATCCCATGGGTCAACATCTGTCTGGTCCTGGTTGCCGACTGGGAGGTGTCTGGACCATGCAAAATTCAACGGTGGTTACGTATTAGTTTGTCTTGAGCCAGTAGTGAATTTTTGCCAGCTCACGCATCACCTGATTGGCATTGAGAACTACCTGTCCATAGATTCCTTGTGGAGTCATTCACTCCTGTTCCTGCAGCTGACACCAGTACAATTGTACCCTGCTTGATGGGGAGGCTTGAAATGGTGGGTTTGCATGGGCTGAAAAAAAATATTAAAATTAGCAATATCTCCTAAAAGAATATTTGTAAACTACCGTTACATAGAAAGTACATGGGGTCAATATTTTTAAAACCTTTTTGTACGCACTTTGTATTTATCAAGATGAGGGATTTTAATCAGTCCACAATTGACGGTCGCACCTTCAGTTGCCTTGGCCCTAAGCTCTGGAATTCCCTCCCTAAACCTCTCCGCCTCTCTACCTTCTCTCCTCCCTTAAGTCGCTCCTTAAAACCTACCTCTTTGACCAAGTTTTGGTCACCTAAGCTAATATCTCCTTATGTGACTCGGTGTCAAATTTTGTTTGATAGCACACCTGTGAAGTGCTTTGGGACGTTTTTACATTAAAGGCGCTATATAAATGCAACTTGTTGTTGTTGTTAGTGCTGCAAAATGGAACACTTTCCATTTCAGGCATCCAATGACAGCATCAAGAACTCCCAGATTAGGCATAGCATAGTTAGATGCAGAGTAAAACCACTTCTCTTCTGCCCTCCCAATGGTCTCAACCCCAATCACAGAAGAGCACTCCCTAATGCACAGTGTTAGTTTTATCCATTTTCCGCACCAGCCATTTTGTGACATTGCCAACTTAGTGCCATTTTTTTCTGATTTGTGCTGTGCTAGTCATACCCGCAATAAAATTGGTTCAAACTAATCAAACTCATTTCACACAGAGCCCTTACAGCCTTCAGGAAGAATAAACTTTCATCCTATCAATCTGAGATGGGATTTGCTGGTATTTTACATTATTTTATGCTATTTTTTCCTTTAAAAAGAACTCCAAGCTTCATAACAGCTTGTATTTAATCCACAGAACTTGTTTCCAAATGGCGTCCCTGGCACCAGGATATTTTTGTCATTTCATCTATAAAGAAAATAGATTATAAAGTGGATGCTTCCCATATACTGAGACAGCCATTTTGATTCCAGGTGATGATATCGCAATACATAGGGAATATTACAGATATTAGAATATAAGGGCTCTGTAATTAAGAATTCAAGAGTGCAGGTTTTTTTATTCACCTGACCAGATCACTGTATGGTGCTATGCCAGTGTGGAGATGTACATTTTTTTTTATTCGTTCATGGGATGTGGGCGTCGCTGGCGAGGCCAGCATTTGTTGCCCATCCCTAATTGCCCTTGAGAAGGTGGTGGTGAGCCGCTTTCTTGAACCGCTGCAGTCCGTGTGGTGAAGGTTCTCCCACAGTGCTTTTAGGAAGGGAGTTCAAGGATTTTGACCCAGCGATGATGAAGGAACGGCGATATATTTCCAAGTCGGGATGGTGTGTGACTTGGAGGGGAATGTGCAGGTGGTGTTGTTCCCATGTGCCTGCTGCTCTTGTCCTTCTAGGTGGTAGAGGTCACGGGTTTGGGAGTTGCTGCAGTGCATCCTGTGGATGGTACACACTGTAGCCATGGTGCGCCAGTGGTGAAGAGAGTGTATGTTTAGGGTGGTGGATGGGGTGCCAATCAAGCGGGCTGCTTTGTCCTGGATGGTGTTGAGCTTCTTGAGTGTTGTTGGAGCTGCACTCATCCAGGCAAATGGAGAGTATTCCATCACACTCCTGACTTGTGCCTTGTAGATGATGGAAAGGCTTTGGGGAGTCAGGAGGTGAATCACTCGCCACAGAATACCCAGTCTCTGACCTGCTCTTGTAGCCACATTATTTATGTGGCTGGTCCAGTTAAGTTTCCGGTCAATGGTGACCCCCAGGATGTTAATGGTGGGGGATTTGGCGATGGTAATGCCGTTGAATGTCAAGGGGAAATGGTTAGACTCTCTCTTGTTGGAGATGGTCATTGCCTGGCACTTGTCTGGCGCGAATGTTACTTGACATTTATGAGCCCAAGCCTGGATGGTGTCCAGGTCTTGCTGCATGCGGGCACGGACTGTTTCATTATCTAAGGGGTTGCAAATGGAACTGAACACTGTGCAATCATCAGCAAACATCCCCATTTATGACCTTATGATGGAGGGAAGGTCATTGATGAAGTAGCTGAAGATGGTTGGGCCTAGGACACTGCCCTGAGGAACTCCTGCAGCAATGTCCTGGGGCTGAGCTGATTGGCCTCCAACAACCACTACCATCTTCCTTTGTGCTCGGTATGACTCCAGCCACTGGAGAGTTTTCCCCCTGATTCCCATTGTCTTCATTTTTACTAGGGCTCCTTGGTGCCACACTTGGTCAAATGCTGCCTTGATGTCAAGGGCAGTCACTCTCACCTGACCTCTGGAATTCAACTCTTTTGTCAATGTTTGGACCAAGGCTGTAATGAGGTCTGGAGCCGAGTGGTCCTGGCCGAACCCAAACTGATCATTGGTGAGCAGGTTATTGGTGAGTGTCACTTGATAGCACTGTCGACGACACCTTCCATCACTTTGCTGATGATTGAGAGTAGACTGATGGGGCGGTAATTGGCTGGATTGGATTTGTCCTGCTTTTTATGGACAGGACATACCTGGGCAATTTTCCACATTGTCTGGTAGATGCCAGTGTTATAGCTGTACTGGAACAGCTTAGCTAGAGGCGCAGCTGGTTCTGGATCGCAAGTCTTCAGCACTACACTTGTCTGCTTGTGTTTGTGTGTGTTCTCTGTGTACCTGTGTTAATTGTAAACAATTTTACAACACCAAGTTATAGTCCAGCAATTTTATTTTAAATTCACAAGCTTTCGGAGGCTTCCTCCTTCCTCAGGTGAACGTTGTTGGAAATGAAATCCTCGAAATGAAATCGCATTTATAAATCGATTTCATTTCCAACAACGTTCACCTGAGGAAGGAGGAAGCCTCCGAAAGCTTGTGAATTTAAAATAAAATTGCTGGACTATAACTTGGTGTTGTAAAATTGTTTACAATTGTCAACCCCAGTCCATCACCGGCATACCTGTGTTAACACAGCTGAAACAATTATTTTTTAATGAATGTCAAAGTTAAAAAACAGACATTGCAAAGGTTGATGCTACACATGCACAGTTTATGTTGCAGTGTTAGTTCTCCCTGGCACAGTGCAGCAGGAGCATTTTTAAAGCAGGTCTTCCCTGGGCATTCCTAGAAGGAGTCGAATTGAAAACTTCCCTTTACACTAGTACTGTCCCTTTAAATTTAAAGATCAGTGGATATAAATGTCTTTATGGTGCTTAATAACTTCACGTGTGCAACTGCTGGAAACTAAGAAACAGTATGATGTGGATCACAGTGCTTCAACTCAGAATATTTCTCCTTCTCCAGTACAGTACTGAGGGACTGCTGCACTGTTGGAGGTGTCATTTTTTGGGTGAGATGTTAAACCGTCTGGCCTCTCAGATGGATGTAAAAGATCCCCTGGCACTATTCAAAGAGCAGGGGAGTTCTCCCAGCGTCCTGGCCAACCCTCAGCCAACATCACTAAAACAGGTTATCTAGTCATTATCACATTTCTGTTTGTGGGACCTTGCTTACGCAAATTGGCTGCCGCATTTCCTACATTACATCAGTGACTACATTTCAAAAGTACTTCATTGGCTGTAAAACGCTTTGGGATGTTCTGAAGTTGTGAAAGGCAATATATAAGTCTTTCTTTCTTTCCCTATGCCCATCAGTGATGGCAGTTTAGAGCTCCGGCTACACTACTGCAATGGCCCACATTCACAATGGTTTCCTGACCTGTTACAATGCTCCCCTCTCAGTTTTTCCTTAAGTCACAGCACTTTTCTTTACACATACATTTTAGCACATCAGGAAGGCAATAATGAAAAAATGTTTGGTGCCACAGACCAACCTTTAAAAGAACACCTTTTAATTACGCCATTGTGATATTTCCCGCACTGTCTACACTTTTCAAATTTGTTGATTAATGCCAATTCGTACTTTGAAACATACAGTTTGATGATTTAGATTCATATTTGCATGGTCCAAATATTTTTCATTTAGGATATATGGCATTCCAGAAAGATCATCCACCAGTCTGAACTGTATCCAAAAGCTGGTCCCAGAGGTGAAAGGATGGTGTTCTCGCCTATTGTGCAAACCAACCCCCTACAAAGGGCATCTTGTTGAATATGCTGGTGTGTTCACTGTGAAATAAAGAGATTTTATGCAAGTGAGAAATAAGCACAAGCCTGACAGGGAAATAGGATTTATATTAACTGATTTCTTCACTAACGGTGCAGTGATTCTCTTTCTGTTCATTTGGCTGAGAGCATTCCATCAGCAGTTTTTTATACAGAACCCCCTTTCCAAATGGCTCTGTGATTTACCATTCTCGTCGTTAAAAGTGCAATTCAAGTTATAGTCTGTAAATGTCTGGTATACTTTGGGTCGCGATGTCAATGTCCCTTTATAGCGTCTGTACAAGTCCAGTTATCAGTCTGAAGTCAATTCCTTCGTGACTGATTTAGTCAAAATAACTTATTTTACCATGTTTCAAAAACACAGTGCAGCAAAATGCCGCCGTTTTGTCAAGATGGCGGCTTGAGCCAAGACTGCTATGGCGATGACGTCAGACCAGCTGCAGAATGAAGTAAGTGATCCCTGCCGGAACCTTGCAAATCCCTAAATGCACTTAAAGAAATAGATTAAGCCTCGTTCATCAGAGAATCAGTTACAGACCTCATACAAAGAGGACAGCTGGGCAGTGTTAGCAAACTTAATATCATCAGGAGATCCCTAAAATTCTACAGTATTCACTATTATCACACTGGTTCTTTTTCTCCATCTGCGCAGGAAAGAAGTTAAATGCTTCCAGGTTGCACTATGCAGGCAATAGTAAAATGCTTGGGAGTAAAACAAAAATGACCTTCAATGTAGCATCTTTCATTTTGGGAATCCTAAACTGGCAAACAGCACAGTCTCCTAAGGTACACAGTGCCCTCTGCAGGCTGATAAGTCTAAATAACAACGTGATGAATATTCACTGTAAAAAAAACGGCCAATGCAGTAATGCAATCCAATAAACTTTGACCAAATTTATAGCTCGAATGTAATGTCTGCTTGTATTGATGTAATGTAGGTTATCTAATTTGAAATAGTGAACATTAATGTTTAAAACATGTTTTCATTTTAAATATATTACTATGGGACAAAAAAAATACATTTTCACACAGTGAAATCTTCCTGGTTTGCTTTCATTTTTCACAGCATCCCTAACTCCCCAGCCAAGGAATATTTCTACAAATCCTTTGCACTCATCACAGGAAACTTACAAAAATAAGGTACATTTTTTGAAGGCCTTCTCACTGGTATGAGCCTATTATATTCATGTCTTAATCTAAACAATGATGAACCTTTTTCACATTCATAACAGGCCCTTGCCCCGGGTGCTGGATATTCATTAAGAATTTAACATAATTGTGCATTTGTCATTCGTTGGGAGTCTAATATCTTTATTACAGATACGGATTTGTTTTGTTGAACAGTTACAATGGACCCTGCTACAAAAATATAAGATGTAATATGAAGATTACCTTTGTATCCATCATCATTGCTACAACTAAACATACAAATTTACCAATATGATTAACAATTACAATTTGATTATTAAATCATTCTCGGCAAGGACACTGGTAGCAACTCATTTCCTATATTTACTATAAAAACTATACTTGGAAAGCTTGCAATTACCTTTTTACAGTAAAATTTAAACAGAAGCTAGCAACTGAGATATTTCTGTGCAGCTGTGAAATTATGCTGGTGACAAGAAGTAGAATAATTAAGTGTTACGTGTGGTCGACAACACTGTATGAATGTGAAAACTGGACATTCAGTACAGAGGTAAGATGACTGGAGGCATTTGAATTGTGGTGCTTCAGGTGTAGGTAAATTGGTTAGACAAGAAGAATGACTAATGAGAGGTTCCTTGAATTAACACAAGGAAAAAGAAGTAATGAGGCCGATTATAATCAGAAAAATAATATACTGTGCGCACATTATTCAGGAGTCATAAGGAAACTTGTTGGGTTTGTCATTGCAAGGATAAGGTGATGGTAGCTTTTTTATACAGAGGGTTTTGAGGCTGTGCAATGCAGAAACCATGTCAAGATTGAAGAATAGGTTAGATAGGTGATTGAAGGAAAGAGGGATAAAGGGATACTGGAACAGAGCCAGCATATGGGATTAGGACTGCTGTTTGAGTGGAGGATAAACACCAACATTGACTGGTTGGGCCGAACGGCCTGTATCTGTGTTGTAATTTCTATGTAATTCTATGAAATAGGTCGAGACAAGAAAAGAAGTTGGGTAGCTAATGTGATGGGATAGGCAATGTAACACCAGGGCTGATTCAATCTAATTGTACTGAGGCCAGAATGCATGGAGTTCATTGGTTACCAATGTCGAGAGTGGAGAAATGGGAGAGAAAGACATATGTGACACACTGCAGCACAGATCACCAAATATAGATCAAAGCAGATTCTCACAATCCACATTTAACAAGAGATGGCCAGCTGAGCTTCTTTTAAAACATAATGGGGGAGAAATTGGATAAGGGCCATTTTCAGGCGCAGATAGCGAGATGCGCTAATACCCCGCGCCCGATGGCCCCTACACAGGCAGCACGTGAATTTCGAGCTACTTACCATGATATCTCTGTGCAGCCACGCTACCCGCGCTGCTGAGAGGCTGCACGGAGAAAGAGGAAGTCAGAAATGGGGCGTGCTCAGCGCACGTCATCAGCAGCCTGCACCTCTTAAAGGTGCAGGTGCACATTTTAAATGGGATATGCACAGTTCACTAGGATGGTCGCAAGGATGGCAGGACCGGCCTGAGAGAGGGCCCTACGCTTCTCCGATGATGCACTGTAGGCCCTGGTGGAAGGGGTGGTGGAAAAGAGGGTCAACATGTACCCGCATGCATTGGCAGGGTATGGCGCATGTGGGGTGCAGAGCCGAAAGAAGTTCAATGATTTGACACGAGTGGTCAAGGTGAGTGAATGCAAGTGTCAAGTGGCACATCCTACCAACTACACCACTGCTCCAAGCATCACATTCACTGTCACCCACCCACCAACAAACACTGTCCATCCATACGCAATGCTGCTCTTGGCATGTTGCATCTCACCTGCACATAGTACCACACTTGCAGGCACACGCAACCACTCACATGCAGCTATTCTACCATGAAAGGCACATCACCCACACACCTTGCAGGACACTCACTGACACACTGTCCTCTGTCTTGCAGGAGAAGGCAGCGCATAACAGCCGGCAGCAGGAGGGACCTGAGGGTGGACGGGCACACTTACACGTCCTCACCCCCTAGAGAAGACAGTGCTTCAGATCATTGGGCGGGCCATCGCTGCAGCTGTGACAATATGCGCGCTGGAGGTCCCACATCTCCCTCCTCCCATAATCTTTTCTGACTCACGTGCTGCAGATACTGTCAGCACACACGTCTTACTTACACCTCTCCCCGTTCCACAACTTAACCTGTTTCCCTTTGTCATTGCAGATACCCAAGAACACGAGGCGGCATGTCCGGGGAGGAGGGGGACACTAATGCACACCGTCACTCGATCTGACACTGGCTTCCACCAGCTCAGAGACTGACACTGCGCGTCCTTTAGAGGTTAGGTTAGAGGAGGGATCTGCACGTGGTGAGACACCGAGCACAAGTGCGCAGGAGCCGGGGTTGGGGGGAACGGATACCACAGGTGCCAGCTCGCCAGAGGGTGAGGTCGTTCACTAGTTCTGCTGCAGAGGAGTCAGATGAGGACTTCGATGGGCCAGGCTACAGAAGACGGCTGATGGGCATACACCACCAAATGCTTGGGGCACTGGAAAGCCTGCACACAATGAGAAGGGGCATGGAGGAGTCCAGCTCCAACTTGGCACAGAGCTTTGCACAGAGCTTGGAGCCCATCCTCTCCAACATGGAATGGGTGGTCACCTCCATCTGCACACATGTGGAACCCACCATGATGCAGCGTCTGATGGCCGGTGTCGCGGCTTCCATTGCAGCACAAACCGATATCATCAAAGGTCTGCAAGCTACGGTTGCTCCTCAGACTGCTGCAATGGAAGCTCAGACTGCTGCTATCGTGGCTCTGGGGACCACTGTTGAATGGAGCTTCCAGAGAGTCACGGCACTCCAGCAATCCGTTCTCCAGCTGATCACCAGGAGTGCTGAGGCGCTGCCCCAGGAGAGTGGCAGTGGTGCCATGGCAGTCGGCCCTGCTGTCCTCTCTCAGGATGACAGCATTCCTGCTCCCACTCCTGCCACTCCGCCAGTGCCCCTGTTGTTGCCTATCCGCCAGGCAGGCCAGACTGCTGCAGCCCATGCTGAGATGGTGCAGTCTGAAGTCGGGCCCTCCCGGCCCAGAGCTGCTCGAGGTCGTCCTCCAAGGCCCGCCCAATGATCTGCATGCTCCTCAGTTGAAGGCCAGCAGCTTCCTACCGCCCATGCTCCAGCCACTGGGAAAACACCTCATAGGAGCACTAGGATAGGTAAAGACATACGAACAACATCCACTAAGGCAATGCACAAGGGTGAATAGTTCTGTTCTGTTTCCATAATTTCATTTATTCATTGATAAATGTGACTTTGATTTTGCATTTGGTGGTGGTTTTTATTTGTGCGATGAGATGAGAGGGAAACCAATGTGCAATCAGATGGAGGGCGATTTGATTGTCTTGCGGGAGCAGAAAGGTGGAGAGTGTAGGACTGTTGGTGAGTTGGGGGATGTAGTTCACATTATTGATAGTGGGCACGGATCAGACGAGCATGCAGAGCCCTTGCAGACAAGGCGTGTGGTTCCTGTTGCACCCTTGCATCTTCCTCCACCTCCTCTTCTGGCTCCTCAACTTCCTCCTCCTCCTCAGCCTCTTTCTCCTCAGCCTCCTCCTCCTCTTCCACCTCTGGCTAAGGGTCTTCTCCAATCATTGGTGGCAAAGGCTGGTCCCTCATGATGGCGAGGTTGTGCAGCATGCAGCATAGCACCACAAATCTGCCCACCCGCTCAGCGGGGTACTGCAGGGCTCCTCCAGACCGGTCCAGGCAGCAGAAGCGTTGTTTGAGGAGGTCTATGGTGTGCTCCACAATGTTGCGTGTGGCAGTATGGCTCTCATTATAGGCCTGCTGTGCATGTGTGTGTGGGTTCGTGACCGGAGTCATGAGCCACGGCATGAGGGGATAGCCTTTGTCACCCGGTAGCCAGCCTTTGACTTGCCGAGGCGGGTGAAAGATAGCTGGCACGCTGGACTGCCGCATGACGAAGGCATCGTGACTGCTCCCAGGGTAGCGGGCATCAACCTTCATGATTCAATGTGTGTGGTCGCACACCAGCTGCACGTTGAGGGAGTGGAAGCCCTTTCAGTTGATGAAGACGGCTGCGTTGATATGCGGGGCACACAGGGCAATGTGCGTGCAGCCAATGGCACCCTGCACCATGGGGAAGCCAGCAATGCGGGTGAACCCCCGTGGTCGCTCGTTTTGCTTGTCTCTGTCAAGAGGGAAGGTGATGAACCTGTTCCTCATCTGGTACAATGCATTTGTGACCTCCCTTATGCAGCAGTGCACTGCATACTGCGAGATGTTGCACATATTGCCGGCAGAGGCCTGAAATGCTCCTAAGCCGTAGAAATTCAGCGCCACGGTTACCTTCACAGCCACAGGCAATGCTGTCCTCGCCCTGCTCTGAGTCTGCAGTTGTGGCCGTACCAGTTGACAGATCTCGGTCACGGCTTCCTTGGTGAACCTCAAGCCTCGGATGCAATCCTCCTCGGTCATGTTGAGGTAAGAGAATTGGTCCCGGAAGGCCCTCATTGGATACAGCCTCCTGCTCAGTACCCTGCGCCTCCTTGTCCTCCCTCTCCTCGCAGCTTGACCTGCTGTGCGTAGCCTCTCTATATGCTCCCAGTCATGCTCAATGTCCAACGGGAGCCCTAGCAGACCGCCCATGGTTGCCAGGAATGTTGTTCAGCCAGAAAGTTGTAACTTTCCGAACCGTAAGGCAGTACCTGTCAAACCACTATCAAATGTACTCTAGAAGCTCTCAGTAAGAATAGGGAGCTTATTAGGGATGGGCAATAAATACTGGCCTCACCAGCATGCCCACATCCCATGAACGAATGAAAAAAAACACTTCCTATTCCACCAGCAGCCAGAAGCAATAATCCAGCAACTAACCTACAACACCTGCATGGTCCCTTCAAATAGCGCTGGTGGGGGGGGTCCTCTAGGCACTCTAGGTCACGTTCAGGTGGTCGGGGTTAAGACTGTGCGTTCGTTTGAGCGTTAAGTGCTATAGTGATAGGGGATTCAATTGTAAGGGGAACAGATAGGCGTTTCTGCGGCCACAAATGTGACTCCAGGATGGTATGTTGCCTCCCTGGTGCTAGGGTCAAGGATGTCACGGAGCGGCTGCAGGGCATTCTGGAGGGGGAGGGTGAACAGCCAGTAGTTGTGGCCCATATTGGTACCAACGACATAGGTAAAAAAAGGGATGAGGTCATGCAAGGTAAATTTAAGGAGTTAGGAGATAAATTAAAAATCAGGACTTCAAAGGTAGTGATCTCAGGATTACTACCAGTGCCACGTGCTAGTGAGTATAGGAACAGGAGAATAGACAGGATGAATGCGTGGCTGCAGGGATGGTGTAGGAAGGAGGGATTTAGATTCCTGGGACATTGGGACCGGTTCTGGGGTAGGTGGGACCTGTACAAGCGTGAAGGGTTACACCCGAGCAGGACCGGGACCAATGTCCTCGCGGGGGTGTTTGCTAGTGCTGTTGGGGAAGGTTTAAACTAGAGTGGCAGGGGGATGGGAACCTGAGCGGGGAGTCAGAAGGGAATAAAGTTGAGAGCAGCAAGAGAGGGGAAGACCCAGGGGAAATCTACAATACAAATAGTACAAACAGTTGTTCAAGAACAAGTGAAAGGGAAAAGCGTAGAGCAGCGGAAAGAAAGTGTACTTTAGGCACGACAGATAAAATAAAAACTAGAAGGCGTAAGGCGATTAACCCAGCATCAAAGCTGTGGCAGGGGGTTGGGAACCTGAGCAGGGAGACAGAGGAAAGCGTGTCAGGAAGGGACAGAAGGTATGGAGTAAAAGGTAAAGTGTTAAAAAAGGAAAAAGCAGGAACTAAGTGTCACAAAACATATTTGAAAGTTCTTTATCTGAATGCACGTAGCATTCGTAACAAAATGGACGAATTCACAGCACAAATAACTACGTATGGGTATGATCTTGTGGCCATTACAGAAACGTGGCTGCAGGGTGACAACGACTGGGAATTAAATATGCCAGGGTATTTAACAATCCGGAAGGACAGGCAGGAAGGAAGGGGAGGTGGGGTGGCTATGTTAATAAAGGAAGGAATCACTGTAATACAGAGAAATGATATTGGGACAAAGGATCAGGATAATGAAACAGTTTGGGTAGAGATAAGGAATAATAGGGGAAAAAAACACTAGTGGGCGTAGTATATAGGCCTCCTAATAGTTGCAACTCTGCTGGAAGAAGTATTAATCAGGAAATAGTCGGGGCATGTAATAAGGGAACAGCTATAATTATGGGTGATTTTAACTATCATATTAACTGGACAAATCAAATTGGGCAGGGCAGCCTTGAGGAAGAGTTTATTGAGTGTATTTGGGATGGATTTCTTGAGCAGTATGTAACTGATCCTACAAGGGGGCAAGCAACTTTGGATCTGGTCCTGTGTAATGAGCCAGGATTAATTAATAATGTCCTAGTTAAGGATCCCCTTGGAATGAGTGACCATAACATGGTTACATTTCATATCCAATTAGAGGGTGAGAAGGTTGGTTCTCAAACAAGCGTACTGAGCTTGAATAAAGGAGACTATGATGGTATGAGAGCGGAATTGATTAAAGTGGACTGGGAAAATAGATTAAAGGGTAAGACGGTACATGAGCAGTGGTGTTCATTTAAGGAGTTATTTTACAACTTTCAAAAAATATATATTCCACTGAGGAAAAAAGGGTGTAAAAGAAATGACAGCCATCCATGGCTAAGTAAAGAAATTAAGGATAGTATCCAACTAAAAACAAGGACATATAAGGTAGCCAAACTTAGTGGGAGGATAGAAGATTGGGAAGTCTTCAAAAGACTGCAAAAAGTAACTAAAGGATTGATTAAGAAAGGGAAGATAGATTATGAAAATAAATTAGCAGAAAATATAAAAACAGATAGCAAGAGTTTCTATAGTTATATAAAAAGAAAAAGGGTGGCTAAGGCAAACATAGGTCCCTTAGAGGATGAGACCGGGAAATTAATAGTGGGAAACATGGAGATGGCAAAAATGCTGAACAAATATTTTGTTTCAGTCTTTACGGTAGAGGACACTAAGAATATCCCAACACTGGACAAACAGGGGCTCTAGGGGGGGAGGAGCTAAATACGATTAAACTCACTAAGGAATTGGTACTCAGTAAATTAATGGGACTCAAGGCAGATAAATCCCCTGGACCTGATGGCTTACATCCTAGGGTCTTGAGGGAAGTGGCAGTAGGGATTGTGGATGCTTTGATAATAATTTTCCAAAATTCTCTGGACTCAGCAAAGGTCCCGGCAGATTAGAAAACTGCCAATGTAACACCCTTATTTAAAAAGGGTAGTAGGCAGAAGGCTGGAAATTATAGACCAGTTAGCCTAACATCTGTGGTGGGTAAAATTTTGGAGTCTATTATTAAGGAGACAGTAGCAGAACATTTGGATAAACATAATTTAATAGGACAAAGTCAGCATGGCTTTATGAAGGGGAAGTCATGTCTGACAAATTTGCTTGAGTTCTTTGAGGACATAACGTACAGGGTGGATAAAGGGGAACCAGTGGACGTAGTGTATTTAGACTTCCAGAAGGCATTCGACAAGGTGCCACATAAAAGATTATTGCTCAAGATAAAGAATCACTGGATTAGGGGTAATATTCTGGCATGGGTGGAGGATTGGTTATCTAACAGGAAGCAGAGAGTTGGGATAAATGGTTCATTCTCGGACTGGCAACCAGTAGCCAGTGGTGTTCCGCAGGGGTCGGTGCTGGGTCCCCAACTCTTTACAATCTATATTAACGATTTGGAGGAGGGGACTGAGTGTAACATATCAAAGTTTGCAGATGATACAAAGATGGGAGGGAAAGTAGAGAGTGAGGAGGACATAAAAAACTTACAAGGAGATATAGACAGGCTGGGTGAGTGGGCGGAGATTTGGCAGATGCAATACAATATTGGAAAATGTGAGATTATGCACTTTGGCAGGAAAAATCAGAAAGCAAGTTATTATCTTAATGGCAAGAAACTGGAAAGTACTGCAGTACAAAGGGATCTGGGGGTCCTAGTGCAAGAAAATCAAAAAGTTAGTATGCAGGCGCAGCAGGTGATCAAGAAGGCCAACGGAATGTTGGCTTTTATTGCTCGGGGGATAGAATATAAAAACAGGGAGGTATTGTTGCAGTTATATAAGGTATTGGTGAGACCGCACCTGGAATACTGCATACAGTTTTGGTGTCCATACTTAAGAAAAGACATACTTGCTCTCGAGGCAGTACAAAGAAGGTTCACTCGGTTAATCCCGGGGATGAGGGGGTGGACATATGAGGAGAGGTTAAGTAGATTGGGACTCTACTCATTGGAGTTCAGAAGAATGAGAGGCGATCTTATTGAAACATATAAGATTGTGAAGGGGCTTGATCGGGTGGATGTGGTAAGGATGTTCCCAAGGATGGGTGAAACTAGAACAAGGGGGCATAATCTTAGAATAAGGGGCTGCTCTTTCAAAACTGAGATGAGGAGAAACTTCTTCACTCAGAGGGTAGTAGGTCTGTGGAATTTGCTGCTCCAGGAAGCTGTGGAAGCTACATCATTAAATAAATTTAAAACAGAAATAGAATTAAGGGAGGAAAATGAACCAAAGAAGTCAGCATTCTCTTTGAGAGCTAGCAATGAAATCAAGACTGAAGAGAGGAAGAAAAGAGGCTTCAAAGGGTCAATTAAACAAAATTAACTGCAAACATACCAAACTCAGCATAGTTTAGTGAACTCAAAGCAGAAGTGGCCAAGGAAATGTGCAGAAGAAGCTGCGTAGAAAAGTTGGGATCTATTATTGGACTGTCAGTATTTAGCGCTTACCATTGATTGGAAAACAGCAGTTGAGGCGATATTACTGCCCCTCTCCGTTTTGGTTTTAACACGGTAGTAATGGTTACTATCACTGAACTAAAAGCACCGGATTCGGCAAATATTATGGGCAGATTGTCTGCCATTCTAGAATATTGTAAACCTTTTATGCATCAGTGTTAGAACTGTTAAGCATAACTTTAATGAAATTAAATGTCATCTACTGTCTTCCTGCCTCCCCAGCAGTGATTTGTTCTGGTGATTTGCCAAAGTTCTCTCTTGAATTTTCTGTGAAGCCTCTTTTCTACCTCTCTTCAGTCTTGATTTCATTGCTAGCCCTCATAAAGAGAATGCTGACTTCTTTGGTTCATTTTCCTCCCTTAATTCTAATTATGATGGTCTTGGAAAAGATCTTCTCTCCGTTGCTCCCATTCTGTTCTACCATTATGACCAATATTAAGATTTATCCCCCTCCTTTTTGATCTGTCATATTCTTCAGTTTTTGGACTTCAGAAAGATCCTGATGGTATCCATCCTATTGTCTTCCACGTCTTCAGCACTTCTTCGCTTTATTACTTTTAATTTCCTCTAAGAAAGGAATAACATTGTAAAGAGTCATTGTGCTGCAAAATAATACTATCGACAAAAAATATTCTTTTCAGGTTTTGTGTTTGTTTTAAGCTCAAATGTTGGGACAACGCCTCTCCTCTGTTGTCCAGCTGGGTGGGACTGCTCTTGCCTGGTTCCATTCCTATCTATCCAGTCGTAGCCAGAGAATTTCCTGCAATGGCTTCTCTTCCCGCTCCTGCACCGTTACCTCTGGAGTTCCTTAAGGATCTATCCTTGGCCCCCTCCTATTTCTCATCTACATGCTGCCCCTCAGCGACATCATCCAAAAACACAATAGGCCAAATTTTGCTGTCTTCAAACTTGCCTATACCATCTCTTCAGTCTCCATACTCCCACTCCAATCTGCCTATTATAATTGCCTAAATTAATGCTTTTAGTTCAGTGATGATAACCATTAATGCTGTATTAAAATCATAATGGACAGTGGTGGTAATACTGCTTAAAGTACTCTTATTACCTAAACTGCTATTTTCCAATCAATGGGAAGCACTAAATTTACTGACAGTCTAAAAATATATCTTTATTTGCCTATGCAGCTTTTTCTGCACACTTCCTTCTCCTTGCAAATTTGCTTGCGTTCATTACATGCGTTTTGCGCTGCAGACTACCACCATAATGGCCTTACAGTTGTACTTTCTAAAGTTATGGAAGTTGCTGTTAACTTATAAATTATCCTTCCCCTGAAAGTTCTGGCCCAGTTCACGATCATTAGTATGGTCTTACAGGCAGCTGGTGATCGTCTTGCCTGTATCACCCAGCACAATAATATTGATTTTGAACACAAGATCATGCACATACAATTGTTTAAAAGCCATAAGTCCAAACCTCAGTTTTCTCACTGCTAGGTCTCACCAGTGAGAATTAGAAAATCACATCCCTTAGCTGAGGACATAGGTAACGAGGAGGGGCCTAGATCCAGTAACAGAGTTACTGTTACAGCAAGGCGATTGCATTTGGCAGGGGGTGTATGCCACTAACAGGCAGAAAAGATTTTTTTTCTTAAGGAAACCATTCATTTTGCCTCTGCACTGCAACATCTGGAGGTGCCCAGGGTAAGCTACTTCTATAGATGGGGGTTGGAGCCCCAGGAAGCAATGTTACCTTACAGCACTATCACCAAGGCAGAACTGCTATCAGCTTCAACGCTGCAGAGGTAAATGCACCATTATAGATGGTCGAGGATTACGAATTAGGCTCAAACCAGTGTAGTTGCTTTTCTATTCTTCGTACACTAGAGGGAGACAAATAGATGTAAAGTTAGAAACCTCTATCTGAAGGTAAACATTACTCCTGAAGACAGAGGTCAGTAGCACTTCTCCGCTTTATTACTTAATTTCCTCTAAGAAAGGAATAACATTGTAAAGAGTCATCGTGCTGCAAAATAATACTATTGGCAAAAAATATTCTTTTCAGGTTTTTGTGTTTGTTTTAAGCTCAAATGTTGGGACAACGCCTCTCCTCTGTTGTCCAGCTGGGTGGGACTGCTCTTGCCTGGTTCCATTCCTATCTATCCAGTCGTAGCCAGAGAATCTCCTGCAATGGCTTCTCTTCCTGCTCCTGTTACCTCCGGAGTCCCCTAAGGATCTATCCTTGGCCCCTTCCTATTTCTCATCTACATGCTGCCTCTCAGCGACATCATCCAAAAACACAATAGGCCAAATGTTGCTGTAACAGGGCATCTAACAGCATTTGCCGTTAGTTAGACTTGCCCTTGCATGTTTAGTTTTTTAATTTTTTGCGTGGCAAGTTGCTGAAAGTGTGAGGTGATAACGTCGCAGTGAGGGGAAGAGGGCATCTGGGACCTGAGTGAACAGGGCAAGCAACAGGGTATCTCCTTAACCAATCAGATTGAAGGGTTGTGAAAAAACAGCGCAAGGACTGAGAAGGAAGTGTAAATTAGAGTGGGTGAATTCAATGTCAAATCAGGTACAGAAAGACAAATAAGAGAGAAAGAAAGATTGGATTAAGAGTGAGAGAGAAAAAAGAGACAGGATGAAAAAGTTAAAAAAAAATTTAATTTTACATTTTTAAAATCTCCAACAACAATTAAAACCTGAAGGAATGAGACTCCACATTTGTCATAGTTAATTTTCGGTGCCAAAGAGGTTAATTGGCATTAATTAACACTTATCAGGTCATTAAAAGATTACTTAGAATTGAAATGGCAAGACGTAACTTTCTGTGACGAGTTTAGTTTGTATCTGCCGTGCAAATACAGCAACTTCACGACATTCAATGCATTTCAATGGTGAGGCAGTCAGTGAGATGCCATTTTCGCGAAGCTAACGGCAGAGCAGCGTAAATCGGACACCATCTTCTGGATATTCGAGTTTAACCACGCATCTGCCCCTCGCCTGTAGTTGCTGTACCATTTGTGCATAAATAATGACGAGCGCCATTAGGCTCACTGTTATTTTGACAGGAAAATCTGGGCCAATGTCAGATGACACGCAGCTCTACCTCACCTCTCTCGACCCCTCCACTGTCTCTGATTTATCACGTTGCTTGTTCGACATCCAGTACTCGATGAGCAGACATTCCCTCCAATTATATATTGGAACCCCTACCTCAACCCATCTGCTGCTGAAACCCTCATCCATGCCCTTGTTATTTCCAGGCTCAACTATTCCAATGCTTTCCTGGCCGGCCTCCCGCCTACCACTCTCTGTAAACTTGAACTCATCCAAAATTCTGCTGTCCATATTCTAACTTGCACCAAGTCCCGTTCACCCATCACCCCCGTGCTTGTTGACCAACATTGGCGCCTGGTCCGGCAAACCTCGATTTTAAAATTCTCATCCTTGTGTTCGAATCTCTCCATAGCCTTGCCCCTCCCTATCTCTGTAACCTCCTCTAGCCCTACAACCCTCCGAGATCTCTGCACTCCTCCAATTCTGGCCTCTTGAGCATCTCCGATTTCCTTCGCTCCACTGTTGGTGGCCCTGATTTCAGCTGCCTAGGCCCTAAACTCTGGAATCCCCTCCCTAAACCTCTCCACCTCTCTACCTCTATCTCCTTCTTTAAGTCGCTCCTTAAAACCAACTTTTTTAATCAATCTTTTGCTCACCTGACCTAATACTTCTTTACGTGGCAAATTTTGTCTGATAAAGCTCCTGTGAAGCGCCTTGGGACATGTTACTACGTTAAAAGCACTATATAAATGCAAGTTATTGTTGATAATGTATCATTCATTGGAACTTTTTGGAATCTTACCCTGATGACATGCAGATGTTAAAAAATACTATATTTTAAACTTTCTCCTTGAAAGGATTTGTCTTGTGAGACAGTTTACAATGTCAATAAACACTGAAGTGGCTGAAAGACAGATGTTTTTGACAGGTTATAGCAACCATTCTGGTGTATGAGAGACCTACCTCACTCATGTAAAGATTAGTGCCAGTTATTTTAATAACTGGAAAATGTATTTATAAACTAATTGAGAAAAACTAATCGACCTAGATATGTTAATACTGCCCTCAGTTACAAAGTTTTATTTGTTTTTAGTGCCATGTTATAGTTTGTTTACTTTAGGCGTTCCGTGTGTGCTACAAATAATGACTACTTAATTACTAACTTGTGAGTTTAGCCAACAAAAGAGGAGCAGGGTCATGGACTTTGTTTTGTTTTATGTTATGAAGAGCACTCCTGCTCCTCTGGGCCCCACGTGTTAATTCCAAATTCACCTTGGCTGGGCTTCTTCGACTCCATCGCCCGTGGAACTGGTTGGAGTGAATGGCAATCGGGGTGCTAGGATCTAATCTAGTTGGGACAATATTGGAAATTATAGAATTAGGTATAGTGAGAGATCAAAAAGATAAGTGTGGAGCGAAATGCACTTGTTCTGCCAAGGCCAGGGAACATATTCTGTGGAAGTCAATTGGGCTGAATAGTGGAGATGTGGGAATAGATAAATATTCTGGACTTTTGCTTGATTGCCTTTGGAGTCCAGAGACTATGCAGAGGTTCCCCTCTGTAGATTAAATTGATGTGTTAGCAGCCACGATAACAACAACAACTTGTATTTATATAGCACCTCTAATGTAGTAATGTACTAAAACATCCCAAGGCGCTTCACAGGAGCGTTATCAATGATAAAGTCAACTGTACATGGTCTATGAAAAGAACAGACTTGGTAAGGGAATAAGCCCAATAAACCAAATGGCCTCTCTCATTCTGTACTTATATTGTTATATTTTTCTGAAGACAGTAGAAAAATTCATTAGCAGTGGGTGGAAACAAATTGACTCAATTTCCCTGGAAAACAACAAAAATGCTACCAATCGTTTTTTTTCACAAAACAAATTTGTTGCCCATATATGGAGTGACACTTAATACGGTGATGCAATTGCTAAAAGAAAGTGCTATTGATCAGTTAGCTTTGTTGAGAGAAAAAAACTGAAAAGGCAGAGAATCAAAACATTTAAAAAATGAAACCTTTATTCCAAAAGTTTGTGCTACACAATGTTGCTCCTTGTAAATGTTCATCTAATAATTTAAATACTACAGGACTCCCTTAAAGCACAGAATTTAGTAATATTGATCCAAATATATTCTGCTTTAAGAAAACTGGAAGTTACAAGTTAAGCTAAAGACTTGTTATCTAATACTGTGCCAAAATCATCCAACACAATACACATCATCCTGTAATAAAACACCACAGCTAGCAGTTAGCCTCCATCTGTCAGCTTCTCACCGAGTGTACGAGTGGAATATATGTTTCAGCATGACAAAACTTCCTGTTTCCAAATATTTTCCAGCCTTCTTCAGTTCACAGAAGAAAATTAAACCAAAGCAGTACCAAGAAAGGCCTACTTTAACAGCAGTCACTTGGATAATACTTGGCTGGCAGTGAATTGAAAGGCTGTAATTAAAATCAAGGGATTAGGATGATATCATGACAGGCCAATTAACTGATCAGCAGTCTTGAGGTGTATCTTCATGGAAGCCACCAGTCTGAAACTGCTAACTGCAGTTTGGGTTCCAGTCAGGCAGGACTGTGTTTACATTACCTGGCTGGAACTGGAACTGGAACAGCCTTGACCAGAAGGCAGCTGTGTACATCCCTAGATATGGGCATGGGCAGAGCTCTCTGCTGTAAATGTTTAGAAAATGGGAAGGGGAGGATCCTCATTGAAGTTAGGTGAGTTTATAAAGTGCTCAGATTTGACGCAGCACTAGATTTACACTCAATGTAGTGCCCAACTGAGGTTGTGTGAACCTAACACATCCAGGAGTCTCACTGTGCTTCACTCCAGAGTCAGATTTACGTTGCCAGTTTAGTGTCGGTGCAAATCCAGAATCCCTTTGCACCAGCGCTAAATTTGCAGTGTACTAACTGGTCATTCATCTCATTTGCTGTTTGTGGGACTTTGCTGTGTGGTAATTGGCTGCCTTGTTGTCCCACAAACCTGTAGTGACTTCACTTCAAAAATAATTCTTTTCTTCTTAAACATACCCTCAAACTCAGTGCCATCAATCTGCTATTTTATATAATGTATAATAAATAGTTCACTTGGCGCATAAGCCAGAACCACACTGCCCGAGTTTATCTGTGCCAAATGCTTGACCTTGACCAAAGGAGCAAATAGCTAATCTATTCCAACGGAGTTGTACACAGCACAATTTATTTGAAAATTCCGTATAAATTGCCAGTCAAGGGTGAAAATTTGGGGAAGCATCTACAGACTGAGTATTTTTACATGAACAACATAAACGCAATCCTGTCAGGATAGTCCCCTCCATTGATTGTTGCTCCCCATAGCCACTTCAATTGGACACGGTAGCCTAGTGGTTATGGTACTGGACTAGCAACTCAGAGATTGTGAACTCATAAACCATGACAAGATGTGAAGAATAACCATGAAAGCTTCCAGATTTTTGTAAAAACCAAACTGCTTCACCAACGTCTTTCAAGATACCCAGATATAAGCAGCTGAATTGAAAATTCAATAAAACTGGTCAGAGCTTGCAGGGCGCACGCTCCACTCTATTGTCTCCCACAATGGCAAGTGGGGTCTTAAGCTCGCCAGTTCTATTCAAATAAGGTGCAAACCTTGAAATGACTTTCGCCTCTTCGCTCCCGGCACGGACCTGCAGCCAAAGCACACTGCCAGTCAGCCACCGAAAGTTGAAGTCTACCCCACTGAAATAAACATTAATGTAATAGAAATAAAGTTACTCCGTCAGGAATACTGCTTCATTACTGTGTTACGAACCTTAAAGTTCAACTCTCACCTCTGAGTCAGAAGCTTGTGGGTTCATGACCCACTCCAAAGCCTTGAGCACATAATCTAGGCTTCAGTACAGTACTGAGGGAGTGCTGCACTGTTGGAGATGCCGTCCTTTGGATGAGACTTTAAACCAGGTGGAGGTAAAAGATCCCATGGCACTATTTTGAAGAAGAGCAGAGGAGTTCTCCCCGCTGTCCTGGCCAATATTTATCCCTCAATCAGCATCATTAAAAAACGGATATGGGTTAATTATCACATTGCTGTTTGTGGGACCTAGCTGTGCATAAATTGGCTTTTTTTTTTATTCGTTCATGGGATGTGGGCATCGCTGGCGAGGCCAGCATTTATTGCCCATCCCTAATTGCCCTTGAGAAGGTAGTGGTGAGCCACCTTCTTGAACCACTGCAGTCCGTGTGGTGAAGGTTCTCCCACAGTACTGTTAGGAAGGAGTTCCAGGATTTTGACCCAGCGATGATGAAGGAACGGCGATATATTTCCAAGTCGGGATGGTGCGTGTCTTGGAGGGGAACGTGCAGGTGGTGTTGTTCCCATGTGCCTGCTGCCCTTGTCCTTCTAGGTGGTAGAGGTCGTGGGTTTGGGAGGTGCTGTCAAAGAAGCCTTGGCAAGTTGCTGCAGTGCATCCTTTGGATGGTACACACTGCAGCCACAGTGTGCCAGTGGTGAAGGGAGTGAATGTTTAGGGTGGTGGATGGGGTGCCAATCAAGCGGGCTGCTTTGTCCTAGATGGTGTTGAGCTTCTTGAGTGTTGTTGGAGCTGCACTCATCCAGGCAAGTGAAGAGTATTCCATCACACTCCTGACTTGTGCCTTGTAGATGGTGGAAAGGCTTTGGGGAGTCAGCAGGTGAGTCACTCGCCACAGAATACCCAGCCTCTGACCTGCTCTTGTAGCCACAGTATTTATGTGGCTGGTCCAGTTAAGTTTCTGGTCAATGGTGACCCCCCCAGGATGTTGATTGTGGGGGATTCGGCGATGGTAATGCCGTTGAATGTCAAGGGCAGGTGGTTAGACTCTCTTTTGTTAGAGATGCTCATTGCCTGGCAGTTGTCTGGCACAAATGTTACTTGCCATTTATCAGCCCAAGCCTGGATGTTCTTGCTGCATGCGGGCACGGACTGCTTCATTATCTGAGGGGTTGCGAATGGAGTTGAACACTGTGCAATCATCAGCGAACATCCCCATTTCTGATCTTATGATGGAGGGAAGGTCATTGATGAAGCAGCTGAAGATGGTTGGGCCTAGGACACTGCCCTGAGGAACTCCTACAGCGATGTCCTGGGGCTGAGATGATTGGCCACCAACAACCACTACCATCTTCCTTTGTGCTAGGTATGACTCCAGCCACTGGAGAGTTTTCCCTGATTTCCATTGACTTCAATTTTGCTGGGCCTCCTTGGTGCCACACTCGGTCAAATGCTGCCTTGATGTCGGCTGCTGGGTTTCCTACATTACAACAGTAACTACACTGGCTGTAAAGCTCTTTGAGACGTCAGGAGGTTGTGAAAGTCTCTCTTTCTTTTACAGATGTTATTTTGAATTTTAAAACTATATTTTAAAAATGTAAGCACCTTACCATCTTCTTTTTCTTCATTCTCTTTTCCCCTATTTCTCTGTAATTTTTATTATTTTAACTTAACTTTTTTCTAGATACCCTAACCTGTTTGTCTTCCTCTGAAGAAACAGCTTTGAAATCTCTTTCTTACCTGATTCCTTCTCCCTCCCAGCTTCCATTGTGGAGGTGTGACTTAATCACTTCTATGGCCCATAAAACCATGTCAAAGTAGGAAGGGCTGGACAAGTAGGGCCATCTGCCACTCCAGAGTTTGATTGCACCAAACAAGTTAACCAAACTGTGGAGTAGTAATAGTTAAAGGACCATTCACCATTTCTTTCAAGAAGCAATTATTAGATGTGCTCAATTTAGAACTTAACCGTTTTGAAAGATCCCATTTCTTCAAATCGTGAAACTAATCTTTTCCTCAGCTGCTGCAGCTGCACGGTTGATAGAAATGTTTCCTTGCCATGTCCTCACATTAGTGGAATCAGCTGTACTAGGGAGTTTCCATACAGCATCATAAAAAACCAGGAATCATTGAGCCAAATTCTCTATTTGAAAATGAATCTTTTAAAGTGTCATATTACGGATGCATTGGCTTTTTGAGATGGAGTTCTTTGCACTTAAGACCGTGTTATTGCAAAGTCAGTGAAACTACCAAAGTGGTTCCTCTTAACAGAGGTTCTTCTAATCAATGTTTGAACCTCTCTTGACTAAATTAATTTTCAGCTGAGGCCAAGGTAAATGTTTTGAATACATTTATTGTAAAGAAATATAAGATAGCTTCTCATTGTACACAAAAAAAAGGAAATTATGATCAAAATGTACAGTGCTCTTATCAGATTACACTTTCAGTGCAGTGTCCAATTCTGGTCACTGAGACACAAGGGAGATATTCAACCATTGGCGGCAGTGCAGAGACAAGCCACAAGGCTGATCCCTACTGTCAGAGGTCTGAGGTTTTAGGAAAGACTGGAGAAATTTTGGGGCTGAAATTGATCTTGGGCTGTAGCACAAAATGGGCAACGGCGAATCAGCAGTCTGTTTTGCGATCCGCCCTGTTATTTTTTCCATTCACTTCAGTGAATTTTGCTGGTGGAATTTATTCCTGGTGGAAATCAAGCCACGCTCATTAATAAAAGTCAATTTCTGGTTAAGGTGGTAAATTTACAGAATTTTATCTCACTTATCATTCAACTGCTTAAGTTACCACAGCAGTAATGGCATTGTGCTTTTTTCATGTATTTACTGCCAAAAGTAGTTTCACAAGGGACAGTTTTCCTGTTTAAAACATAGATTTGTCCATTAGATTCATTTGAAATATTTTGGTTGTTTTAAGGAAGTAAGAGTGCCATAATGGTGTTGGTATTGTTATTACAGATCAAACTATTTACTTCCCAATCAGGAGACTTTCAAAATACTGGAAACTTTTGATCTCTTTTACAGGAATTTGAGTTTAACTGATTTACAGGGCGATAAGAAAACTGCGGCAGTAAGTAGCCAACACTCATCCACAGACTGTGCACCTGTACAACTCCACAGTCGAGCGAACATTGCAAGTCAATCAGGGCACGGTGGAATGACAGTAAATAATTCTTAGGAAAGAATTTAAATCCTCCACAGTGGGACAGTGGCAGGGGGAGGGGGGCTGTGGTGTTGGTTAAAATTTTAAAAATGTGAAAACTGACCCCAATCCACACGCCCACTTCCAGCTTAACCGAGGCGGGTTTGGGTGCGGTGGAGCAACCCGCTCTGGAGAGGTAAGTCTGTCATTATAATATATTAATGAGGGTACCATCATTATAATATGTTAATGAGGGTATCTTCATGATACTTTGGCAGTGATTTGAAATTAACGTCTCCTGCATGGGTTTCCCGGGAAACTCGGCAATAAAACGGGGGTGAGATTGAGCGACACTTCATGGGGCTGGTTAAAGGTCAGGTATCTTGATATGAATAAAGGCTCAGTGCTCACAGCTGCTTTCCCAGTTCCCTCTGGTTTGGTGAAAGTACTTGTTGTGACAGATGCATTTGTACAGTTTGGAGGTGTTCACACAGAGAACATCAGGATCGGTGGCGCCATGGCTGCTTTAGATTGGACTTTGGACGAGGAAGAAAATCAACATCCACAGCAAAGTCATGCTGTGGTGAGAGCTGGAGGTGGGCAACAGAGACGGGAGCAACAGAGACGGGAGCAACAGACACGGGAGCAACAGACACGGGAGCAACAGAGACGGGAGCAACAGAGACGGGAGCAACAGAGACGGGAGCAACAGAGACGGGAGCAACAGAGACGGGAGCAACAGAGACGGGAGCAACAGAGGGGTCAAGTTCGCAGGAGGCAATACCCATCTAATAGGGTGTACAGACAGAGGCTCAGCTTTCTTGACCTCTGGGAAGAGCAGTGCTTCTGGAGACTGAGATTGTCACGATAGGTGGTTGCGAACATCAACAGCCCCCTAGAAGAAGGGCAGTTCCTTGCTGAGCACTTAAAGATTTGCTTTCAAAGCTCTGTGAAACATTGAAGCCTTATCTTTGGTAGGACAGGACTCCGGACAGCAGGGATTTTGCGTGCGGGGACAAACATTATCCAGCCCAGCTGATTATTCTGGGTCAGGTGGTCAACCTCATCGCCTGTGGAAATGCATCATTTCAAATTTATGTTTATGACTGGATAAGATGAAGTAATGCAGTTAATTCCTGCAAACAGTAAACCATTTGCACACTCCATAAGTATTTTACAATCCAGAAGCCATATTGATAGTCTCTAATAATTCCTTCCCTGTCAAGGTGGTCATATAGTTTGGGGCCAATTTTTGTCTCACTACCACTCTATTTATGCCTATAAACGGGGCAATTGCAGGACAAAAATTCCAAAACAAAGACCCGCCAACTTACCACTGGAGGTCTGTCCATTCTCATTTTCAAGTGGACTTTGATTTAGACGGTCAGCATTCACACCAGAAATAGGCAGAGGCCTAATCAGTTTATGTAAAGAGGAGTCAAATGGCACAGTTAAGATCCCAACACGATTTTCATGTCAATTGACGCTGTCACTACTGCTTCCTCATCCCATTCACAAATCATGGGCACTGCAGGTCGGGAGGTGGCCATTTCTATCTCTACTTAAAAGGATCATTAACTAGTAAGGGAAAGCAAGAAGCAGGTCAGGCATTCATTTTCCTTGATTCTTTTGGGAGTTTTGAGCCTTAAAGCTTCCTCAACTTCAACTCCTCACTACTGGGTGAGAGAGTGGGTCACATTACAGTAGTGTGTTGTGTCCTGCACAACAGAGAGGGTTACCAGTTGAGGAGGCCCCATGCCCTCATCCACCAACCACATCTGACGTCCACATTGAGGAGGAGAGGGAGTAGGAGGAGGACGAGGAGGACGAAGCCATGGGCAGAACAGCAGCTTAACTGGCTGCTCATGAGGCCAGGGAGTCACTCATATGTGAACGGTTCTCTTAAGATCAGAAAGTGAGAAGAGTCCAGTCCTCACACCACCTGGCACGACCAGCGCCAACACCAGCCCCACCCTCCCCGCACAAAACCATCCTGCAACTACACATACACCCACTGTAAAGACACACTGGGTGGCATCAAGTGTCGCTGTTCATGGTGAAGCACATGAAATGGCCCTATCACAAAAGCCAGTCAAGAATGGGCAAGACGTGGCAGTAGTGGTGAGAATGATAACATTTAATGTGACTTTAACAGAAACCAAATATAAATGAAAAACATGACAGTCTGTCAGACACCCTTGTGCATACCCTTCATGATCACAAATCCTTAGCCTTTCTCTTCCTACCACTTCTTAGTTTTGCATCCCCTGTGGCTGCAGCAGAGGTAGTGGCAGGTTGCTCATGTCCATGGACGGACTGCTTAGATGCTTTTGGCCTGGGTTTTGGAGCCAGTGAGGGCCCCTCCACCTGCACCTGTGTAGGGGCTGACTTGGCCACCTGGAGAGGAGGCAGCATTTGCGGATACTGGTTGAGAGGGGGGCAACGGGTGAGACATTGAGTGGCGTCCCCACTTCCATGTCCCCTTTCGCCATCATCCCTCTCCTGGACCAAGCCCACATCACTCCTACCACCCTGCTGGACAACAGTTTGGAGGACATGTATGATGCCTTGTAAGGCCAGTGCTAGTGTATCTGTCCGCCTGTTTAAAGCAGCAGAATGTTGTTCACCGTGAGTCCGCATGGCCGTTGTCAGGGCCTGAATGGACTCATTTGTGAGCCGTGCTTGAAGCTCAATGGAGGCTAGCCTTCTCACCATCGCAGACATTCCCGCACTTACCTGTGACACTATCTCAGACATTTCAGCAGTTACGTGCGACACTATCTCAGACAGTTGCTCACGTCCCTGCGACACTATCTCAGAGATTCCCTCCCTTACCTGTGCCACCATTCCTTAATGCAGGAGTTAGATACCTCCATCCTCTGGGCTATTGTGGAGAGTGTGCATGGCACCTGTTCCAGTACCTTGCAAATGTGCTGCTGCCCCTCGATCATTCTCCTTTTAAAGGATGGCCCCCAGGGTTCAGCATCTGCATCCAGCTGAGCAGAGCCTGGAGAGGAGTGCACCCACTGACGCGGACTCTCCACAGCTGCCCCCGTCACCAGTGTCTGCTCATGCTCACTTATGTGTGGTGCCTCATCAGATGCCAACCCAACTAACAGACTACTAGGACCCATCGAGGTGTGAGTATCTGCTCTGGTGGATGGCTCACTAAGATGTGACAGTGCACCCTCTGCCTTCACTGCAGTGGGTGAATGGCCTGTAAGAGAACAGAAGACAATATTAAGCATCATCACAGATGCGTCTTGTTGCAATGAGCATACTGTGGTGTTGAACATGCCAAGCACTGTTAACGTCAATTCATGTTGTGTGTGATGAATGTTAAAGTTGTGTCACCGGACGTTTGGGGGTGCCAGTCTCGTCGTCCCCGACAGACAGGCACTCGAGGGTGCGGCTGATCTGCAGGGCCTCCTCCTCTGCCTCTGTGAGGTCCACTACTTGTTGTGGCCCCCCCTCCCGTCCTCGCCCTCTCACGTGCATTTTGCACTCTCTTCTCCTGGAAGGGTAGAAAGTACAGACGTGTGAGTGAGTGACGGTGAAGTGGCCAACCGATGAATGCATTGCTTTGGGTGAGGCTGACCGTGAAAGAGATGCATCAGAAGGTGAGTATGAGATAGAGATATCACATTGGATCAGAATTGGGGTGAGTGCTAGTGGTGGAGTCACAAATGGGGAGATGAGGAAGTGCTCAGGAAGTGCAGGTAAGATGAGGATGAGCCTTAAATGGGTGTGAGGAGTGATGTGATGGAGTAGTCTTGACAGTGCAGAATGAGTTGAGGGGGTGCGGGGTCGGGGGTGATGTGCACCACGCAATGCAGGAGAATCAGTAAGTGTACTCACTTTTGCTGACCTAGTTAGGTCATTGAAACACTTCCTGAACTGGACCCAGGTGCGGGAGATGTTGCTGCTGCTGGTGACCTCCTCTGCCACCTTGAGCCAGGCCTTCTTGGTGGCAGAGGCAGGGCCCTTCCTCCTGTCGACCGGGTAAAATAGTCCCCTCCTCCTCCTCACCCCGGCCAGTAGCAGCTGAAGTGAGGCATCGCTAAATCTTGGAGCAGCTATGCCCCTGTGCTGCTCCATTGGGTCTTCTCGCTCTTTGCTCCAGCAAAATCCATTGGAGCAATGGCCCTTTAAATCCAGACGCTCCAGCTGACAGCCTGTCACGCGGGTGCGCAGTCCGCCCATTGCGCAGCTCCCGGACGGCAAACCCGGAAACAAGATTAACGGCCACCAATTAAGTCGCGATCGCATGGGGAAAGGTAAGTTTTTATTATCCGGGTTTGCCGCGCTCACATTGACCCCTCCCCCCCTGCCATCCCGCCGCCCTTTTAAAATTGAGCCCTATGTGTTAGAGACATCATTAACACAGTGGGAAGATTTCCTCTTAACACTATTTCTAGTGAAATCATAAAAGTACCTAAAAGAACAGTTTTCCGATTTTGCTAGAAACACTGACCAAAGGAAATCTTCCTGCTATGGTTATACAGCGAACGAAAGTAATCACCGCCTGACATTGTTAATTAATTTCAGACATGCTCATGTAATTTATTGCTACTGTTCTCTTTATCTTTGTGACTCTGTGTTTTGACTGAGTTCAGTTAGTAAAATTGTTATAAGTACTGTAAACTCTGAATGAACTTCACAACTTTAATTGTCTATGGCAATGTAAATTAGGAAGTTAGAAGCAGTTAGAATAAATGAAGGATACTTGTCACCCTGCTGTGTTAATAATTAAATTGTGGGCCTTGGGCTGCCCTGCTTCATAGAACTGTTGCTATGGCAACAGCTGGGGGTGATGGCCTCCAGCGAGTATTGAAAACAGCAAGTCCAAGATCACAAAACACATTCCATTCACTACTAGATTTATAAGTCTGTCAAAGGGGTTAGTTGGTGTGAGGCAGGAGATAATATAGTTCAAGAAACTGATTTAGGTTGACTGGAGAATACTAAACATAACGAAAGGTAAGTGAAATACTTTTTTGCCGGAATCTACTACCTTAAGTTTTATGGCTTGAATGCTTTTATTAGGTTGTTTTTATTTATTACTGTAACTTTTCCTTCATTCATATCAACATTTCAGAGTTAAAAATGAGAAAATGCTTTTTTGGAGGAGAAGGTGGAGGGCTTAAATGAGTTCCGTTGCATCTGAATGTAGAAATAGTTTATTAAAACAGTAAATATAGTGTCTGAGTTATTTAAGTGTTCGAAGTTACATAACAAAATGCTAAATGTGTTACTGTCATCATGGATTCTAAGCAGGAAATCCTTCTGGGTTAATAAAATTAGTGTAAAGCAAGGACAAGCAGGTTCCTCCTTGGCTCACTTGTGCTCCAGATTTTAGGAACATTTTCACTCACTGCGGTTGTTTGAACACCATGGTGTAGTCCAGATGGCTTGGCCCATCAGGAAAGTGCAATGAGTTATCCTCAGTTCCCACGTGTGCAACCACTTTATACCACAGTTAGTGTTCTATATAAAGCAAATTGCATGTTGCACAAATTCTGCCCAAATACATTGAGTTATGTTGGCTTGGGTAGCCTCAGCAAAGTGAAAAGATTGGTTTTAAGTGAGCAAATGGCATTGTCAGTCAATCATCAAAAATCCATTTATTAATTTCCATCACAGTAGTGCTCCTTGTATCCTATTATAAGAACATAAGAAATAGGAGCAGGAGTAGGCCATATGGCCCCACTAGCCTGCTTCGCCATTCAATAAGATCATGGCTGACCTTCTACCTCAACTCCACTTTCTCACCCTTTCCCCATATAGAAACATAGAAACATTGAAAATAGGAGCAGGAGTAGGCCATTCGGCCTTTCAAGCCTGCTCCGCCATTGAATATGATCAAGGCTGATCCTCTATCTCAACACCATATTCCCGCTCTCTCCCCATAACCCCTTGATGCCTTTTGTGTCTAGAAATCTATCTAGCTCCTTCATAAATATATTCAGTGGCCTCCACAGCCTTCTGTGATAGAGAATTCCACAGGTTCACCACCCTCTGAGTGAAGAAATTTCTCCTCATCTCAGTCCTAAATGTCCTACCACGTATCCTGTGACCCCTCGTTCTGGACCCGCCAGCCAGGGGAAACATCTTCCCTGTATCCAGTCTGTCTAGCCCTGTCAGAATTTTATATGTTTCAATGAGATCCTCGCTCAGTCTTCTAAACTCGAGTGAATACAGGCCGTAGACGACCCAATCTCTCCTCATACGACAGTCCTGCCATCCCAGGAATCAGTCTGGTGAACCTTCGCTGCACTCCCTCAATGGCAAGTATATCCTTTCTTAGGTAAGGAGACCAAAACTGCACACAATACTCCAGGTGTGGTCTCACCAAGGCCCTGTATAACTGCAGTAAGACATCCTTGCTCCTATACTCAAATCCTCTTGCAATGAAGGCCAACATACCATTTGCCATCCTAACTGCTTGCTGCACCTGCATGTTTGCTTTCAGTGACTGGTGTACAAGGACACCCAGGTCCCTGTGTACACCAACATTTTCCAATCTATCACCATTTAAATAATACTCTGCCTTTCTGTTTTTCCTTCTGAAGTGGATAACTTCACATTTATCCATATTATACTGCATCTGCCATGTATTTGCCCACTCACTCAACTTGTCTAAATCACCCTGAAGCCTCTTTGTATCCTCCTCACAACTCTCGATCTCACCTAGTTTTGTGTCGTCAGCAAACTTGGAAATATTACATTTGGTTCCCTCATCCAAATCATTGATATTTATTGTGACTAGCTGGGGCCCAAGCACTGATCCCTGCGGTACCCCACTAGTCACTGCCTGCCACCCCGAAAAAGACCCATTTATTCCTACCCTCTGTTTCCTGTCTGTTAACCAATTTTCAATCCATGCCAGTATATTACCCCCAATCGAATTACTTTAATTTTGCACACTAACCTCTTATGTGAGAGTTTATCAAAGGCCTTCTGAAAATCCAAATAAACTACATCCACTAGTTCTCCCTTATCTATTCTACCAGTTACATCCTCAAAAAACTCCAGTAGGTTTGTCAAACATGATTTCCCTTTCATAAATCCATGTTGACTTTGTCTAATCCCGTTAATATTTTCTAAATGTCCTGTTATCACATCCCTACTATTGATGTTAGGCTAACCGATCTGTAATTCCCTGTTTTCTCTCTCCCTTCTTTTTTAAATAGTGGGGTGACATTTTCCACCCTCCAATCTGCAGGAAGTGTTCCATAATCTATAGAATTTTGGTAGATGACAACTAATGCATCCACTATTTCCATGACTATCTCTTTTAGTACTCTGGGATGCAGATCATCAGGCCCTGGGGATTTATCAGCTTTCAGTCCCATTAATTTCTCCAGCACTATTGTTTTACTAATACTAATTTCCTTTAATTCCTCCTTCTCACTAGTCCCTTGGTTCCCTAGCATTTCTGGGAAGTTATTTGTGTCCTCTTCCGTGAAGACAGAACCAAAGTATTTGTTTAACTGCGCTGCCATTTCCCTGTTCCCCATTATAATTTCTTCCGTTTCTGACAGTAGTCCCTTTATTCCTTTAGTATCCAAAAATTTATCATTCTCAGTCTTGAATATACTCAACAACTGAGCATTCACAGCCCTCTGGGGTAGAGAATTCCAAATATTCACAACCCTCTGAGTGAAGAAATTTTTCCTCATCTCGGTCCTAAATGGCCAACCTTTTACCTTGAGACTATGACTCCTAGTTCAAGACTCTCCAGCCAGGGAAAACAGCCTCTCAGCATCTATCCTGTTAAGCCCTCTAAGAATTTTATACGTTTCAATCAGATCACCTCTCATTCTTTTAAACCCCAGAGAATATAGGTCCATTTTACTCAATCTCTCCTCATAGGACAACTCTCTCATCCCAGGAATCTTCGTTGCACCCTCTTTAAGGCAAGTATATCTTTCCTTGGGTAAGGAGACCAAAACTATACGCAGTACTCCAGGTGAGGTCTCACCAGAGCCCTATGTTATTGCAGCAAGACCTCCTTACTCTTATACTCCAACCCCCTTGCAATAAAGGCTAACGTACCATTTGCCTTCCTAATTGCTTGCTGTACCTGCATGTTAACTTGCTGTGAATCGTGTACAAGGATACCCAAATCCCTCTGAATACCAAGATTTCTTAGTCTCACACCTTTTAAAAATATTCTGCTTTTCTATTCTTCCTACCAAAGTGGATAATTTCACATTTCCCTACATTATCCTGCATCTTGCACCTTCTCACCTACTCACTTAACCTGTCTATATCCCTTTACAGCCTCTGTGTCCTCCTCACAGCTTACTTTCCCACCTAGCTTTGTATCATCAGTAAACTTGGATACATTATACTCGGCCTCCTCATCTAAGCCACTGATATATATTGTAAACAGCTGAAGCCCAAGCACTGATCCTTGCGGCTCCCCACTACTTACAACCTGCCAACCCGAAAATGACCCGTTTATTCCTTCTCTGTTTTCTGACCGTTAACCAATCCTCTATCCATGCAAATATATTACCCTCAATCCCATGAGCCCTCACCTTGTGTAACACCTCATCGAATGCCTTTTGAAAATCCAAATAAACTACATCCAGTGGTTCCCCCTTATCTACCCTGATAGTTACACCCTCAAAAATCTCTAATAAATTTGTTATATACCATTTCCCTTTCATAAAACCGTGTTGTCTCTGCCTAATCATATTATGATTTTCTAAGTGCCCTGTTACTACGTCCTTAATGATAGATTTTCCCTACTACAATTGCGGTTAACATTTAGTTAAGGATGGGGTTAGCAGATTATAGCTACAAATTCATGCCAACCAGCAACCTGACCACATTGCCAGGAATGCACAGCTCACTGACTAGAGAAACTGGGGTTGTTCTCCTTAGAGCGGAGAAGGTTGAGGGGAGATTTGATAGAGGTGTTCAAAATTATTAAGGGTTTTGATAGAGTAAATAAGGAGAAAACATTTCCAGTGGCAGAAGGGTCAGTAACCAGAGGACATATATTTAAGGTAATTGGCAAAAGAGGACAAAAAAATTTTACACAGCAAGTTGTTATGATCTGGAATGCATTGTCTAAAATTGTGGTGGAAGCAGATTCAATTCAAAAGGAAATTGGATAAATACTTGAAGTGGAAAAATTTGCAGGACTATGGGGAAAGAGCAGGGGAGTGGGACTAATTGGATAGGGCTTTCAAAGAGCCGGCACAGGCATGATGGGCCAAATGGCCTCCTTCTGTGCTGTATCATTCTATGATCCTATGGTTCTATGATTCTATGACTGACACATTCAATAAACTCACTTTCGCAGCCATGAGTACCAACTTGTGGTGAAACTTTGAGAGAGTAGGACTGAGGTTCACTGATAGAAGTAGCTCTTGCCTCTTGTTACAAACTTCTCCCTGGAAACAAACTCCTCAGTTCCTTGAGAGATCGTGAGTTTGATGCCGAATTCCTGAAACTTAATAAACTTAAGATGGCAAACTCAATTCTTCTTTTAAAAGTCAGCCCACCATTTCAAATTTCCCATGCTCCAGAGAGTTGTATCATCAGCTACCATGGCTCCATAGAGCATAAGAAATTTAAATAGTCTGTTTTAATCCTAGCATTTGCTGCTAATGAGTTCCTTCTCCACTGACTCTCCGACTCCAAAGCAAGCCATAAATCTATGAATGCACAAACAGATTAGGAAATATTTTGCCTGGTGAAACTGGTAGGCTGGCTTATTATAGGAAAGGTTTTGTACAGTTTCCATGCCAGCTTGACAACATTAAGGTCAGCAATCCAACAAATTAGGCCTGGCTATAGCTGTTTAAAGGAGCCTAGTTTACCACTAGGAGTGGGTGTGAACATAGGGACCAGCGTCCACTGAGTGCTTAAAACAAGGCAAAGGTAATCATCTCAATCTGGAGGGGGGGGTGCAATACACCCCTAATATCGACACTAGGAGTGCAGTCGCTCCCCTTAAGTTAACCCTTATAATAACAGTTGATCTGAAAAAATGCATGACTAACAGGTTTGGCAGTGCACCAGATTAGTTATGAAAAAAAAGGTTTAACAAAATATTTCTGCCCTTTGGAAAGATCTGATACAACCCACTCTTGAGTAGCTGTGAATCACAATCACATTTCTTTACAACCTCTACTCAAATGTTTGTTTATACATCACTAAATCATCAGTCTGTCTGACTCATGACAGAAACTCCTCTCAGATGGCATTGTGTAATGCTAGGGAGTTTTTAAGCTGCGTCTTGGAAGAGCATGTTCTGAATATGCTCACTCTGTCATGTCTATGGGACCTTTACAATAGAGTTTTTATATAAAAATAAGATAGAAATAACACATTTGCAACACTAGAAATGACCAAAACTGTACCCTTTCTGTATATAAATGCGATAAAATGTCTTACCAGATCACTGCCATCAGTCTAATGAGTTCAATTCTGTAAAGGCTGAAAGGGGTTTTGACATTTAGCATGTAAAGGTTAAACCACTTTAAAGACTTTGATATTGCTATTGGGGAGTAGTTTGAAGGTGTTACTGATTTAATTATATTCCCCTTGCACCAATCAAATCAAAATTTAAATTTACAAACTGTCTGGGGAAGGTGTGCTCGAAAGGAATGGGGGTTGGAGAAAAGGCTACAAAATTTTTGCAGTGAGCTGTCCGTTCCATCAAAAAGAGAAAATAGATTAATAGGTTATTGATGCAGCAACCTTTCCTCTTGGGCCAGACCACCTGCATCCCAAGCCCCACTGATCGTTCTCTATATAACAATATAAACTTGGAAATTAGTGCAGCACATGGAGTTTTGCCAACAAGAATTGTGCAAATAGGGAACAGTAAATCCTGAGTTCAAAAAGTCACTAGCTTCCTGCCCATTCTGCCCTATATGCTATTTTCCTAACCTTATTCTCTGCCAGCAATGCACTCTCTTGCACAGAATGTGAGAGCCTTCTTTCAAATACAATGCACATCAGCTGTTAATGGGAACCAATAAAATTCTTCCAGTTCATTAATAGTGTACTCAGCCCATTTAAAGTGGGCACTAATGGCCAGACAGGTTTTGTCCCATTGAGAAAGAATTCCATAGAGCAGCACTGATCATTTATTTTTGTTGCCATTCAATTGCAAACTATAAGGGTTGCTTTCAGTGCTCCCCTCTCATTGAATATAATGGAAGAGGATGAAGAAGAACAAAGAAGGCTACCATCTTCAGCCATGGCCAATAATGCCCTAGCAGCAACCATTGAAGCAAAGCACAGATACAAGACCCATGTAGCTACTGGGTTCATTATGGAGCATACCATCAGCACCTTGAAGCAGTGCTTCAGTTGTCTTGAAGGTCCGCAGGTACCTTATAGTGGAGCCCCATCAGGGTCTCCAAGATCATCGTTGTCAGCAATACAAAGAGGCCTAACCATGAAGAAGGGGAAGACCAATGCAAGTTCAAGGCCAAAGTAGGACACAGACACTGGCCAAAAGGCATTTTGCACCAGAAACACCAGTGAAGCCAAGAAGACTGGTTTTCCAGGAGTTTGTCTCAGCACATTCAGACCTACCTCTTCAAGAAAGCCTGTTATCCAAATAATACTGAAAATGTGATTCTATCAACATTCTACAATACTGTCCTCTAAACTTCCTCAACTAACATCAATGCCCATTCTGTGCTGTGCTGCCACCTTCTATTATCCAATCAGCAAGAAACTCTCTAAACCAAAATGACATGTACAAGCAATTTATTAACCTACTTTATGTCATGTGTCAGTGATATTGTGTCCTTTTCTATGGTCCTTTATTGCTGATGTATCGTGTATAACTTCTAACTCTAAGGTACAGTAGTTTACTACTTTGGTATTGGACCAGAAACATAGAGTAGAAATTCCACCATGACAAATTGTGAAATTGAATTCAATAATTCTGGTAATTTATGGGCTGCAAGATTGTTGTAAAAACCCAACAGGTTCTCTAATACTCTTCAAGTCTGATCTCCACATGATGCCAGTCCTACACTATGTGCTTGACTCTTAAAGCCCTCTTAAGTGGCGAGCAAGTTACTTAATTGTAAAAACAATCACTAAGAAACACAATGAGGTCAACAAGGGTTGGAAAAGGGACTTAGGGGTTCGGGTACACAGATCATTGAAGTGTCATGAACAGGTGCAGAAAATAATCAAGAAGGCTAATGGAATGCTGGCCTTTATATCTAGAGGACTGGAGTACAAGGGGGCAGAAGTTATGCTGCAGCTATACAAAACCCTGGTTAGACCACACCTGGAGTACTGTGAGCAGTTCTGGGCACATTGGCCTTGGAGGGAGTGCAGCGTAGGTTTACTAGAATGATACCCGGACTTCAAGGGTTAAGTTATGAGGAGGGATTACACAAATTGGGGTTGTATTCTCTAGAGTTTAGAAGGTTAAGGGGTGATCTGATCGAAGTTTATAAGATATTAAGGGGAACGGATAGGGTGGATAGAGAGCAACTATTTCCGCTGGTTGGGGATTCTAGGAGTAGGGGGCACAGTCTAAAAATTAGAGCCAGACCTTTCAGGAGTGAGATTAGAAAACATTTCTACACAAAAAGGGTGGTAGAAGTTTGGAACTCTCTTCCGCAAACGGCAATTGATACTAGCTCAATTGCTAAATTGAAATCTGAGATAGATAGCTTTTTGGCAACCAAAGGGATTAAGGGATATGGGCCAAAAGCAGGTATATGGAGTTAGATCACAAATCAGCCATGATCTTATCAAATGGTGGAACAGGCACGAGGGGCTGAATGGCCTACTCCTGTTCCTATGCTCCTATGTTCCTAAAATCTCTCCGGTGAGCAATTTTAAAGTTGCTGCAAGACTGGTGTGGCTACAAGTTAGTACAAAAGTATATAACATAGAGATTCTTAGGGCCTGAAACAGTTGGCTCAATCACAATAGCATCTAAATATATTTTGAATATCCTCAGTGTTTTAGCCTCTATTCCATTGCTTGGTAGATTATTTCAATAATTTATCAGTTTTGATTAAAGGAGTTTTTCCAAATTTACTTTTCACCAATTGTCATTTATGTCATTTGGCTCTACTTTCCTAGTGTACTTTGAAGTCATAATCTGGGTTCAGCTTATCTATACCATTTTAATATTTTATACACTTCAGTGAGGTACTCCTTTAACTGCCTTTTTTCCATTCTATAAAACTTAAGATGCACTACTCTTTCCTCATAACTCGTGCACTTTATATTTGTGATCAGTCTTGTTCTTTTCCGTATCTTTTTATGTTGTGCCATAATGAAAACCGAACACAGTGGGCCTGAAAATCTGCTACAGGTACATGCCATGAAGCAATTAACTGATTGCCCAAAAATTAATTTTCAACTCATTTGCATAACAATGCATAATTGCCAATACAACTTTGTCCTTGTGCAGGGAGTAAACCCAATGGGCAAGTGGAAACTCTGGCCAGCAGGTCCAATTTAAATGGATTTGTGCACATAAAGGTGCATATGGGGACAAATATTAATTTCAGCCATTAGCAAGCTTCAAAGTCAATATCAGATATTGGCCAACCTTGGTCAAGGCCAGGAGGTGACGAAGTGGCAGGCATAAATTAAGTGAATAGAAACCCAGTGTGGAGGCATAAAACAAATCCTGTGCGCAGGTGATGCAGTGGGATAGCACCCAGTGCCCTGTTTGATGGATGGCTCAATGGACATGCAGCTACAGGACACCTTGTCCAGAGGACACCAGTGCACAAATCTTGGCAGCAGGTGATGAGCAAGCTCAACACTGCACACATGACCTGCAGGAACTGGGAACAGATGGAGAAGAAGATGACACACTTAAAAGGAATCTGGCAATGAAACAATAGCCAGCAGTATCAGATACCTCATGGACTGTGTAAAGATTGTTTCCCACAAAGTGATGCCTGCTCTCTATGTACTCCTCACCCATGCCAAGGCTTTGCACAACCTTATAGCTCACTCTAAAGATTAAAGTTTCTCCATAGGCATCCAGGGCAACAGGCATGAAACAGGCGTTAGTCCTTTTACATATGCAAATAGGGTGCCTAATGCCTGTTTAAGGCAACCTTTGCAAAATTGGATTGTGCATGCTGAAATCAATCACCTTCAGGAAACTGGGCTTATTAAAATTTAAATCTATCCCTGATGCAGGACATCAGAAATGCAGACATCCATTGCACCCAGAGTTGCTAGGGCACAAATGACGGGAATTACACTGTATGACGTATTTCCTTCATGGCATGATAATACATGGGCCTATTAGGCACCTGCTGCCAGTTCCGACATAATTTTTGACAGATGCAAAAAGGGGCAGGGACCAGGGTGTAACGGGCTCTTGCCCCATTTAGCATCCCGACCCACTCAGGTTACAACAGTTTCCTGACACAATGACGGAGGAAGTTCAGGGCCACAATCACTTGATGATGCCCAGGTTGGCATGCAGTTTGTGTGCATGTTTGTCACTGTGCTTGTGCTGCTTCAACTTCTAACCTCGCGAAACAACTTTTTCTGCTGGTAAAACAGATGCCACCCCGAAGGCAATATCCCAACCTACAGAAAGGCGCCATCGGTCAATTGTAGATGCCCAAAGCATACCCAAGGAGCTCTAACAGGACCTGAGGGCCCGCCAACATAGGCGATGGTGAGTCTGGGCAAACCACCTCAGGTATAGGAAGACCTCCCTCTTTGGAAACCTTCATTGTTTTGAGGCTTCCCGCAGGCAAGAGGCATTCTGAAAAGAGTTCCCATCCTACCGGTGGAGGATGTGGCATATCATAGTGAACCTAAGAGAAAAAGTCTAAATTGAAGTGCAATGCAAAAAAAGCAGTGCAGATGAAGAACTGCAACAAAAGGAAATGAAAAAGGCCAAGAAAAACACCGGCCAAATCACTACGCAGACAGCTTTGAAAAAAACAGGAAGTGCCTTCTGCTGCCTCTGCACTGCTACTGACTTCCGTGTGCCTTTTTTTAAGTGTGCAGGCACATGATGGTCCTCAAAGCCAAAACAAGTAGCAAAACCATGTTTGGGAGGCACAACCACTATTTGCTTCTTTTTGGCCCTATAATAAGGCTTGCTCCATGAAGCAGTAAGAGCCTCCTATTCTCCCTGCACTGCCTGGGCAGAAAACCCATGCACTTTTGTATCGCGAGGCCTCTGCCCCCGAATTTCCTCCTGCCCTTTGCGCCCTGCGCACGGGAGCAGATTTCCAGCCCCAGTGCTCCGTGAATTGCTGTTATGAAAGTGGTAAGGGAGATTCAAAAGTCTGTAATGAAAAGAAAATTACTTGAGGACAATTGTGGCTTTGTGCTAGTTACGTCTGCACAACCACGGTTTAAGAAGTAAACTCTCAAGAACAGGTTGATTTTAAAGATTTATATTCGGGTGTTCTGATTTTAGCTACTTTTTGCTTTCCTCTTTTTTCCATTCTCCTCATGTCACGCACTTCTGCCCAAGCAGTCAGTCAAGTGACCTGCTTCCAATCCTCTGCCCACGTCACCCTGCAATCAGTACCTGCCAGAAATCCCATTCCAACAGATAGAGTGGAATCATTAACAGGAAGTCACACAGTGTTAAGAAGGTTTGTATAAACTCTTTCCAATTAAGATTTAAATAATTTTTTATTCAGAAAATCTTACTCCAAATTTGAATGGCATAACATAACTTATTGTTTCACACGATACATGTGTTTATATTCACTAATAATCCCAGCAAATTCAGATTTCCAATCAAGTTTTTTGTTCGTTCCAAAGGTTTCACATAAGTTTAGCAACACCAGACTTTGTGAATAGTTAAACACCGCAGGAAAGTTTTGGCTGAATGACTGCATGGAAAATACAGAGGGAAATGAAAGGGGCAACTATTATTAATAGAACAGCTAAACATAAGACATCAGAAGCACAGAGGCAGCTCTGGCCCAGCTGTAGTTGTGCTGTGATGGACACCCAACCTGATGTCCACAAATTAAAAAAAACCCAGCCTCAAATGATATTCAGTCTTATCGGCCCTCCGTGGGTGACTTGGTCGGGCTGCTGACCTGTTCTTGGCCAGGCTGCCTGTGCAGAACAGTATGCCAGCAGTCTGCCTCACTCAGGGAAAGAAAACTTGGCAAGACCAATTTCATTCCAGGGAGCAATCTGCCAGCCAGACCATCAGGCTGCCCTTACTGAAAGCCAAAGGTGGTCATCTGAGGCAGCTGTAAAATCCTAATGAGTGAAAACATACCCAAAAAGAAATAAACAAATCTGCAAATAAAATATTAATACGCGAACCTACTGACATTCGAGTTTTTACTTTCTTTTAATTACATTCTGCAAGGCACAGTGTGCTGCATACTAAGCATTGGAAGAATTTCCTTTATAAATTCTCCCCCACGTTCAGAGGAGGCAATGCTTACAATGTCTTCAAATTAGGCAACTATAATCCATCCAAACCTCTTAAACTGTTCAATGCGACTTTCACATAGAAGATAAAGCATGCTGCATCGACTCAGGCCTTGAATCAGGGCATTTTAATTATTTTGGGGGGAAAAATTGGTTAAGGTTCCGTTCTGGGCGATGTTAGTGCCTTAGCCCCATATCCCTTAATACCCTTGGTTCACAGAACTCTATCAATCTCAGATTTAACATTCACAAGTGAGCTAGCATCAACTGCCGTCAGTAGAAGAGCATTCCAAACGTCTCCCACCCTTTGCGTGTAGAAGCATTTCCTAACTTCACTCCTGCACGTCCTGGCTCTAAATGTTAGGCTATGTCCCCGCGTCCTAGCATTGAAGTCTAGGAGACCTCCAAAAACGGTTACAAATGTCTCAGCAGCCAGAGGCAATAATCCAGCCACTAACCTGTAAATCTTGCATGGTCCCTTTAAATAGCACCGGTGAGGGGTCCTCCAGGAACTCTAAGACATGTTCAGATGGTCGAGGTTAAGACTGTGTGTTGAGTTGAACATTAAGTCCCAAAATGGTGTCTATCACTTTAAATCAGCGTTGCACAGTGATTGAAGCCATTTTCTCCCTACTTTACATGATTCCAGCGTTTCTTATCTGTGCCTGCACAAACTCCTATGCCAAGATGGCGTCTGGCGCACGTCACGCAGGAAACACATCCAAGACGCTATCTTGGATGTTGGAGAGGCCGTGTAGCGCTGAAACAATGGGCGCTACACGGCCCAATTTAGCGCCCTTTTTTTTTGCTGAGCAGAATCTAAAAGGTTCTCCCAATGGAAAAAAAACGATCTCTGCATCGATGTGAATGAGATTCGCACAATTATCTGACAGTTCAGGCTCCGTTATTCTGCTGACAGACCTCACACAATTCTACAACAACAACATAGAATCATAAAATCTTACAGCACAGAAGGAGCCCATTCGGCCTGTCATGCCTGTGCCAGATCTTTGAAAGTGCTGTCCAATCTAGTCCCACACCCCAGCTTTTTCCCCATAACCCTGCAAATTAGCCCTCTTCAAAAACATGTCCAATTGCCTTTTGAAAGATCCTACAGAATCTGCTTCCAACACCCTTTCAGGTAGTGCGTTCTAGATCTTAACAACTCTCTATGTGATAAAAAAATCTCCTCATTTCCCCTCTAGTTCTTTTGCAAATTATTTTACATCTATGAACTCTGGTTACCGACCCACCTGCCAGAGGAAACAGTTTCTCCCTACTTGCTCTATCAAAACCCCTCATAATTTTGAACAGCTCTCTTAGGTCTCCCCTTAACCTTCCCTGCTCTAAGGAGAACAATCCCAGCTTCTCCAGTCTCTCCACATAACAGAAGTCCCTCATCCCTGGTATCATCCTGGTAAACCTCCTCTGTACTCTCTCCAAGGCCTTGACATCCTTCCTAAAGTGTGGTGTCTATAATTGTCCAGCTGAGACCAGGTTTAGCATGATTTCTTGTTTTTGTATCCAATGCCTTTACTTACAAATGTAAACAATTTTACAACACCAAGTTATAGTCCAGCAATTTTATTTTAAATTCACAAGCTTTCGGAGGCTTCCTCCTTCGTCAGGTGAACGATGTGAAAATTCACCTGACGAAGGAGGAAGCCTCCGAAAGCTTGTGAATTTAAAATAAAATTGCTGGACTATAACTTGGTGTTGTAAAATTGTTTACAATTGTCAACCCCAGTCCATCACCGGCATCTCCACATCTTTACTTACAAAGCCAAGTATTCCATATGCTTCCTTAACCACCTTATCAACATGTGCTGCCACCTTCAAAGATTTATGAATATGCACCCCCAGGTCCCTCTGCTCTTGCACCCCCCCCCCCTCAAAATAGTACAATTTAGATTATACTGCCTACTCCATGTTGTTCCTCCCAAAGTGCATCATTTCACACTTATCCACATTAAACTGCATCTGCCATGCGTCTGCCCATTTCACCAGTCTGTCTATGTCCTCTTGAAGTCTGCTACTATCCTGCTCACTATTTACTATGTTGCCAAGTTTTGTATTATCCTCAACATAGTGAAACATCCCAGGGAATTTTACAAGGAGAGTGGTGGGGGGGTGTGGGGGGGGGGGGGTGTGGGGGGGTGTGGAGTGGGTGGGGGTGAACGGACACTGGACAGGAGTTGAAGGAGGTTCAGGGAGGTGATAGAAGGCAGGGTTGACAAGATGGGTTTTGCAGTCTTTTGAAAGTGGTGAGAGCTGTGGCAAGTTGGAGGGTTGTAGGGAGAAAATTCCAGAGCACAGGGTCATAATGGCTGATGGCTCTGCCACCAATGAAGGGAAAATGGAAAGCCTGGTAAACTCCCATCCAAGTAAAGAACATCCCAGTCCTTGCAACTGATACACTTGAAATATTGAACCTGAAATTACTTTTAGTCCCCCATAACAATGAGAGACATGACAATTTCTATTATAATTATAATGAATTATTAATGAAATCAGAGGAACCAACAAAGTTTTTGCTTTTGCTTTCAATTAGGAATAAAGATAAGTTCTAAGTTCCTTATAAAAGTAAATGCTGTCTGACTCAAAATAAAACATGTTGCTGCATGTTTTTTAAAATTTTTATTTGAGATTTTACTTTTTATTTTTCAAGTGGGATTGCTCACCTCTACCCATTCTCTATTAGCCAGGTTGAAACTTCACTCTGATATCCACAATGAATGGGCTAGATTCAAACCAATCTCAGATGGTATGGTAATCCACTGCACTATACAGAGTGTAGTTTTACAACAACAACTTGCATTTATATAGCACCTTTAACGAAGCAAAACGTCACAAAACGCCTCACAGGAGCGTTATCAAACAAAATTTGACACAAAGCCACATCAGGAGATTTTAGGACAGATGACCAAAAGCTTGGTCAAAGAGGTAGGTTTTAAGGAGGGTCTTAAAGGAGGAGAGGTAGAGAGACATAGAGGTTTAGGGAGAGAATTACAGAGCTTAGGGCCTAAGCAGCTGAAGGCACAGCCGCCAATGGTGGAGCGATTAACATCGGAGATGCACAAGGGGCAAGAAATGGGAGAGTGTGGAGATCTCACAGGGTTGTAGGGCTGGAGGTGGTTTCAGTAATAGGGAGGGGCGAGGCTATGGAGGGATTTGAAAACAAGGAAACTTTGTAAATGTGTTGGTGCAGGCATACACAATGATACTGTCCCACCACTGTCAATGTCACTTTAGTTCCACACCTGTTAAACCGTTCAGCAATGCTGGCTGTTTGACAAATGTTGTCACTTTATTTCAAATTTCCAAAATTTCCACATCCAATACTTTGAGCTGTGCTGTTTTTTTTGTGTAAGTGTGCTTTGGTTTGAGGCAGGGTTCATAAGACTTAGAGAAATTATAATTGTAAGGAACTCATTAACCACAGCTAAAGGATGATGAATATACGTGTAAGAATATGGCTGGAGAAGCGGGCTTTTTGCAAGTTTTCTCCTCAGCTGTATATGTGTTCTGCTCTCGCACTATGCTTGCTGACTGTCGTTGCAGGGTATCAGCCTGTCCAAAGTATTTTTGCTTTCAAACTTACCTCAAGAAGTGTTGAAGTTCATGCATTAATTTGTTTTGATGGCTTATATAAAAAAAATTCAAATTACTCCTAAAAATAGTTCCCCTAGGGCTTTTGTTCTCAATAGCTTTCCGTGGAAGAGAGCTAGGCTTAAAAACAAGTCTTTGCATGGTTAGTCTTGCTATAAATCTTTAAAAATTCTCTAAGTTGTACACACAGGTACTCACTGGGAGCTATAATCTGCTAGCTTGAATAGGTAAGTACCTAATTCTTTCACAATCTCTTCCCCTGTCTGTACTTCTTTGTTCCAATCTCTCCCCCTCCCCCATCCACTGTGCTCCACTCCTCGCTCCTGGATTTGTTCCACCCCTGACCCCCCCAACTGTGCTCCACTCTCTAGCCCTCATGTATGCCATTCCCCTGATCCCTGTGCTGCACCGACTATTTACACACTGTGCTCCACTCCCAGGCCACCTATCCTCCATTCCCCAGCACCCTCCTGTGTGCCACTTTCTGCCCTCCACTGGGTTTCACTTCCTGGTCGCTCACTGTGTTCCATTCCCTGTCTTGAAATGGAAAACATCAAAACCGTGTTCCAGATTCCAGACTAGCCACAAGCAATGCCATGGGAGATCAGCTAATATTGTACAAAATTTGTTGGTTTGGGAACTAAAATATGTCAGATTAAAAATTTGACTTTCCACTCAGGGAAAGTAAATGAAGAAGGTCCAGCGGCAAAAGATCGCCATGGTGATGAAATATATTCCACAAACAACATACCAAGGGCTTCGTTAATTGAAAGAAAACAGACCAGAAAGTCCAGTATGCACTGAACCAACAAAAGCTGCCTGACTGTAGTTCGAGCAGATCATTAAAGCACTAGAGCAGTTTGTATTCAATTATTCAAATTGTAAATCATCTCTGTAAAAAATAGGATACTTACAGCAGTCTTGTAATGCTAGAGTTTTAGACCCAAGCACAGAGTGAAATCCTAGCCTCTACTTACATTCACACTTTTAAATTTGCTACCCACAAAATAAAAGCAACAATAATTCGCATTTATATAATATTTTTAAGGTAGAAAAATGTCCCAAGGCGCTTCATGGAGGCGTAATCACACAAAAATTGACACCAAGCCAAAGAAGGAGATATTAGGAGGGGTTGGTCAAAGAGGTGGGTTTTGAAGGCGGTCTTAAAGGAGGAGAGGCAGGTGAAGAGGCAGAAGGGTTTAGGGAGCAAATTCCAGAGCATGGAGCCTAGGCAACTGAAGGTGCAGCTGGCAATGGTAGGGTGAAAGGAGCGAGGGTTGCACAAGAGGGCCAGAGTCAGAGGAACAGAGAATTCTAGGAGGTTGTAGGGCTGGAGGAAGTTACAGAGATAGGGAGGCATTGGAGAACTGGGAGCCAATGTAGGTCAGCAAGGACAGAAATAATGGGTAAGCAGAACTTGGTGCGGTATAGGATACGGGCAGGAGTTTTCGACGAGCTGAAGTTTATAGAACGTGGACGAAGGGAGGCCAGCCAGGAGAGCACTGGAATAGTCCTGTCTGGAGGTGACAAAGGCAGTGATGACAGTTTCAGTAGCAGATGGGCTGAGGCAGGGACGGAAGTAGGCGATGTTACAGAGGTGTAGGTAGGTGGTCTTTGTGATAGAGAGGACATAGGGTGGGTAGTTGCGTAAGGTCTGGTTCAATCTGAGACAATGTTCAAGGAGGGGGATGGAATCGGTGGCAAAGTTATGAAGTTTTGTTCGGGGCCAAAGATAATGGCTTTGGTCGTCCCAATGTTTAACTGGAGGAAATTGTGGCTCATCCAAGATTGGATGTCAGACAAGCAGTCTGGCAACATTGATGCAGTGTAGGCATCAAGAGAGGTGGAGCAGAGGTAGAGTTAAATCCACACTTGGACTCTGACCCCATGTCTTTGGATTATGTCCCCATGGGGCAGCATGTAGATGAGTAAGAGGAGGGGGCTAAGGAAAGATCCTTGGCGGATTCCAAAGGTAACGATGCGAGGCCAGATAGAGAAATCATTGCTGGAGATGCTCTGACAATGATTGGATAGGTAAAAATAGAACCAAGTGAGGGCAGTCTCACTGAGCTTGACAACAGTGGAGAGGTGTTGGAGGAGGATGACTGGGTCGACTGTGTCAAAGACTGCAAAGAGGTCAAGAAGGATGAAAGAGAAAAATGCACCACGATCACAGTCACAGAAGTTGTTATTTGTTGTGGGGCAGTATTAGTCTCTGCTACTGATCAGGAAACTTGCCGTATGGGGAATGATGGTCTCAATCCCATATCCTTCCATTCCATTACTCAGCATGATTGCATCCAAAAGGATTATTTCCAAAAGGTGATCAGATAATTTCATGATTTTTGAACCACAGGGCTAGCAGGTTCCCAGAGCTAAATATGTATGGGCTGTAGGGAGTTTGTGAGGGAATCTGAATCCAAACCTTAGAGCTACAATCAGAAGAGTGAAATTCCTTATCTATCTCTGAAGTTCAGATCAGTACTGCGCAATCATTTCACCCACTCATGACAGATAGGGCTGTCAATACCTCTTACAACTGTCAAGTTATTGTCTCAGAACCATCAAGACCTCTTCAACCAAGCCTTTGGTCACTCCTTTTAATCTTTCCTCTTTAACTCAGCATTCGTTTTACCTTACACCTCCACGCAGTACGTTAGGACATTTTTATACATTAAAGGCTCTATAAATTCAAGATGTTGATGTTGTTGCTGTTCTATAGCTAATATATAATTCCCTTTCCACATTGACAGTGGATAATTGAGGACTCTACTATAGACCATACAGAAATCTTTTTCCTACTGCCTACAGGGCGAGGGGGCAAGCAACATTCTACGATTCAGATTCTCAAGACATGATGAAACCTAACACCATGCTATCACTTTCCTGCCTAATTTTTCAGAAGGGGAGAAAACCTAGAAAGACCACCCTTGTCTTATAGACGCAGGTGGGGGGGGGGGGACAGCAGAGGGGAAATAAGAACAAAGTTATTGTTAAAAAACATGATAAATGATGGCCTGTTAGTATCATTGAAGTTCATAATGATCAGTGTCAGCACATATTTTGGAGAATGGCACATGGCCCTCCCCCTGTAGGCAGCGGGAGAAAGGTTTGTGTATGGTCTGAAGTAAATGGTCTTCATGTCCCTTCTTTGAGAGGTGTGGAGAAAAGGATTGTGTATGGTCTGTAGTACAAGTCTTGACAACCCCTTCTGTACTGTGTGGGAGAAAGGATCATGAATGAGCTGTTGTACAGTTTTGACCACAAACTTGTGCCACATTGCATCCAAATAGTTGAATGAGAAATCAGTTTGGAATGTTCTATGGAATATAGAACTAATGATAATATAAAGTGAGGAAAGCAACATCCCAATAGACAGGAGGTGGTATCATACTTATTTTTACACCGTGATGTTTCTGAAAAAAATGTTTGTAGCTCTCTATTGAATAGCATACAGTACAGCATGATGGAAAAACATGTGAAATGAGTAGAGGACATAGAATGTCCTGGGAGATTTTAACTATCCTCAAATAAACTGGCAAGAAGAGGTATGTAAAGGAGTACAGGGAAATTAAGTATTTACAATGTGTACAGGACTCCTTTCTTACCCAATATGTAAAAAGTCCAACAAGAGAGGAAGCACTGCTGGATCTAGTAGTGGGAAATGAATCCAGAACAGATAAGAGAAGTAAACATAGGGGAACATCTAGGCAATACCGATCACAACATGGTAAGGTTTAAGCTAAAGATTAAGAAGGACATAAGTAAGACAAAGACCAAAGTAATAAACTGGAAAAAAGCTGATTTTCAGGGGATGAGAATGAAACTAGGAAAAGTAAACTGGAAACGTTTATTAATAAATGAAGAAATAGAACTGCAGTGGGAAACATTTAAAACAGTGATCATTAGAGTTCAGAAGAAATATATTCCACTAAAAAGCAAGAACAAACTAGTCAGTAATTGCACACCATGGATGAATAAAGAAATAAGGTCAAAATTGAAACTAACGAAAAAGGAATACACTAAGTATAAAGACAACAAAGGAGAGAATGACAAAAGGGAATACGAAAAGGTTAGGAAAGAAATTTAAAAAAACAATTAGGAAGGCAATGAGAAACTATGAAATTAAGTTATCAAGGAATATAAAAAGAAATAATAAAGTATTCTACAGACCATAAATAACAAAAGAAAAATCAGGATAGGGATAGGGCCATTAAGAGATACACACGATGAACTCGTAGGTAATGACAGTGAAATGGCAGAAATATTAAATAGTTACTTTGCCTCAGTACTTACCAGGGAGACTAACATGGTGGGCATTAGAAGAAGAGATCAAAAAAGATATAAAGACATTTAAGATAGAAAGGGGGGAGATAATTGATAAACCAAACAAACTTAGAGAAGATAAAACCCCTGGTCTGGATGGAGTGCATTTGCGCATATTAAAAGAAGTTAGGGAAGAGATGGAAGAGGCACTATCACTTATATATAAAAATTCATTAGAAAAGGGAATAGTGCCAGAGGACTGGTGGACAGCTAATGTTGTTCCTATATTTAAAAAGAGAGATAGAACTAGCCTAGGGAACTATAGACTAATTAGCTTAATGTCAGTGGTAGGAAAGATAATGGAATCCTTACTCAAAGATGTAATAGAAAAACATCTAGAAACTGAAAAGATAATAAAGAATAGTTAGCACGGATTTCAAAAGGGAAGGTAATGCTTGACCAACCTTATTGAATTCTTTGAAGAAGTAACAGAAAGGGTAGACAAGGGTAATACAGTAGATGTAATATATTTGGATTTTCAAAAGGCCTTCAATAAGGTACCACATAGTAGACTCATGACTAAGGTCAGAGTATGTGGAGTCAGGGGACAAGTTGCAGAATGGATAGCAAGCTGGCTAAAAAACAGAAAACAGAGAGTTGGGGTTAAAGGTAGTTACAAAGACTGGCAAAATGTAGGAAGTGGTGTTCCACAAGGATCGGTGCTGGGACCATGTTGTTCATCATTTACACAAACGATTTGGACTCAGGAATCGGAAGTACAATTTCAAAATTTGTGGACGACACCAAATTGGGGGGTATAGTTAATACCGAGGAGGACTGCAACAAAATGCAGGAAGACATTAATAAACTTGCAGATTGGGCATGTAATTGGCAAATGAATTTCAATATAGATAAGTCTGAGGTATTACATTTTGGTAGGAAGAATAAGGGGGCCATATATTGCTTGGATAATAAGAGTCTAAATGGGGTAGAAGAGCAGAGGGATCTGAAGGTACAGATACACAAATCACCAAAAGTAGCAACGCAGGTTAATAAGGCCATAAAAAAAGTAAACCAAGCACTGGGGTTCATTTCTAGAGGAATAGAATTGAAAAGCAGAGAAGTTATGTTAAACTTGTCTGGAATCATGGTTAGACCACACTTGGATTACAGTGAACAGTTCTGGCCTCCATAGTTATTCCAGAGGCACTGGAGAAGATGCAGAAAAGATTTACTAGGATGATACCAGAACTGAGAGGTTATACATATCAGGAAAGATTGAGCAGGCCAGGGCTCTTTTCTCTAGGAAAGAGAAGACTGAGGGGTGACCTGATAGAGTTCTTTAAGATTATGAAAGTGTTTGCTGGATAAATGTAGAGAAGCTGTTTCCACTTGCGTGGGTGACCAGAACTAGGAGCCATAAATATAAGATAGTCGCTACTAAATCCAATAGGGAATTCAGGAGAAACTTCTTTCACCAGAGAGTGGTTCGAATGTGGAACTCGCTGCCACAAGGAATAGTTGAGGTGACGAGCATAGATGCATTTAAGGGGAAGCTAGATAAACACATAAGGGAGAAAAAAATAGAAGGATATGCCGATAGAGTTAGACGAAGTAGGGAGGGAGGAGACTCATGTGGAGCATAAACACCGGCACGGACCTGTTGAGCCGAAAGGCCTGTTTCTGTGCTGTACATTCTGTGTAATTCTATGCAATCCTATGTAATAATAAGAGTCTAAATATATATTAATTACCTGGACTTGGGTATAGAGGGTATAATTTCAAAGTTTGCAGATAATATGAAACTCAGAAATGTAGTAAACAATGGAGGATAGTAACAGACTTCAGGAGGACATAGACGGACTGGTGAAATGGGCAGACACATGGCAGATGAAATTTAATGCAGAGAAGTGTGAAGTGATACATTTTGGTAGGAAGAATGAGGAGAGGCAATATTAACTGTATGATACAATTTTAAAGGGGGTGCAGGAACAGAGAGATCTGGGGGTGTATGAACACAAATCTTTGAAGGCGGCAGGACAAGTTGAGAAGGCTGTTAAAAAAGCATATGGGATGCTTGGGCTTTATTAATAGAAGGAATCTTACAACACCAGGTTATAGTCCAACAAATTTATTTTAAAATCACAAGCTTTCGGAGATTATCCCCTTCGTCAGATGAATGTGTGAAAAGGTTCTCAAATCGCATATCTTATACTATGTTGGGACAGCATCACACCAATCAAAAGGTGTCGTTGTTATTCAAACAGGCCAGTCACGGAGAACAGCACGTCCCAGTACACTGGATATACATTGTGTCGATTACACAGGCAGGCAGAAAGAAACTCAAAATGGCAGAGAGAGAGAGAGAGAGAATTTTTAAAAACATATAATTTTTTTCCCCCTTTTTGCTGGTGGGGTTACGTGTAGCGTGACATGAACCCAAGATCCCGGTTGAGGCCGTCCTCATGGGTGCGGAACTTGGCTATCAACTTCTGCTCGACGATTTTGCGTTGTCGTGTGTCTCGAAGGCCGCCTTGGAGAACGCTTACCCGAAGATCGGTGGCTGAATGTGCTTGACTGCTAAAGTGTTCCCCGACTGGGAGGGAACCCTCCTGTCTGGCGATTGTTGCGCGGTGTCCGTCCATCCGTTGTCGCAGCGTCTGCATGGTCTCGCCAATGTACCATGCTCCGGGGCATCCTTTCCTGCAACGTATGAGGTAGACAACGTTGGCCGAGTCACAGGAGTATGAACCATGTACCTGGTGCGTGGTGTCCTCTCGTGTGATGGTGGTATCCGTGTCGATGATCTGGCATGTCTTGCAGAGGTTGCCGTGGCAGGGTTGTGTGGTGTCGTGGACGCTGTTCTCCTGAAAACTGGGTAACTTGCTGCGAACGATGGTCTGTTTGAGGTTGGGTGGCTGTTTAAAGGCGAGCAGTGGAGGCGTGGGGATGGCCATAGCGAGGTGTTCGTCGTCATCGATGACATGTTGAAGGCTGCGGAGAACATGGTGTAGTTTCTCCGCTCCAGGGAAGTACTGGACGACGAAGGGTACTCTGTTGGTTGCGTCCCGTGTTTGTCTTCTGAGGAGGTCTATGCGATTCTTCGCTGTGGCCCATCGGAACTGTCGACCGACAAGTCGAGCGTCATATCCCGTTCTTACGAGGGCGTCTTTCAGCGTCTGTAGGTGTCCATCGCGTTCCTCCTCGTCTGAGCAGATCCTGTGTATTCGTAGGGCCTGTCCATAGGGGATGGCCTCTTTGACGTGGTTGGGGTGGAAGCTGGAAAAGTGGAGCATCGTGAGGTTGTCCGTGGGCTTGCGGTAGAGTGAGGTGCTGAGGTGCCCGTCTTTGATGGAGATTTGTGTGTCCAAGAAAGAAACCGATTCTGAGGAGTAGTCCATGGTGAGTTTGATGGTGGGATGGAACTTGTTGATGTTATCGTGTAGTCTCTTCAGTGATTCTTCGCCGTGGGTCCATAGGAAGAAAATGTCGTCGATGTATCTGGTGTATAGCGTTGGTTGGAGGTCCTGTGCAGTGAAGAAGTCGTGCTCGAACTTGTGCATGAAAATGTTGGCGTATTGGGGTGCGAATTTGGTCCCCATGGCTGTTCCGTGGGTTTGGGTAAAGAACTGGTTATCGAAGGTGAAGACATTGTGATCCAGGCTGAAGCGGATGAGTTGCAGGATGGCGTCTGGAGATTGGCTGTTGTTGGTGTTGAGTACTGAGGCTGTTGCAGCGATGCCGTCATCGTGGGGGATACTGGTGTATAGTGCCGAGACGTCCATTGTGGTGAGAAGTGTTCCTGGTTCAACTGGTCCGTGGATGCTGAGTTTTTGTAGGAAGTCTGTAGTGTCGCGACAGAAGCTGGGGGTTCCCTGTACGATGGGTTTCAGGATGCCCTCGACGTATCCAGAGAGGTTCTCACACAGGGTTCTCCACATCATCTTTATTAATAGACATAGTGTACAACAGCAAGGAAGTTATGATAAACCTTTATAAAACACTGGTTAGGCCTCAGCTGGAGCATTGTGTTCAATTCTGGGCGCCACACTTTAGGAAGGCTGTCTAGGCCTTAGAGAGGGTGCAAAAGAGATTTACCAGAATGGTACCAGGGATGAGAGACTTCAGTTATGTGGAGAGATTGGAGAAGCTGGGGTTGTTCTCCTTAGAACAGAGAAAGTTAAGGGGAGATTTGATAGAGGTCTTCAAAATCATGAAGGGTTTTGATAGAGTAAATAAAGAGAAATTGTTTCCAGTGGCAGAGGGGTCGGTAACCAGAGGACACAGATTTAAGGTGATCAGCAAAAGAGCCAGAGGTGACATGAGGAAACATTTTTTATTTTACGCAGCGAGTTATAACAATCTGGAACGCTCTGCCTGAAAGGGTGGTGGAAGCAGATTCAATAGTAACTTTCAAAAGGAAATTGGATAAATTCTTGAATGGAAAAAAATTACAGGATTATGGGGAAAGAGCAGGGGAATGGGTCTAATTGGATAGCTCTTTCAAAGAGCCAGTACAGGCACACTGGGCCGAATGACCTCCTCCTGTGCTGTACCTACAATGATACTTATGATATGTTTGAACAGTGTAGCAGACGCACATAGGTTTTGCACAAGGTGCAGCAGCTTTTAAAGTGACCTTAAAATGCTGAGCATTTGTTTTGCGTGTGCTCCTTGAGCAGTAGCAGGTGACTGACATTTCAAGAACTGAATGTTGTAAAAGACCTTCCCCCAAACCCTTCCACCTGAACAAAGCTGTATTTAGATTTAACAAGAGGAACTGGGACCAACAATAACCAATAGTTCCGTCTGCACTGGTAGTTTACATTTTAACTTGAAGCAATTCATGTTGGGCAGCAACTTGTGAAAAGTAATTAACAGTCTAGTGTAATATTTAACTTCATAACAGCCAGAACTTAGAGCTATTCTGGGAGTTTTTATTAGCCAGAGCTGGCAGGTGAAACAGCTGAACTCTGGAAATGGAAAATCTTGATTTAATTTCTCAGATAACACTATCATAGAGTCATGCAGCACAGAAACAGGCCGTTCAGCCCAATGTGCCTGTGCCGGCTCTTTGAGATATCCAATTAGTCTCACTCCTCTGCTCTAAGGAGAACAACGCCTGCTTCTCCAGTCTCTCCACATAACTGAAATCCCTCATCCCTGGTACCATTCCAGTAAATCTCCTCTGCACCCTCTCGAAGGCCTTGACACCTTCCTAAATTGTGGTGCCCACAAATGGACAGAATACTCCAGGTGAGGCCCAACCAATGATTTATAAAGGTGAAGCATAACTTCCTTGCTTTTGTACTCTATATCAGGTTTTGTTTCTGTTGAACTCACAATTGAAGCATCCTTACAAGATCCACTGGGGTAAAAATTCGATAAGGGCCCGTTTTGGGCCATGTTATTGCCCCACGCCCGTCAGACCCTGGGCAGGCAAGATGCAAGTTTGGACCCAAGGGAGTACTTACCCGCAATCAGCGTTCCTTTCCAGGCCTTGCACGTGGAGTCAATGCAATTTGCACTTTCCACCACCAGAGGGAGCTCAATCTCTTAAAGGGAGGATGTTTCTTAGAAATCTCTTAAAGGTAGCTGGTACCTGTTATTTGCTGAAAATAACAGTCTACTGTCTGTACGGAGTCTGAACAGAGATCAGACATCACACACGTAAAACACAGATGCCGATCCCATCCTTATGTTTACACACTGATGAGTTATGTTAAAACATTGAATAAAGGTTGCGCACTACTAAATTCCACATCCTCCAATCTGCACGCCAGACCTCACCAATCTGCCAATCTGCGTTGGTACCAGGCCTGCGAGAGTGTATGCACCAAGGTTCTCTGCTGATGCGCTAGAGACCTTGTGTGCAAGAGGAGGACAGAAGGAGGGACATCTTATATCCGTGGGGGTGGGGGGGCAAGAGCCCCGCCAGACATATACTCAAAAGACAGTGGGAGACAACGGGGGACGAAGTCAATGCTAGGTGCACAGCATCATGAACATGGATGCAGTGCATGAAGAAGTTCAATGCTTTGACATGAGTGGGCAAGGTGAGTGAGGTCAACTGTCAAGTGGTGTCTCCTACCAACTGCACCACGCACTACACCCCCCCATCACCCACATACCAATAAACTCTTTCCATCAGTGCTCAACTCTTCCAATCAGATGCTTCCTCTCACCCTTACACATTACCACGGTTGCAAGCCGCCCACCCACAGCTCACAGGCCACACACACTGGCAGCTATTCAACCACGACAGGCACATCACCCAGACACATGTCACGCTTTCTTGCAGGAGAAGGTGGCACATATTAAGAGGCAGCAAGTGGCAGTGGCATTTAGCCCCTCGAGCCTGTTCCACCATTCAATGAGATCATGGTGGACCTGTGACCTAACTCCGTATACCTGCCTTAGCCCCATATCCCTTAATACCCTTGGTTCACAGAAATCTATCAATCTCAGATTTAACATTCACAAGTGAGCTAGCATCAACTGCAGTCTGTGGAAGAGCATTCCAAACGTCTCCCACCCTTTGCGTGTAGAAGCATTTCCTAACTTCACTCCTGCACATCCTGGCTCTAAATGTTAGGCTATGTCCCCACGTCCTAGAATTGAAGTCTATGAGACCTCCAAAAACAGTTACAAATGTCTTAGCAGCCAGAGGCAATAATCCAGCCACTAACCTGTAAATCTTGCATGGTCCCTTTAAATAGCACTGGTGAGGGGTCCTCCAGGCACTCTAAAACACAATCAGATGGTTGGGGTTAAGATTGTGCGTTGAGTTGAGTGTAAAGTCCCAAAATGGTGTCTATCACTTTAAATCAGCATTGCAGACTGATTAAAGCCATTTTCTCCCTACTTTACATGATTCCAGCGTTCGTTATCTGCGCCTGTGCTAACTCCAATACCAAGATGGCATCTGGCGCACGTCACACAGGAAACGTGCGTGCGCCGTCTTGGATGTTGGAGAGGCCGTGTAGCGCCGAAACAATGGGCGCTACAAGGCCCAATTTAGCGCCCACTGGATCTTAATTCGGCCCACCATGTTTATGTTAGGAATGCAATCATTGCTGTAGATATCAAACTGGCAAATTTCACATGTTACTGAATCGCTTATATGTGCACTCACGGTGTATAAAACTGCACCAGCAGCGTTAAAGACAAAATTTACCCTTCATGCAGAAATATTGAATATCTGATTTTTAAAAATTCGGCTTTTGCACTGGGATTGCACTCATTCCCTACAAAGTGTGTTCTGAATGGATTCGAAGGAATTTGCATATGCAATGGAGCTCTTAAAGAGAAACATGCCTTGGAAATTTTTATTTTGCATTGTTTACAGTATCTTTTTAGTACTTTGTTGTTTTTCTTAGTGATTTTTTTTCAATATTTTTGAAATTTTTGATCAATAAGAATTTGCAGAATTAAATTTTAGGCAACAATTTTTATTTACTCATTATTGGAAAGTTTGTTTTTAAATGTCCCCCAAAAAAAGTCCCTTCTTTCCCACTTAGGCAGTGGAAAGTTGACGATAATTGAGTCATTCATGGGACTTCAGCAAAACAGGAACAGATTTTAAAAATGGCACATGAAAAGAAGCTCTTTCAATATGAACTTTCACAGGAGCTTAGGGAGTCATGACGTATCTATGTGCAAGCTGCAGAGTCCCATGGCAACAGCAAGTGAAAGTAAAATTTACAATGGGGGTTTGGCTTGGATGTACCCCAAATATAGAATTTCATAGCTGAAGTGGCACAAGATGATTGAAGGCATATCAGGGAGATCATCAGGCACCTAAGCTATACTGTCTGCACCTACCATTATTCCACCAACCATGCCTTCAGATCTTGATATAACTATCTACCAATGATTGAGGACAACTGCCTCCGTAGGCCCCAGGTCACCAGGGAACTGCAGTGTTTTGCATCTGCAACTGCAAACCTGCCGCCATATCAGATTTCTTTTCACTACATTTTTGCCTGGCTCTTCTTCCAGACAATTGTCACAGCCAATTCCTTTGCCTCATCCATCTGATGCATTAGCAGTCCTCCCCAAGTCTAGCCAGAAATGTAGTACACTCATTGCATGCTATTTCCTAGGTCAGCTTATTTCCATAATTATTTACAGTTCCCAGTCAAATACACCTTCACCAATATCGGTCCCTGGACTAACTCAACTACCATGGATCCCATTCATTTTATCTGCTAAATCCTTATTTTAAAACAGCCTAAGAAAACTCTCTGGATATGGTTGAAGTACTTTGCAATCAAATTTTGTGCCCCAAGTGATGTGGTGCCTGTTTTTTAACTTCGTGCTTCTCCTTGGTAATCGTGTGTGATTTGTGTGCTTCAGAATGTAATCTCGTGCTCCTTAGTGACAGGAGGAAGCTAGGTGGCTGGCTGCTGGGTCTCAGTGGGAGATTCTTGGGATTCAGATGGCCCTCTGTCTCCTTCTACTGAGATGGCTTTGCAATGTTAGTGTCATGTCCAATGTCATGGTGGCTGTTGGTCCTACTCACTTTCAGGCACCTTTACTGTCATTTGAGTAGGCTGGCTGAGAGTCAGTAGTCTCCAGCAATGCACCTTCCTGTGGGCACTTCATCACCACCTCTAGTGACCTGCATGTCAGCAGCCTTCTGAATAGAAACAAGTCTAGTGAAGCCCTTGGTAATGGTTCTTTCCATCCAAATCTCCAGCATGTTGAAGCCTGAGAAGAGTGCCTCTTGGAGATTGGAGCCCAGGGTCTCCATAGCAGCAGTGTGCTCATCCAGCAGAGATTCACTCATTCTGTAAAGGATTTCTGTCATTGGGAGCTCAGCTGTTGATATCTCTGAAGTTACACACTCCATGGTGGACCCTAATGCTGAAAAGACCTTGTGCCCAATGCATAGACATGGAGAGTGGATCCCCCACTCTTCTGTTAAACTTTCAAGGGTGCTTGGCACCCTGTCTAATGACTGCAGAAAATGGTAGTGGTCAGAAGGCATCCTTTCATTAAACACCAGCCTCATGAGATCCTGGTCTTAGGACTCTGCATTGTGGATGGATGTCAACTAGTCTTACAGTCAGCAGAATCTTTCTCTTCCTCTGCCTCACCAACAGCTTCTACTTTTTAAAAAAAAATTTAAATTTCAAAATACACTTTATTCCTTAAGATTTAAAGATACACGCAGTTTACACACCGTTCAAATAAGGGACACAAAAAGCAGCAAAGCAGTTCAAAGCAATACTGTGCAGATTGTATACACTATGATTCCATTATTACAATTTTAAAACACTGTACATATTTTCTATTACATTCTTTACAGTACAAGGTGGGGTGGCTTTATCCAGTGGCCTTTCCCTTTTTATTTCACTCATGTTCTGTGCATTCCCCAGTACAACCAATCCAAACAGCCCATCTAAATTCCCTGGGGTGGATGTATCTATGCTGCTGCTTACAGCAGGTGGAGTGAGTGACTCCTGGTGTTGTGAGGTGCTTTGCTGCCACTCAGGGACATCTAAAGAAACAGAAGAAGAATATGCTACAATGATGCCTGGAAAGCATTAAATGCAATATAACTTACATAAGTAATAACAGCAATCTGCATTTACATAATGCCTTTAACAAAATGTACCAAGACACTTCACAGATAGGCATAAGAAAAATGGACGCTGATGGGGCAAGGGAGAGATTAGGAGGTGTGGCCTAAAGCTTTGGTGAAGAAATGGGTTTTGAGAAGGCTTTTAAAGGAAAAATTCAGGGAGACAATTCCAGAGAGTAGGACCCAGATAGCTGAAGACTCTGCCACTAACATTGGAGTAAAGGAAAAAAGGTTATCGTTTTTTAATATTCTCTCTCTCTCTCTACCATTTGGGTCTCTTTCTCTCTGTCTGTGTAATTGACACAATGTATATTCAGTGTACTGGGACGTACTGTTCTCCGTGACTGGCCTGTTTGAACAACAACGACACCTTTTGATTGGTGTGATGCTGTCCCAGCCTAATATAAGATATGCGATTTGAGAACCTTTCACTCATTCACCTGACGAAGGGGATAATCTCCGAAAGCTTGTGATTTTAAAATAAAATTGTTGGACTATAACCTGGTGTTGTAAGATTCCTTACATTGGAGTAAAGTGAGAGGGATATACACAAAAGGCTGGAGTCAGAGTAACAGAGTGTTCAGGGAGGGGATATAGGGTGGGAGGAGAACGCAAAAATGGGATGGGACGAGGCCATGTTAGAAGTTAAGGATGAGGTCGAGAATTTTAAGTTTAACGCATTGGGGAATGGGGAGCCAATGTACATCAGTGAGGATAGGGGCAATGGTGAGTGGACTTAGTGCAGGACAGGGTAAATTCAGAAGAGGTTGGAGAAGTTAGAGTTTATGGAGGATGGAGGATAAAAGGCCAGCAGGGAGATGGTTACCTCAAAATACAATTACACAAGTTCATATTAATCAAAAGGAGAGCACTAGTGTAATCAATAGAAATGACGACAAGTATTGAGGTTTCAGTGGCAAAGGGGTGAGGTAGGTTTGGAGACGGACAATGTTGCGGAAGTGGAAACAATCAGCCTTAGTGATGAAGAGGACATAGGATCTGAAACACAGTTCAAAGTCGAACAGAAGGCCACATTCTACAAAAAGCAGGAAGTTATGCTTCACCAGAGGCGGCGGTACAGTGATATACAGTCAGGAGGGAGTGGCCCTGGGAGACCTCAACATTGACTCTGGACTCCATGAAATCTCATGGCATCAGGTCAAACATGGGCAAGGAAACCGCCTGCTGATTACCACCGACCGCCCTCCCTCAGCTGATGAATCAGTCCTCCTCCATGTTGAGCACCACTTGGAGGAAGCACTGAGGGTAGCAAGGGCACAGAATGTACTCTGGGTGGGGGACTTCAATGTCCATCATCAAGAGTGGCTCGGTAGCATCACTACTGGCCGAGCTGGCCGAGTCCTGAAGGACATAGCTGTCAGACTGGGTCTGTGGCAGGTGGTGAGCGAACCAACACGAGGGGAAAACTTACTTGACCTCGTCCTCACCGGTCTACCAGTCGCAGATGCATCTGTCCATAGCAGTATTGGTAAGAGTGACCACCGCACGGTCCTTGTGGAGATGAAGTCCCGTCTTCACACTGAGGACACCATGCAACGTGTTGTGTGGCACTACTACCGTGCTAAATGGGATAGATTCCGAACAGATCTAACAGCTCAAAATTGGGCATCCATGAAGAGCTGTGGGCCATCAGCAGCAGCAGAATTGTATTCCAGCACAATCTGCAACCTCATGGCCCAGCATATTCCTCACTCTACCATTACCAACAAGCCAGGGGATCAACCCTGGTTCAATGTGGAGTGTAGAAGAGCATGCCAGGAGCAGCACCAGGCGTACCTAAAAATGAGGTGCCAATCTGGTGAAGCTACAATACAGGACTACATGCATGCTAAATAGCGGAAGCAACATGCTATAGACAGAGCTAAGCGATTCCACAACCAATGGATCAGATCAAAGTTCTGCAGTCCTGCCACATCCAGTCGTGAATGGTGGTGGACAATTAAACAACTAACGGGAGGAGGAGGCTCTGTGAACATCCCCATCCTCAATGATGGCAGAGTCCAGCAGGTGAGTGCAAAAGACAAGGCTGAAGCGTTTGCAATCATCTTCAGCCAGAAGTGCCGAGTGGATGATCCATCTTGGCCTCCTCCCGATATCCCCACCATCACAGAAGCCAGTCTTCAGCCAATTCAATTCACTCCACGTGATATCAAGATACAGCTGAGTGCACTGGATACAACAAAGGCTATGGGCCCCGACAACACCCCGGCTGTAGTGCTGAAGACTTGTGCTCCAGAACTAGCCACACCTTTAGCCAAACTGTTCCAGTACAGCTATAACACTGGCATCTAACCGACAATGTGGAAAATTGCCCAGGTATGTCCTGTCCACAAAAAGGACAAATCCAATCCGGCCAATTACCACCCCATCAGTCTACTCTCAATCATCAGCAAAGTGATGGAAGGTGTCCTCGACAGTGCTATCAAGTGGCACTTACTCACCAATAACCTGCTTACCGATGCTCAGTTTGGGTTCTGCCAGGACCACTCGGCTCCTGACCTCATTACAGCCTTGGTCCAAACATGGACAAAAGAGCTGAATTCCAGAGGTGAGGTGAGAGTGACTGCCCTTGCCATCAAGGCAGCATTTGACCGACAGTGGCACCAAGGAACCCATAGTAAAATTGAAGTCAATGGGAATCAGGGGGAAAACTCTCCAGTGGCTGGAGTCATACCTAGCAGAAAGGAAGATGGTAGTGGTTGTTGGAGGCCAATCGTCTCAGTCCCAGGATATTGCTGCAGGAGTTCCTCAGGGCAGTGTCCTAGGCCCAACCATCTTCAGCTGCTTCATCCATGACCCTCCCTCTATCATAAGGTCAGCACGTCAAACTTGTAATGTTTACTGAATATTAAAACTAAGTTTCAAAAATATCTATTGTATGATACAACGCAAATCTAAACATGCTCAAACAAAGCCAGTGGCATTTATTTTACTGTCATGGTCAGTTGCTTTTAAAAGGGTGTTGCCAATCCTTATAACTTGTTACCCAAGTTATTTGTAAACATCCCACACAATAATGTAATTGTGTCACACTGGCAGAACTTGTGTTATAAAAACATGTCGTAAATACATCATCGCTATCGCTTGCATGTGATAGAACTGCTGTACCTCTCTTCTGGGCCCAATCCATCTCCAAATGGTGCTGATGCGCCTTTAAATGGTTAGATGTTTACCACCTTATTCACTTCTCAAAAATAGTCAGATTGTACAATTCTTTTCATGCTTTTAATTTTCATGGAGTGTATTCTGAAATGTAAACTATTTGATACTATTATTAGTCTTAATTGCTACACTTTGGTAGACGTAGAAATAGCAGAAGCTTTGCAATCCACTCCTCTAAAAGTATGTAATTTGGACTATAAACGTGAAAACTTCTGGTTTAAAAATATTATCAGCTAAATTAATCAGTTACAGGAATTAATAAAGAAATGCAGGCAGATAATAATTTGAAGGATGTTAAGTTTCACCTCAGTCTCTGGGTTAGGGGAGGAACAGGAGAAAATAGAAAACACCAACCACAGGGTTCCCACTCCTAATGGTAGTTCAGCAGGCTCATGTGATGGCGCAGACCAACAGCAATATTCACTATACAATTCACAAATGAAGAATGGCAAGGCACCACAGACTGGCATGAATCACCTTCAGCAGAGCAAGGTGAGAGGAGGAGCAGAAAATGTTAAAAAATTTCTAGACACTGATAGGAAGAAACTGTTTCCACTGGCAGGAGGGTCGGTAACCAGAGGACACAGATTGAAGATAATTGGCAAAAGAACCAGAGGGGAAATTAGGAGAATTTTTTTTACACAGCGAGCTGTTATGATTTGGAATGCACTGCCTGAAAGGGTGGTGGAAGCAGATTCAATAGTAACTTTTAAAAGGAAACTGGATATATACTTAAAAAGGAAAAAAAAATTGCAGGGCTATGGGGAAAGAGCAGGGGAGTGGAACTAATTGTATAGCTCTTTTAAAGAGCCAGCACAGACACGATGGGCCGAATGGCCCCATTCTGTGCTTTAAGACTATGTGATTCTATTTTTTTTAACTATAATTTTAATGCTGAAAAATTATCCCATTCTGAAACACTAGTGGGAGCTATAGAAGCCTGCCTAAATATGAAATGTTTTTCCTAAACTTGATCCATTTTGAAGTTATCCACATTTTCACAGTGCGGATCTGTTCCAGTTTGTGCGCTCATGCTGCTGACTTCTGCTCTTCCCCTGAGTCCTAGCCTGATGATTGCCAAGAATCAAGGAGCAAAAGAATGAAGATCTGCAGCAGGAGTACACAAATTGCACACTGCAGAAATTTTAACTCCAGTGCCAAAATCTCTCCGTAACAACCTGTTGCCAGAAAAAAAGAGAAACGAACAGCCTTCTTTGGCTCCCACCTATATACCATAACAAAAAAACATTTTGCAACAGCTATGAGCCACGACAGCTTCAGTACAGTAGTCTGGATTCTGGATTAAGACAGAAAACAGTGTAATTGGAACCATCCCTATATATTTCACTGTAGACACATAAGCCAGCTGCCAGCAGGTTGCTATGAAAGCAGTAATTAAATACCCATGCAACAAGAAGCAGATGCAATTGGAGAAAATTATTCTTCCGTCTGATGACTAACAAAGCTGTTCTACCTATATTTTTATATTATTCGAATATGCTGATGACGACTGATTCAAAATTTAACAATGTTTTGTCTGCATAACGTAAGTCATATGCTTTTTCTCTTTTGTGCGTGTGCTGCCTGTGGATCTTGCTGCCTGGCGTATGTGCTGGTTCCAACTTCAGAAATAACATCTCCTCCTTCCAGCTAGTTGCAGACTTTATTTGATGTTAATGTATTTGACAATTTGATATTTCACAATTCACGTGTCGAATTTTCCATCAAAATATGTTGACTTTCTCTGACTCATTGAAAATTATCCAACAGAAAGCATTTATATGAGAAAAGTTAAGCGCTTTGGTTATATCTACCTAAATTGCGTCGAAGACTTCATCTACGTGGATGGCTCAATGGGTGAATGGTCCATGTGGTATGGCACTGAGCCATGACAGTCAGAAAGGTCCCAGGTTATATCCATGGTCTGTGCTGAATTAGCTAACCTCAGCCAAGACAAAAGTTGGAGTTTGACGGTTGGGCTAGTTCGGGGAAGATATTCTGGGATGCCAGGTCACAATCACTACGTGTGATTCTGCGTGCAGATTCTGGATGAGGGCAGGATTGGGCTCAGTTTTCATATTACCCTCGGCAGAATGGCCTGCAGACACTCACCCGAAGAGCTTTCATATCATTCACACTTGAACTGTGGCCACTTGGCCTACATACCAGAGGGCAGCTGGTGCCTGTGGAACCATACCCCAACATGAGCCACTGCTTTCGGGACAGCTGGAGAAAGAATTGGAACAAGAAAAAGCTAAAATGATAACCCCCACTTCTGGATAATTCAGCTGCCAACAGCAGCATGTGAAGCCTAACTGGCAGCCCGTTCTGATCAAAGTATCAGTGGGCTATGTCAGAGAATTATCAATGCATTAGTAAATGATCAACCCTGTGCCCTCGAACTAATGCACGACAATGGTTTTCTGGAATACTTCGAGATGGCATATGACATATAAATTGGAATCGTGTTGAAAAAATGTTTGTAGTTGAAGAAACAAATAAAACCTAGCATGAAGACTTGTGATATCTCCTCTAGACAGGTGTGTCTAGTATAATATAAATTTAACGAGGAAGATCACGCCTTGAAATCTCCTCACAAACTGTTTTACTGTAGAAATTGCAATAGATTTCTGATTATTAATCAGGTATTTTACCTGCACTGAGTTAACATAATTCTGTGGATACAGTTCGGGCTGACCCAAGGGACAATTACAATGGTTCTTTCCACTGTCCTTGAAGGATGAAAAAATCAGCTTATAGAATGTAACTACGATGGTGTTCACGCCTCCACATTTTCAGTTTGAAGTAACTGTAGAGATGACCTTTGAAACCATCAACAACATGTTTGATGAGTGTGGTTAATTTTTAAGTGGAGTGGGGTGGAGGCACACTCTAGTTAAAGTTTAGATTTGTACTGAACCAGAAAAGCTGTTTAGAAGCAAAAATATCAAGAAGAAATGTTGTGGGTGGGTGTTGTTGGTGACTAGATTGAAGTAAAGATATCTCATCTCCTGCTACTGGTCTAGAAGCAACTGTTCTACGAATAGATTCAAATCAGACTGAGATAAATCTGTCTTTCCTGCTGTAACACTGTGCTTTCATTGCCAACGGAGTTTAAGATTGCAATCTGTTGATACAGTCTATATGTCCCAGTTCCAAGCAGGAGAAACAAAAGGGAGATAACATTTAGTTTGGATATAACAGACAAACTTAAGTAAAACTGGTCAATTACATTCCAACAATCCCGTGAAAAGTACGGTTACCATCACCAAACTCACCAACTAGCATAGTTTGTCATCGTCTCATTGAAGAGACCACAGTCTATTGAAAGGAAGGAGTAAAAAAGAGGAAAAGGGGTCACAGATATCGAAAGGGGTGGGAAGCAAAGTTATTCAGACTATAGGTAATGATACATTTCACCAGACTTCCCTTTGGGCCAGAAATTGCTTAAAAGATAACGGTGAGTTCGACAGCGCTCACCATTGTTGGTGGCGAAATCGAGGAGCAAGTTCTGGATTTTACACATGCGCAGACAAACACGGAAATCCCAAACTTGCTCCTCCTGGTTCACCGGCGATACGACAGCTTCGAATTAAAGGGGTATTGCCAGCTGGAATCAGTGGAATCAATGGACCAGGGCCAACTTGCTCTTCTGCCCAGCTGGAATGTAACGAATATCACCACAAAACAGGTACACTTAAAAACACCAGGTCTAAACCAAGTCTTAAGGACTGCCAAACAACTAAAAATTAACTTCTAAAAATGTGGAGTCTCATTACTCCTTATTTTAATAGTTCTTGGTCATTAAAAAAACTTTTCCCTTCTGTCTCTTTATTTAATTCAATTATTTCAATTCCTCTCTTTTCTTCGCTGTCCATGACTGTTTTTACAAATGATTTTAGTTTTGTACCTTTCACTTCCTGGAATTTACATTCCAAGCTTGCAGAAACTGTTTGCAGCATGACAAAAATGCTGCAATCTGATTAGTCGAGGGGAGAGAGTGATGCTCTCGCTTCTCCCATGGGTCCTAGCTCCTAACGCTGGGATTTTCTCCACTTCCTATTAGAGGAAGTGCCCGCAGTAAAGGCCGCGGTAAGTTAGTGGGTTAGTATAAATCCATGGAGCGGTGAGCACTGTTGGTTTGCCGGTCAGAGCAATTTCTGGGCATTCATAACCACTACACAAGTCACTGAAACTAGGGAGGGGCGTCATTTTAGCCTAACCTGCCCAGCTGGAAACTGACAGATTCGGATCAACTGCCCGTTGAAGTCAATGGAAAGTTAAATTGGGCGGGGTGTAAAATGGGAGGCCTATCTGATCCTGTCAGTTTCCTGCCAGGAAGGTTAGGTTAAAATTACCCCCCCACCGGTTAAAACCCATGTGTTAGCTGCAAAATTATGATCAAATTCAACAACGCTTTTTCCTTGTCCAAAAATAAATATCTGTGACATAACAGATTGAACTAACTAGATTCGCTGGGGTAGATCTTGACTTTGTCCGATAGTTCAAAACGAGTGATAGTGAATCGGCCGCCCGTTTTACATCTCTCCCGATTTTGATTTCTCTTTTCCTCTCTTGATGGTCCTGATTCTGCAGGAGTATAGGTTCATGAGCACTGGGGGCCCTTTAAAATCAGAAAGACTTGCCCCTTGGGATGTTTTACTACATTAAATGGGCTATAGAAATGTAAGTTTTTGTTGTTTTTGTTGTTATATAGTGGTTTTCATCACCTCAGGACGTCCCAAAGTGTTTTACAGGGAGTGAAGTACTTTTGAAGTGTCGTTGTAATGTAGGAAACATGACAGCCAATTTGCATACAGCAAGCTACCTCAAACAACAATGTGATAATGACCAGATAATTTGTATTTTTAGTGGTGTTGGTTTAGCAGCTCAACCACCCTTTATCTCTTTATGTATAAGTTTGAACAGTGATTGTCATCAGGCTATTCAACTGTGTAAGGGGCGTCACACAGCCAAGCCTGAACCTATCCCCAGCGAACATCCCGCAAGCCCATTTTCCAGCATAGGTTAGTGGTTTATGATCAGGAGCAGGAGCCCTAGATGATTTTTCTCCCCTCTCTAGCCCTGGGGTAATTGAAGTCAGTTGCACTGTCTCCCTATCACCACCCCCACTAAGATCAGCTAATTCAACACAGAACAGAGATTGAAGTTGAGAAGTTGGATTCTTTTAGAAATGAACTGAATCTTGGGCATAATTTCAACATGGCGGCGGGAACTCAGCAGTGGGAGGTGAATAGTCGCGTGGGAAACCCCGAAAAATTTTGCATGCGTTGGCTCGAGCGATCACGACTCAATTGAAGGTCCCTAATGTGACTTCCGGGTTTCACGTCTCCAAGCTGCGCAATGAGCGTACTGCGCACCCGAATGATGTGCTGGGAACTGGAGTATTTAAAGGGCCATTGCAACCATGGATTTTGAGGGAGAAAGGAGGAATTGGCAGATATGGAGAACCAAAGTACTAAGGCAGCACCCCGGCTTAACGACTCTTTGCTTGAGTTGCGACTAGCCTGTGTGAGGAGCAGGAGGGACATCTGTACCTGGCTGATTGGAGGAAGCGCCCTGCCTCTGCCACCAACTACGCCTGGCTCAAGGTGGCAGAGGAGCTGAGCAGCAGGAGCACAGTGGTAAGGTCATGGGTACAATGCAGGAAGTGCTTTAATTACCTAACTAGATCAAGAAATGTGGGTATAGTTACTGATTCACCTACATCCTGTGGTGTATATTAACCACCCCCCCCCCCAAGTAAACTCCATCACGTTACTCCTCACAACCACTTAATTCTCATTATCAACTTACCTTCACTTTCTGTGCACTTCCTCATCTCCCCATTTGTGAACCCACCGCTGCCACTCACCCCAATCCTGATGCAATGTGATAAATCTGTCTGATACTCACCCTCTGATGCATCTCTTTCATTGGCAGCCTCACCCAAAGCAATGCATCCATCAGATGACCACGTCACCGTCACTCACTCACACGTCTGTTCTTTCTCCCCTTATAGAAGAGAGTGCAAGATGCACGGGAGAGTAGAACTGGGGGGGGGGGGGGGGGGGGCCACCATAAGTAGTGCACCTGACAGAGGCGGAGCTGACCTTGGAGCTCAGCCACACAGTTGAATGCCTGGCTGTCGGAGATGGCGAGACTGGCACCCCACAAATGGCTGGTGACAGAACTTTAACATCCCTCACACACATCATGAATTGATGTTATCAATGATTGACCTGTTGCACACCTCAGTATGCTCATCGCAACATTACTTCTGCAATGATTCTTAATATTGCTTTATGTTCTTTTCCAGGGCCTTCAAGGATTGATGAGGAGGCATGCGCCATGGAAGAGGGCAATTCCTCAGAGGACCTCATTCCTCTGAGGGCGCACCATCACATCATATCCAGCCGTGCACTGGCGCAGATATTGGTATTTGGTGGGTCCTGTTAGGCAGATAGTTGGGTTGTCACCTGGTGATTCACCACTCACAAATGAGCTCGAGCAGACACTGGTGGCAGGGGCAGCTGTGGAGAGTCCGCGTCGGGGGGCGCACTCCTCTCCAAGCTCTGCTCAGCTGGACGCAGATGCTGAACCCCGGGGGCCATCCTTGAGATTGAGAATGATTGAGGTACAGCTGCATCTTTGCGAGGTACAGGAAAACGTGCCATGCGCACTCTCCACAATATCGGAGAGGATGGAGGAATCCACCTCTGGCATTAGTGGAATGGTGGCACAGGTAAGTGTGGGAATGTCTGCAATGGAGAGAATGACAGCCTCCATCAAGCTTCAAGCATGGCTCACAGATGATTCCATTCAGACCATGACAACGGCCGTGTGGATGCCAACATTTCTGCCGCCTTAAACAAGCAGGCAGATCCTTTGGCCTTAGGACGCGTCACAGATGTGCTCCAAGCTCTTGTCCAGCAGAGTAGTAGAAGTGATGTGGCCCTGGCCCAGGAGAGGAATGATGGCAAAAGGGACATGGAAGTGGGGACTCCACTCAAAGCACTCCCACGTCTCACCTGTTGCGCTCCCCTCCCCAACCAATACCTGGAATGCTGCCTCCTCTCCAGATGGCTGGTGGAGCAGTCTTTGGCGGGGACCTCACGGGCTCCAAAATCCAGAGGTCATAGGCCGAAAATCTCAGCAGTCACGGCAGGGACCTGAGCAACCTGCGACTACCTCTGCTGAAGCCAAAGGGGCTGCATCACGTAGAAGCAGTAGGAAGAGGGAGGCTAAGGATTTGTAATCACCATAGAAACATAGAAAAAGGAGCAGGAGTAGGCCATTCGGCCCTTCGAGCCTGCTCCGCCATTCAATATGATCGCGGCTGATCCTCTATCTCAATACCATATTCCCGCTCTCTCCCCATACCCCTTGATGCCTTTTGTGTCTAGAAATCTATCTAACTCCTTCTTAAATATATTCATTGACTTGGCCTCCACAGCCTTCTGTGGTAGAGAATTCCACAGGTTGACCGCCCTCTGAGTGAAGAAATTTCTCCTCATCTCAGTCCTAAATGTCGTGCCCCATATCCTGAGACTGTGACCCCTCGTTGTAGAACCCCCAGCCAGCGGAAACATCCTTCCTGCATCCAATCTGTCTAGCCCTGATAGAATTTTATACGTTTCAATAAGATCCCCTCTCATTCTTCTCAACACCAAGGGTATGCACAAGTGTGTCTGAAGCAATGTCATGTTTTTCATTTATATTTTCTTTTTCTTACATGCACATTAAATGTCATATTTGTCACACCACTGCCACGTCTTGTCCATTCTTGAGTCCATTTCGTGAAAGCCCCCCTTCATGTGCTTCATCATGAACCCCAAGACTTGGTGCTACCCATTGGGTGCGTTTACAATGGGTGTGGTTGAAGGACTGCTTTCTGCAAGTGGAGGGGTGGGCGGGGGGGGTGTTTGCCGGTGTCGGTGGTGGTGCTTGTTCCAGGTGGTCTGAGTAGTTCACTATCTTCAGTTTGCAGATCTCATTATGAGAACCTGTTAGATGTGAATGACTCCCTGGCATCATGGGCAGCCATCTGCTCTCATGATGGGCTGCCCATCTTCCTCCCCCTCCTCTTCCTCCTCCTCTTTCTCCTCCTCCTCCTCTTTCTCCTCCTCATCGTCTTCTTCAATGTTGCCGACAGATGAGGGATCTTCATGAGTGCACTGAAGCTCCTCCACCTGTAACCCTCTCTGCTGAGTGATGTTGTGCAGGGTGCAACACACGACTATTATTCTGCACACCCTCGCCCTTGTGTACTGAAGGGCTCCCCCAGATCGATCCAGGTGCCTGAAGCACATCTTCAGCATTCCTATGGTTTGTTCAATGACAGACCTGGTGGTGCTGTGACTGTCGTTGTACCAATGCTTTGGCTTGTTGGTGGGGTTTCTCACAGGCGTCATGAGCCACGCCTGCAGGTGATATCCCTTATCTGCAAGGAGCCTGCCCTTAGGTCTGCCTTGTGCGTGGAAGAGAGCCGGGATGTGACCTCGCGCAAAATGAAGGAATCATGGCAGCTGCCAGGAAATTTGGCACACACCTGCAGAAACCTCTTCCAGTGGTCGCAAAACAGCTGCGCATTGATGGAGTGATATCCCTTTCAGTTGATGAACAGTCCTGGCTCATGTGAAGGTCCTCGGATTGCTACTTGTGTGCAATCAATTGCGCCCTGCACCAGTGGGAAGCCAGCCAGGGAATTGTAACACACCTCTCAGTCTGGCTGATGTCGTCGATGGGGAAGTTGACAAACAAACCATCCCGTGACCTGTCGTATACATTTATGTGCAGACAACTGAGAGACCCTGGAGATGTCACTGGTGGCACCTGGAAGGATCCGGAGGTGAAGAAATTGAGGGCAGTGGTTACTTTGAGTGCGACAAGTAATGCGTGGCCACCAGGCCCAGCCGGGAGCAGCTCTGCATGAAGGAGCATGCAGATGTCTGCGACCACCTGCCGACTCAACCTGAGCCTGCGTAAGGACTGCTTCTCTGAAAGGTCCAGGAAGCTCAGCCTCTTTCTGTAGACCCTCTCACATGGGTAGTGCCTCCTGCGACTTTTTTTGTTATTCGTTCATGGGATGTGGGCGTTGCTGGCAGGGCCAGCATTTATTGCCCATCCCTAATTGCCCTTGAGAAGGTGGTGGTGAGCCGTCTTCTTGAACCGCTGCAGTCCGTGTGGTGAAGGTTCTCCCATGGTGCTGTTAGGAAGGGAGTTCCAGGATTTTGACCCAGCGACAATGAAGGAACGGCGATATATTTCCAAGTCGGGATGGTGTGTGACTTGGAGGGGAAAGTGCAGGTGGTGTTGTTCCCATGTGCCTGCTGCCCTTGTCCTTTTAGGTGGTAGAGGTTGCGGGTTTGGGAGGTGCTGCCGAAGAAGCCTTGGCGAGTTGCTGCAGTGCATCCTGTAGATAGTACACACTGCAGCCACAGTGCGCCGGTGGTGAAGGGAGTGAATGTTTAGGGTGGTGGATGGGGTGCCAATCAAGTGGGCTGCTTTGTCCTGGATGGTGTCGAGTTTCTTGAGTGTTGTTGGAGCTGCACTCATCCAGGCAAGTGGAGAGTATTCCATCACACTCCTGATTTGTGTCTTGTAGATGATGGAAAGGCTTTGGGGAGTCAGGAGGTGAGTCACTCGCCACAGAATGCCCAGCCTCTGACCTGGTCTTGTAGCCACAGTATTTATGTGGCTCGTCCAGTTAAGTTTCTGGTCAATGGTGACCCCCAGGATGTTGATGGTGGGGGATTTGGCGATGGAAATGTTGTTGAATGTCAAGGGGAGTTGGTTAGACTCTCTTTTGTTGGAGATGGTCATTGCCTGGCACTTGTCTGGCACGAATGTTACTTGCCACTTATCAGCCCAAGCCTGGATGTTGTCCAGGTCTTGCTGCATGCGGGCACGGACTGCTTCATTATCTGAGGGGTTGCGAATGGAACTGAACATCCCCACTTCTGACCTTATGATGGAGGGAAGGTCATTGATGAAGCAGCTGAAGATGGTTGGGCCTAGGACACTGCCTTGAGGAACTCCTGCAGCAATGTCCTGGGGCTGAGGTGATTGGCCTCCAACAATCACTACCATCTTCCTTTGTGCTAGGTATGACTCCAGCCACTGGAGAGTTTTCCCCCTGATTCCCATTGACTTCAATTTTACTAGGGCTCCTTGGTGCCACACTCGGTCAAATGCTGTCTTGATATCAAGGGCAGTCACTCTCACCTCACCTCTGGAATTCAGCTCTTTTGTCCATGTTTGGACCAAGAGTATTCCATCACACTCCTGATTTGTGTTTTGTAGATGATGGAAAGGCTTTGGGGAGTCAGGAGGTGAGTCACTCGCCACAGAATGCCCAGCCTCTGACCTGGTCTTGTAGCCACAGTATTTATGTGGTCTGAGCAATTTATTAGCGAGTAAGTGCCGCTTGTTAGCATTGTCGACAACACCTTCCATCACTTTGCTGATGATTGAGAGTAGACTGATGGGGCGGTAATTGGCCCCTCCATTGGTCCTCTCTTCTTTTCTGCAGATCCTTGTGGCGCACCTCTGTCTTGTGAACCTGCAACTCCCAGAACTGCACACCGTGCCTGCCGCGAATGGTGATGAGCCTCCTCCTCAGGTGTACTGTAGAATAAATCCATTGCACCCCCCCCCCCCCATCCTGAGGTTGTCAGTTTGAGGGGGTCCAAAATGTGGACAAATATGCAAGAATTCTGAGTGCGAACAAGGAAATCTCAGTCTAAACACAAAGAACTCCCAGCCAAAAGTTTGTCTGAGAGAAACTGATTGCCTTACTGCAAAATCTCATCTTTTATTCACGTGTCAATCGCTGGTTTAAAGGTCAAAATGAGGGCCGGCTGCAACTGGCCTCCGTTTCCATGGCTTCTTTCAAAGACCACGGGAGACACGTTCAGGAGAAGTTAAAATGGTTTTTGTAACTCAATACGCAAAAAGTTAATAAGATTAAGTATCTTAAATACCTAAATTGGCCCTTTAAATATCGTCCCACCGGCTTTAAGTGCCGGCAGGACTTTTGGGTGTCAGAAGCGCATCTACCCAAATGCATCTGTGTCAAACCTGGAAGTAGGTGCATTAGAGCCGGGATGCAGTCCCACTCCAAAAACAGAGTATTTTTACTGCCCACCTGCCCATTCTTGGGGGTTAAAATTTACCCCCTTGTAGCCGAAATTCCCCACATGGTTCACAGTTTTGAATGAGCCATCGGGACAAGGTACTGCCCAGAGCCTGCGTATTTTGCAGTGGAAGGTAAAGGCGCTCAAGAAATCAGTTATCCCGGTCCTTCTCACATAGAAGTAGCCTCAGGAATGGCAGGCAGACAGTGCACGGACTTTAGAGGGTTAATTTGGTGGAGGAAGTTGAAGTAGCAGTTGAATCATTGGTAAAATAAATCCCTGTAAAGAACTACATTGCTCTGCCCCCCCCCCCACCCTTCCCCCTTCACCACTAATGTGTGACAAACAGTTTTTTTCTGTATTTCTTTTTTAAGTAACTGTACAATGATGAAGAAATACTTACCAACCATTTCCTTTTTTGTTTGTTTCAGGCCCTGTGAAAGAATGGGAAATCTCTGTTAGGTTATGTTGTGGATATGGGGATGACTGCTACCGTGTCAATCCAGCTGATGCTCTTTGCTCTGTGTTGCTGTGTCAGTGTGGTAAGAAACAGTAACCACACGCTCATCTTTCAAAAAGAAAGCAACTTCCGCAATTGCAGCTGCTTCTCCAGTATCCCAGACTGCGGGTTTGCTCTTGCCAACCTCGTGTGCAACTGTAAGACTGTCTCCTCTAAAGATATCGACAAAGCCAGCCCAACATTCAGCTCCGGCACCGAATTAGTCGTGTGGGTGTCAGACACCGCTACAGTGGGACTGCTGCTGAACTACTCGTCGGTCCCAAACCTCAGACTTTCTTTGTGCAGCCCCGATGCCGTACTGACAGAATACCTCATAATCTTTGGCCTGAAAAAGCTCTGCGTGACGAATCCTAAGGCGAACGCCTATCCACTGCAAAACATAACAATATACAGCGCTGCTGTCAAGTCATCCTTGCAGAATAGCACTGGATTCTCATTTTACATTTCATTCTTAAACATGGCTCTGTTAAATGGAGATTCTAAATTAAAAGCGTACTCGGTGCCAAATGTCACAAACATTGCAGAATATTTTCCAGATCTTCAATATGACACCACTTCTCTGCCCTCGAAGGCCGGCAGTTCCTTGGTTACATTCATCTATGTTTAGAAACCGTGCAGCAAACTTGCTTTTGGACGGTCGAAAATGTGCACCTCAGATGCTGCGTTTGCAAAAATCTATTTGTGCACAAGTTTCGGGGGATTTTCAAGGCCAGATTGTCCCTTATTCATTTCAGTAGCCTTCATTTCCGTTTTAATACAGTCGTTATGTGCAAACTTCGGATGTGTACAAGGAAAAAAAAACAAGATCACTATATATTCTGTGGCTAGGACTAACTGTATGCAATCAAGTGGCTTCATTGTAAAAGTCAGGTTATGAATATAACTTTGAAGGGAATGTTAGTCCGTGATAGCAACTATTAAGGCTTCGTGCATGAAAATATATCACATTGTGAAAATCTTTTTTTTTCACTTTACAGCACCTCAAAATGGCATTAACACCAACATATATAACACTGACACTGTTATCTTCTATTTAATTCTATTTCCACCAGGTTTGTAGTGATGCAAGATTTCCGTGTTGTTCTGCACCTTTATTACCACAGAGGTTATTGGGACAAGTAAATCCACTTTAATGTTACATGAAAAAGACTATTAATAGTACCATATATACTTGTATAGAAGCTAACCCATGTGTAAGATAACCTCCCTCCCATCCAGCCAAAAACCTGAACTAATCTATGACCTATGTATAAAGTGCACCCTCATTCACCACACTCTGCAAATGTTATTTGATTGTAATGCACAGCAAGTGTCCCACGTCCTGCCACTGCTGCTCTCAGAGAGGGAGCAGGAGACAGTGAAACTGAGAAAGATAAGCAGGAAATCTGTAGACTGGGTAGTGTGAGAGAGAACAAGAGACTGGAAGGCTGAGAAAGGAGAGCAGCACTGAAGAGTCCAAAATAGAGAGGAGAGCAGAACTGGGCTAGCAGCAAATGCACTCCCTAGAGTAAAACCACATGCTAAAACGATTTGCATATAAGCATACACAAATGTGTACAGTGTTGTACACCAGATTTTGCACTGACAACAGTGTAGTAAAGACCAGACACTGGAATTCTAATGATCTACCCATACAGAAAAGTGTCATTCTATATGTTAATATATAATCCCAATAGCACAGAGCTTCAAAATTGCTTTTATGTATTAAAAAAGAAAGAACTTGCATTTATATAGCTTCTTTCACGACCTCAGGATGTCCCAAAGTGCTTCACAGCCAATGATGTATCTTTGAAGTGCAGCCACTGTTGTAATGTAGGAAAATACAGCAGCCAATCTGTGCACAACAGCAATGTAATAAATTACAAATAATCTGTTTTACTGTTGTTGGTTGAGGGATAAACGTTGGCCAGGAAACAGGGGAGAACTCCCTTACTTTTCGTTGAATAGTGCCACGAGATCTTTTATGTGAGTGAACAGACAGGGCCTCGGTTTAATGTCTCATCCAAAAGACAGCACCTCTGACAGTGCAGTGCTCCATCAGCCTGGATTATGTGCTTATGTCTCTGGAGTGGAGCTTGACCCCATAACCTTCTGACCTACAGGCAAGAGTATTACCTCTGAGCCAAGGGTAACAACCAAAATGTTATTTTATAAATGTTTCCTGGTGACTCAGTGGGTAAATGCACTACATTAAGGGACTATTCACCTTGAGGGGCGAGCGGGGCAGGAGAACGTTAGCAAGGCCTCTTTAGGATCCAAGATGACCCACATTGGAATCAACCCTCTGCGGTAGACTCACTAATCTAATACCTAAACCTGGCTAGTCTACATACTCCACTGCTGATGATGACCAGCCAGCCTGGTTTACTAAGGGAACCTGAGGGATAGACCTACCACTGGAGACCAGGATTCTTCCAACACAGTTCCCAGTAACCCTGCAAGCCAATACCCCATTGGATAGGGTGATCCTACTTGGACAAGCAATGAGAAGTAGCTCTGCTAAGTCCCTAAGCCTTGGTAGTCCTGTGGTTATCCATTATATCAGCACTATCACTGTTCTCAATGCCACTCCACGAACAGTTGACAGGGTGAGGCAAATGTCATCTTTGCCTACTGCCTACTCCCTTCACTTGCAATTCAGAAGAGTTTGCTGTCTAATTATACTTTATCCAGTGCCTACGCAGAGAACAGTGGAAAATCATGTATTTGCTCTGTAGTTTGTTTGACAGGCAGTCCTATGACTCAGGCCATTCACTATTCCCAAAGCCATGCCCAAAATCACTCTTGTGCCAGCCATGAGGAGTGCACACTGAGATATTGTTAATTTTTTCTCTCCCCTCCAACCTGCTGGGAATATAGGAACAGGAGTTGGCCATTTAGTCCCTGGAGCCTGTTCCACCATTCAATGAGATCATGGCTGATGTGGGAAGCATCTCGCCTCCCACAGATGGGAGAGGCAAAGATAAAAAAATGTTCAGTCATTTCACATGGCAGCACTACTGTGCATACTGAGCCGGCTATCTATGCTTTTCAGTTCACAAAAAAGTATACAAAACAGTGTGTTAGTAGATGACAAACTGCATCCATAACACTCTTGACCACAGCCCAAATAACATTCTCATATAAGCCACAGGAAGTGGTGGAGGCAGAGAAATTGCTTCTTTTAAAGGTAAAGTAGACAAATATTTAAAGCAAAGAAAGATATGAAGAGAAAGCAGGGCAATGGGATCAGTTTTGGATTGCTCTATAAAAAGCTGGCACAGACACAATAGGCCAAATGGCTTCCTTCAGTGCTGTACATTTCTATGATTCTAAGCCTAGAAATTATTATTGCCGATATTAGCCGATGAATGCTTAACATGTTAATATGACATACCTTCATATGCTATTTTATTAAAATAAATGGGTTAACACATGCATTAAAATAAAAGACAGAGGAATGTTATACAAACAAATTGGGGGTAATTTTAACTTATATCAGGTGAAACATGTGTGATAGCGAATTGGCAGGTCATTGAAGTCAATGGAAAAGAAAATCAGACGAGGTGTAAAACTGGCTGCCGATTCACTGTCACCCATTTTTCACCCACTGACAAAAGTTAAAATTATCCCTATTAAGTGTTGATCAGTAGTATCAGCAACAGTCATTTTAAAACTATAGTCTTCATAGACCTAATGGTTATCCTTTTAACTATCCCAAGAAAACATATGGGATCTTGGGCTTTATTAATAGAGGCATAGAGTACAAAAGCAAGGAAGTTATGCTAAACCTTTATAAAACATTGGTTAGGCCTCAGCTGGAGTATTGTGTTCAATTCTGGGCACCACACTTTAGGAAGGATGTCAAGGCCTTAGAGAGGGTGCAGAAGAGATTTACTAGAATGATACCAGGGATGAGGATCTTCGGTTGTGTGGTGAGATTGGAGAAGTTGGGGTTGTTCTCCTTAGAACAAAGAAGGTTAAGGGGAGATTTGATAGAGGTGTTCAAAATCATGAACGGTTTCGATAGAGTAAATAAAGAGAAACTGTTTCCAGTGGCAGAAGGGTCAGTAACCAGAGGACACAGATTTAAGGTGATTGGCAAAAGAACCAGAGGCGACACAAGGAAACATTTCTTTAGGCAGCGAGTTGTAATGATCTGGAATGTACAGCCTGAAAGGGTGGTGGAAGCAGATTCAATAGTAACTTTCAAAAGGGAATTAAATAAATACTTGAAGGGATAAAATTTACAGGGCTGTAGGGAAAGAGCAGGGGAATGGGACTAATTGGATAGCTCTTTCAAAAAGCCAGCACAGGCTCGATGGACCGAATGGCCTCCTCTTGTGCTGTACCCCTACTATGATACTATCTTAAATTGAAATACTGTGTGTATCTTTGACAATACATGAATCATGGAAGATCTACTGTATGTCCAAGCAAAGCCTAGAGGAAATCACTCCTCATAATTTGTAGGATTTTGGGCTGTATGGGTGCTGCAGCAGGTTGGTGTAGCAAAGCATTACACATGTGGTTGTAGATTTAACCACCTAGTTGCTCAAATGTGGATGTGCCATTAGGGGACAGGCACTAACCACTGAGCAGGCACTGCCACAAAGAGAGGGAGGGAAAGTCATTCAAGGCTACTCTTAGCGACCAGCTCCAGAGCAGAATGGCCAAATGCCCAAAAGCATGACACATGCCAACATTTGCTCCTGGACAATATTTATCCCTCATCCAACATCACTAAAATAGATGATCTGGTCATTATCACACTGCTGTTTGTGAGATCTTACTGTGCACAAATTGGCTGCCTCATTTCCTACATTATAACAGTGACTACACTTCAAGAGTACTTCATTGGCTGTAGAGCACTTTGGGATGTTCTGAGGTTGTGAAAGGTGCTGTATAAATGCAAGTCTTTCTTTTTACCTAGTCCAACTTTCCTGTTCATTCCCCATATCAATTAATATTGCTCTTTTTAAAGAAATTATCTAATCCCTTTTAAAACAATTTATGATTTCTGCTCCAACAACAGTTTGTGGCAGAGAATTCCACATTCTAACTAATCGCCATATAAAGAATTCTTTATCTAGCCCCTCTTTAATTCTTATTATGATTATTTTAAAGATTGCTGAAAATAATCTGTCACTATTTACCCTATTTTAACCCTTCACGACCTTGAAGAGCTCTACCAAGTCACCCCTTAACTTTTGCAGCTCTAGTGAAAAAAACCCTAACTTCTAAGACTGTCTTCATAACTATAACACCCCATCACCAGTAATATCCTAATGAATCAATGCTGTACCTTTTCTATTGCTTTTATATCATTCTTATTATAGGGTGCCCAAAACTGTACACAATACTCCAACTATAGCCTAACTAACATCTTGCTTCGTATTCTATGCCTCAAGTTACAAAAAACAAGAGTTCTGCTTGCCTTTTTACGGCCTTATCTACTTATGCTGCCACCTTTAAATGACCTGTGTATCTGCACACCATTATCATTCAGCTCCACTAATCCATTGACAAGGTACCGCATGGTAGGTTGTTACATAAGGTCAAATCTCACGGGATCCAAGGTGAGGTAGCCAATTGGATACAAAATTGGCTTGACGACAGAAGACAGAGGGTGGTTGTAGAGGGTTGTTTTTCAAACTGGAGGCCTGTGTCCAGCGGTGTGCCTCAGGGTTCGGTGCTGGGTCCGCTGTTATTTGTTATTTATATTAATGATTTGGATGAGAATTTAGGAGGCATGGTTAGTAAGTTTGCAGATGACACCAAGATTGGTGGCATTGTGGACAGTGAAGAAGGTTATCTAGGATTGCAACGGGACCTTGATAAATTGGGCCAGTGGGCCGATGAATGGCAGATGGAGTTTAATTTAGATAAATGTGAGGTGATGCATTTTGGTAGATCGAATCGGGCCAGGACCTACTCCGTTAATGGTAGGGCATTGGGGAGAGTTATAGAACAAAGAGATCTAGGAGTACAGGTTCATAGCTCCTTGAAAGTGGAGTCACAGGTGGATAGGGTGGTGAAGAAGGCATTCGGCATGCTTGGTTTCATTGGTCAGAACATTGAATACAGGAGTTGGGATGTCTTGTTGAAGTTGTACAGGACATTAGTAAGGCCACACTTGGAATACTGTGTACAGTTCTGGTCACCCTATTATAGAAAGGATATTATTAAACTAGAAAGAGTGCAGAAAAGATTTACTAGGATGCTACTGGGACTTGATGGTTTGACTTATAGGGAGAGGTTAGATAGACTGGGACTTTTTTCCCTGGAGAGTAGGAGGTTAAGGGGTGATCTTATAGAAGTCTATAAAATGATGAGGGGCATAGATAAGGTCGATAGTCAAAATCTTTTCCCAAAGGTAGGGGAGTCTATAACGAGGGGACATAGATTTAAGGTGAGAGGGGAGAGATACAAAAGGGTCCAGAGGGGCAATTTTTTCACTCAAAGGGTGGTGAGTGTCTGGAACCAGCTGCCAGAGGCAGTAGTAGAGGCGGGTACAATTTTGTCTTTTAAAAAGCATTTGGACAGTTACATGGGTAAGATGGGTATAGAGGGATATGGGCCAAGTGCAGGCAATTGGGACTAGCTTAGTGGTATAAACTGGGCGACATGGACATGTTGGGCCGAAGGGCCTGTTTCCATGTTGTAACTTCTATGATTCTATGATTCTATGATTTAAAATCTTATTATTTAAGGAATATTTGAAACTAAAGGGATAATTGTACGATCTAGTACTTCCAGTGGGAAATAGCACTCGCGGGACCAATATGAAAGGATTCAATTATGCTGGAATCCATTATTAAGGAAGTGTTTACAGGGCACTTAGAAAATCATAATATAATTAGGCAGAGTCAACATGGTTTTATGAAAGGAAAATCATGTTTGAAAAATCTGTTGGAGTTTATTGAGGATGTAACTAGCAGGGTAGATAAAGGGGAACCAATGGATGTAATATATTTGGATTTTCAAAAAGCATTCAATAAGGTGCCACATAAAAGGTTGTTACGCAAGATAAGGGCGCATGGGTTTGGGGGTAATATATTAGCATGGATAGAGGATTGGTTAACGGACAGAAAACAGAGAGTAGGGGTAAACAGGTCATTTTCAAGTTGGCGGGCTGTAACTAGTGGGGTGCCACAAGGATCAGTGCTTGGGCCTCAGCTATTTACAATCTATATTAATGACTTAGACCAAGTGTGAGGACCAAGTGTAAAATATCCAAATTTGTTGACAAAACAAAGCTAGGTGGGACAGTAAGCTGTGAGAAGGACACAAAGAGTCTGCAAAGGAATATAGACAGATTAAGTGAATGGGCAAGAAGGTGGCAGATGGAGTATAATGTGGGGGAATGTGAGGTTATTCACTTTGGTAGGAAGAATAGAAAAATAAAACTTTTTAAATGGTGAGAATCTATTAAATATTGGTGTTCAGAGAGATCTGGGTGCCCCTGTACCAGAAACACAGAAAGTTAGCATGCAGGTACAGCAAGCAATTAGGAAGGCAAATGACATGTTGGCCTTTATTGCAAGGGAGTTGGAGTACATGAGAAAGGGAGTCTTGCTACAGTTGTACAGGGCTTTGGTGAGACCACACCTGGAGTATTGTGTACAGTTTTGGTCTCCTTATCTAAGGAAGGATATACTTGCCCTGGAGGCGGTGCAACAAAGGTTCACTAGATTGATTCCTGGGATGAGAGGGTTGTCCCATGAGGAGAAATTGAGTAGAATGGGCCTACACTCTCTGGAGTTCAGAAGAATGAGAGGTGATCTCATTAAAACACATAAGATTCTGAGGGGACTTGACAAAGTAGATGCTGAGAGGTTGTTTCCTCTGGCTGGAGAATCTAGAACTAGGGAGCATAGTCTCAGGATAAGGGATTGGCCATTTAAGACTGAGTTGAGGAGAAATTTCTTCACTCAGAGGGTTGTGAATCTTTGGAATCCTCTACCACAGAGGGCTGTGGATGCTCAGTTATTGAGTATATTCAAGGCTGAGATAGATAGATTTTTGGACTCCAGGGGACTCAAGGGGATCGAGCAGAAAAGTGGAGTTGAGGTCGAAGATCAGCCATGATCTTATTGAATGGCGAAGCAGGTTCAAGGTGCCGTATGGCCTACTCCTGCTCCTGTTTCTTATGTTTCTTTATGTTTCAATAAATAATTTACATAAAAACAAATTATTATAGTGCTTGTGGTTAAAAATAGTTTTGTGGAATCTTTGTTATGCAAATATAACCACAATACTTCAGGGATATGCCAACAGTATGCAGTGATATACCTCCAATATCATTCCTATGTATCAATTCTCCGTTTTGTATGTTAGTAGAAATCAGGCAATTATATTTAAATATTTAAGTGCTGTACATCACAAAGTCACAGGTTTTCCTCAACGGAAGTCACATTTTAAGTTTTTTGATCATTCTATTCTTCACAGAAAACATTTAGGACTAAGCTATGTTTAAGAGTCGTGATTTAAAACAGAGTGAATTTGCACAGTTTTTTTAAAGAAAGAGACGGACTGCAGGCATCGAAGATGTGTATTAAAGCCAGACAAGCCAGTTTGTGGAATTCAAAGCTTACAATCTATTTCAAATTGATATAAAGAGGGTTAATTATGTCATACCATGTCTATTAAACCAGGATGTCCCTTATTCATTTTGAGAACAGAAAATGTTTTCTTTAAACCCACACCTGAAGCGAGGCAATTGGCAGCTGGTTTTATTGACAGAACTACTGGCGAATGACTGATTAGGAAAGGATTAAAAGGCTGGTCCTCTCACTGGCTGGATAAACAGACAAAAAGGACAAAGAAACATGGACAGTCAGCCAGCCAAGTCAGGGGAGGCAGCCTGTCCTAGCAAGGTGAAACTCATCCATCTTAAGCCCTGAGCCCGTCAAAATCAGAAAGGCTCACTAGAAAAGGTTAAGCAAGCCTGTTAATATAATTTAATAACTTTTCTTGTTCTCAAGGAGGATTTTGTAGTTAGTTGAATCAAAGTGAGATTTGATTACATCTGCTACTCTGTGGGTTCACTTGCTGTTTATAAAACAAAACAGTTTAATGATTCATATCTGGCCTCATCTGACTAAAGTACTCTAGTCCACCTTCGGAAAGTTTGGAGAAACATCCATGAGGACACATGCGAAAGACACAATATCCAATTCAGAACACCAGGGGCTCCTATTGTTACACCCAAGGGTTACACTACTGTATAATTAGATTTTGGGCAATACAGACACACTTCTGTAAGACACTCAAACTGCTTATAGAAGCAGCCAGTGCATGTTGGGGCAGTGTTTGTGATACTGGAGCAGTGCAGCAGAATAACATTGTGTCAGGACAGAGTGTGTCACCTCCAGCAAATTAGCAACATAGGGATGGCACTATCAGTAGTTGTCAGGAGCACCACCGTCCTCAGTTGTTATACTTATGACTCAGTTCCACTTAGCAATACAAAATCACATTCTGTGCTGGCAACATTTGCATCAAATAGGTGACTGATTCATTGGCCAACATGGCTAGCACTCTTATCTCCTTTTCCACTGAACACCATGGGGGTAATTTTAACCCCAAAGACCGGGTGGGTGGGAGGTAAAAATAACAGTTTTTTGAAGTGGGATCGCAACCTGGCTCCAATGCGCCCATTTCAGGTTTAACACGGGCACGTTTGGATAAGCGTGTGCATCCAAAACCCAGAAGTTCCATCTCCACTTGATGCCAGCGGGCAGGTTGTTAAAGGGGCAATGTACCTCATTAAAATAGCTGAGGTACTTAATTTTTTGTGGATTCTAAAGCTGAAATGAATTTAAGCTCACCTGCTTGGGTTTCCCATGGCTTCTGATTCTCGACCATGAGATGAGTGCCTTTATTGCAGTGCTTGTGGGCCAGGAGGACCAGGAGCACTCCATCCAGGCCCAAAAAGTTCATTTCATCATTGGACCCTCGCGATCATAGACCTTCTGACCCACCACCACCCCCTCCCCGACACCGACCTCCGACTCTTCATCCGGCTGCCGTCCTGATCACCTCCCTGGCCCCGATCTTCTCCAGGCCACCCCCCCGCAACACTCCCCCCTCCATGTCCTTCTTGGCCCCTCACCCCAATGTCGTCCATGGCCCACGATCTCTCCCTCCCTCCCTCCTCTCCAATTTGCGGCTCCTTTCCCTCCCAACAGCCTGTTAATCTGGCTGGATGTTGCACGGGAAACCCGGAAGCAAAAATAATTACCTCCAATTGAGTTGCGATCGCAGATTAGGATGCACTCACTTGACTTCCAGATTCTCCACCCAAATATTTACCCACGCATTGGGTTCCCGACACCGAGTAAAAATCATGCCCCATGACTCACAATGTCCAGTCTGAAGTCCTTAGAAGATGTGAGTGTGGCAAGGCTTTAAATTGTACCTTGCATTTTGGCTGCGTGCCCTGCTGAAATATAGATATGCATGAGATATGGTGAAAGAGCTGTAAGGCTGTACGAAGGCTTGGCATGGGTGAGTAGTAAATATGGACAGATTGACAGGCTATATTTTGTGGCAGGTGCCATCTACCTGATTAGTGTTACATCGCCAGATCCCTTAAAGAATGCTGTCTTCTCTTGCATTTTTTTCCACGTACTGTGGGCAGTATTCTTAATTGCTCATCCTCCTGCCAGGCGTGCTGTCCTCTGAAGAGGGAAGCTTGGAGTGTTAATCAAGTAGACTTTCTCATACCTACCTCATGCAGCAGAATGTCCACTTTTCCATTAAACAGGGATTGTAGAGCAATGCTGCTCTGCCATAGGAATGTAGGAATTACTAGATGAAAGAAGACCATGGTCTATCTAGTACACCTTCTACCATCCTCGTGGTCACATGATACAATGCTAATGGAGCTGTTGACTAATCGTAGCAATCAATCTCTATCAATTAGTCAACAACAGGCCCAGAAATGATACAAGGAAAACCCCAATGGTGGAAAGCTTTGAGAACCATAGGTCCAAAGTCATAATTTTCCTCCCACGCATGCTACACTTGCCACATGTCATGTCGTTTCTCAAATTACTTATATACTGTATCCCAAGGTGTTATTTTCTGAAAGAAATCTAATTTTCATATAAATGATTAATGCTAACTGCTTCTACCGTCTCCCTGGGGAGCCTGTTCCATAAATTGACCACACACTCACTGAAATATTGGCCCGGATTTTAACTGCCCCCACCTGGCAGAAACCGGGCAGGTGAGCAGTTAAAATAACGCAAGTCAGTTATCCCCTCCGATCCCGCTTTCTTCCCGCAGTGTCCCAATATTAACCTGCTCTTTTGAGCAAGCGAGCAGGACACCCGGGGGCTCCTGTTTTAAATATAAAGGTTGGGTCCGAAGATGTCATCAGGAACTTGATCTGCAATTTCAAGCTGAGGCCTGATTGGGGGGTGGGGGGTTGTGTTCGGCAAAAGCTGCTGGGAGCTGGATCCTGGGCCCGAAGAGGCCCAGAAGATAAGTTTTAAATTTATTTTTCAGGTTAGGAAAGGCGAGGGGGAGTAGGAGTGTTCCTCTGGGCCTCCCAAGGAAGCCTTGGGCCTCCCTTGCACCAAACTACCCCCTCCCACCCCGGTCATGGTCAGACCCCTCATCCCCCTGATCGCAGCAAGGTCCCCCGATCGCAGTAAGAATCCCACACCCTCCTCACCTCCCCATTAATATTGGGGCCATTAGTTCCGCAGATTCATTTTGAATTTACCCCCTTTCAAGCGTAGGCCGTGTCCTCTGGTTCTGGTCATGGTAAAATAGCTTGTCATGGTCAGCCATTTGCTCACAGACAAAGTTTTTCATTGGCTGTATTTCTGACCTTGCTTACCAGTTGTTCTCCGCTCACCTGCAAGTTTTTTCAAAGGCTGAAGTCTATTGTGTTCATTTTTCCCCCTATATGTGATTTTAAAGGGCTGCATGCTCCTGATTCATCTCAAGCTGCACAGAGAGGTATTGAAAAATATTTAAATGACCTACCTCATGGAACCCAGCATGGTCGGGCCACTATCCCAGCAATACAGTTGCACTGCAGAGGGCAGAGAGTGCGGAATGTTCACCCTTCCCCTCTAATCAGGGTTTGGCCCTTATATCTGACGGAGTTCTAATCATCCCATTCATGTAAGAGGCACACTGAAGGTAATAAGAAAGTCCCTGATTTCTAAGGACATTCTTTTTCTTTTGAAGTTAAAACAATCTCTTTGCAGCAGTTGGGTGATCAACTGTTAGCATCTTAGATGAACAGATAATGGCTCAGAATTACTGACTTCCTGATAATATAACAGCTTACTGGTTTTGATACCTGACAGCAACTGGAAATTGCTTTTTTGTCTGACAACATGCTGCATTAATTAGCCATCAAAGTACAGTATATATTAATTGATGTCTGAACAAAAGGTATTTGTATCTTTCTCACACGCTGTCTCCAGTCTTTCATTTTGAGACACAGTGAAGAAAGCAGTGTCTGTTTTAATCCTAGCTAATTTGAACTCACATAGAATAAAGACAAAAAGTCCTGTTATCATCATAACATTTAAAAGAACAGGGAGGAAACATTTTTCCTCACTGACACCAACCAGTATTTTGTGAATGTTTCTTGACTTGCTAAATAATATTCTGTAACAATTAAATAACAATTAAAGGGATGCATGACAGCGGCAAAAAGGCAACACGATGCACAAGTAGGAAAATGGGCTGAGAAAAAAATAGATACCCTATGGAATGACAAAAAGAGAAATTAATACACAGAAAGGCATAACAACAACAGAGGGTTCTAAGGGCAGGAAGAAAAAGCAATTTATAAAAAGAAATAGATGAAACATAGAAAGTACATTATATATACTGGAGAAGAGCTGCTTTGGAATGGAATTTGTCTCAGGTATCTGTCTCTTGACTGATAATCTCACACCTCGGATTTACAGCTCTGAGCAGAGGGGATTTGTAGCAGGGGTTTTGAAGAGTACAAAAGCATGGAACCATTTTGCACAATTTACAACAAATGATACAGTCATACCCCACAGCTCAGCTTCTGTAAACTGACCTTCTCAGTCCCATTTAATACTCCAATTTCTTGGTTAATAAGCATAAACCAAGTGTCAGAAACAAGAATCTAATTTATCAATGCAGAATGGTAACTACTGTATGAACTGATCATGTGCGTGTAATATATAATGGTGTATAGTCTCTCCCGCTCCTCATTATAATTTGTTGAAACAAAGATATCTCAAAACAAATTATGAACCAAGGATAAATAATACAGCAACTAGAATTTGTTAAATAATGATTTAAACTTAAGTGGTATTAAAGATGTGTTCTTACAGTCAATCACTAATCTGTCCTGCTCAATAATTATCTCTGGTTTGAGTTGCTATACAGCTAACTTTTCCATCTGTCAGTGATTTCTTGATACATGTGTCTGTCAAAGCCTGTCACTCTGAGGTAATACTTGATATTAGCCAATTTCTCGGTGCGTCATTTAAAACTGTTGCAATTTCTAGTGAATTGCTTAATTTTAGAATCAGCATTAAAAATGTTAGCAGTTTTTTTTATTCATTCTCAGGAAGTGAGCACTGCTGGAAAGGCCAGCATTTATTGCTCACCCTTACTTGTCCTGAGTAGGTGGTGCTGGGACTTCTTCTTGAATAGCAGTTTGATAAAACTGAATGGCTTTCGAGGTCACTTCAGAGGGCAGTTAAGAGTCAACCATGTCGGTGTGAGACAGGAGACGCATATAGGCCAGACCGGAGAAAGACATCATGTTTCCTTCACTACGGAGAGTGGTAGCAGTCTCACTTCTGAATCAGAAGGTCATGGGTTCAAGCCCCACTCCAAAGACATGAGCACATAATCTAGGCTGACACTTCATTGTAGTACTGAAGGAGAGCTGCACTGTCAGAAGTGCAGTCTTCTTCGAATAGTGCCCTCTCAGGTGGACGTAAAAGAACCCATGGCACTATTCAAAGAAGAGCAGGAGGGTTCTCCCGGTATCCTGGCCAACATTTATCCCTCAATCAACATCACTAAAACATATTTTCTGGTCATATATCTCATTGCTGTTTGTGGGACCTTGCTGTGTACAATTTGCCTGCCGTATTTCCCTTCGTTATAACAGTGACTACACTTCAAAAGGACTTAATTGGCTGTAAAATGCTTTGGGACGTCCTGAGGTTGTGTAAAGCGCCATATAAATGCAAATCCTTTTATTTGAAGGGACTTAGTGAACCAATTGTGTTTTTGCAACAATCCGACAGTTCGTGGTCACTTTTACTGATACCAGCTTTTTATTTACACATTTTTTAAACTGAATTCAAATTCTCAAACTGCCATGGTGGAATTTGAACTCATGGGGCAAGATTTTAAAAGGGAAAAATGGATGGGTTGGGGGCGGTGGGGGCATTCAAAATCACAACCATTTCGGACCTGCCCCCACCTGCCTCGAACCCGCCCACTTCCAGTTTTCACCAGGGCAGGACGAGAGGTGGGCGACCAACCCTCTCCCAGGAGGGTCAGGTTATGGGCCCAGAGGAGCAGGAGTACTTCTCCCAGGTCCAACAAGCCTACCTGCAGCGACCCCCCAATGATGAAAGAACCCACCATGAACTCCGACCCCCCCCCCAATGATCACGGACCCCCATGATGAGCCCCGATTCCCCCCTTCAATGATCACAGACCCCCGTGATGACCCCTGATCCCGAAATCCCCCCCCGTGATTGACTCATGGTCCCTCCCCCTATGACTGACTCCCCCCGCCGTGATCCCCATGCCCACCGGTGCCCCCATGCCAACCCACACTCTCATGCCAACCCAAGCCCCTGTGCCAACCCATGCCCTTGTGCCCCCATGCCCACCCATGCCCCCCATGACCGCACCCCCCCCGATCCATACAAACAAAGACTTACCTGAAGACTTACCTGGACAAGTCCTCTCCCTGGCTGCTCTGCTGTCCGACTGAGGCCAGCCTGTCAATCAGGCCAGCCAGTTGGACGGCAAAAGGAAGATGGTAGTGATTGTTAGAGGCCAATCATCTCAGCCCCAGGACATTGCTGCAGGAGTTCCTCAGGGCAGTGTCCTAGAGCCAACCATCTTCAGCTGCTTCATCAATGTGATGGAATACTCTCCACTTGCTTGGATGAGCGCAGCTCCAATAACACTCAAGAGAATCGACACCATCCAGGACAAAGCAGCCCGCTTGATTGGCACCCCATCCACCACCATAAACATTCACTCCCTTCACCACCGGCGCACCGTGGCTGTAGTGTGTACCATCCACAGGATGCACTGCAGAACTCGCCAAGGCTTCTTCGACAGCACCTCCCAAACCCACGACCTCTACCACCTAGAAGGACAAGGGCAGCAGGCACATGGGAACAACACCACCTGCACGTTCCCCTCCAAGTCACACACCGTCCCGACTTGGAAATATATTGCCATTCCTTCATCGTCGCTGGGTCAAAATCCTGGAACTCCCTTCCTAACAGCACTGTGGGAGAACCTTCACCACACAGACTACAGCGGTTCAAGAAGGCGACTCACCACCACCTTCTCAAGGGTAATTAGGGATGGGCAATAAATGCTGGCCTCGCCAGCGATGCCCACATCCCATGAACGAATAAAAAAAAACAACAAAAAACGATAAAAGATATCTTTTACGTCAAAATCGTAAAAATGTCCGGGAAACCCATTCTTCCGGGTTTCCCGTCTGCAATTTGACCCCCCTGCCCCCTTCCCGGCTCGGGATCAAAATCATGCCCATGCTTTTCTAAGTCTCTTCTTTCCAATTCCCACTTCTGGAAGCCATTTTCCAAATTGTACACATAGTGGTGCAGATTTCTATTGCAATATTACAGCATTAATTCCATTTTGATTCTGATTTATAATTGCAAAGTTATGCAATCTGCCCTGATATGGACAGGCAAAGATGATTTCTGCAAACTTCCTGTGTTTGCAATAGCACACAGTTTTGAATGCAAATTAGCATTTACAGTAAGAGGAAAAAGAGACTTGTACATTGTTTGAAATATTTCAATAGGGTCACTGAAGAATATTAGAGATATCCAATAGACTAGGTTCCCAGTTAGATTCAATTGTAACCAATCTTCTTCCAATATTTCAGAAGGATTTGCAGGTTAATAACAGTCCGGAAGGCCATGACGTGATCGCTCGTCCCATGGCCGGAATCATCATTGTTCCAGCTGATAGGGTAGTCAGTCCTCTACGGTGGGAGGGTTTTATGGGCTCCCATGACGCAGTCAACGAGGGGGGGCTACCCACATCCACCAGATGCAAGCACCCCACTGGATGGCAACCCAGAATTCAGAGTCAGACCTCCGGTCTCCACGCACCTGGGCTATCTGCATTGGCGTTTGAACGCTGCATTTCTGACTCAGAGGCCGGATTGTTGCCACTAAGCCAAACGTTCGCTCCATAAGGAATAAGGAGGACAAACTCAAAGGGCAAATTACAATTTCTCACAAATGGCTACAGAATAGAATTACCAGAAACCTCGGAGCAAGTTTCCTGCCTTCTTGGTCAGGATATTGTAAATTTTGAAAGTTCAATATCACTGTGACTTGAAGCTCCATACTGCTTCATTATATAAAAGTTTTATATATATATACATTTTTATATGAACTTTTATCTGAGCTAATGTATTGCAAATGCTAAATGTAACTCTGGTAGTTACTTTCTGAAAAGATTTCCTTTGTCTTGGGGCCTGAGGTTAGAACGAATATAGAGTTCTGATTATGGCAGCTCATGGTATTGGGGGTGATAACTAAGCAAACCTCCCAGAGAGGAATCATTAACATATTAACTGCAACAGGTCAAGACTGTTTAGCCAAATACCTCAGGCTTTTGAAAAGGAGCAGGCATGCAAGTGAGTTAACTGAGGAAGATGACAAAGGTTGTTATCGGTAATGTCTGAGCTACATGGAGAACTCCACCAAGAATACTGTTGCCTCAAAATTAACACCTGTGATATAGAAGGCTTTAATTCAAGCACAATCTATTAAACATTGCTTCAGACAATGCAATCCACATCACCATCTGCTCAAATGGTAGAAATAATTAACATTTTAAATATCAGGCACAAAGTGTCAAAGGCACAAGAGGTTCTATCTGTCCCCAGTGTTGCGAAGGATGGGCCTGGCCATGCTGCCACGGAACGTTCCATCCAGTTGGACTGTTCTGCCCCACCTGTCCTTTGTAGAAAAGTTTGTGCAGAAAAATACCTTTGACCACAAGGCGATCAGCAAGTGGTCCGCATGTAAC